>NW_028244678.1:0-398000 GCF_964263255.1 Lissotriton vulgaris
ACCTGAGGGTACTTCTCAATGCATGTCTGGATAAGATGGTATTATCCAACTGGGATCCCATGGTGCAGAAAATAAAATGGGACTTGTATAGAATAGAAGGTTTACATTTGTCAATGGTGGGAAGATGCAATGTCTTAAAAATGTATATTTCACCAAAGGGTTTGTATTATTTTAGATCTTTCCCCTTGGAACTCACGGGGAAGCAACTCCAGAAACTTTAATCTATTTGTAGCAGTTTTTTGTGGGCGCAAGGCAAACCTCATCGAGCAATGAAGTATATGATCTTACCATGATCTCGAGTGGGCTAGGCAGTTCCTAATTTCCTTTTTTAATATTGGGCTTGCTCACCTTCAACAAGTGGGAATTTTACTGGATGGGGAAGGAGAGGATAAGGTAGAAGAGTTCCCGAACATTTTTCAGATGTTGCTGGGTTCAAAGGCAGGGAGAAGCTTTTTTTAAATCTGGAGCCTAGCTGTTAGATCTGGGGGTCTCTAGTTGGCAGAGGTAAGTACTTTTGTCCAAATAGGGACACTTACTTCTAGTCAGGGTAAGGGAGAAACACACTGTTGATAAACCCTGCTCACCCCCTTGGTAGCTTGGCACGAGCAGACAAGCTTATCCCCAAGGCACTGTGTAAAGTATGTTTATCAACACACACAGCAATATAGTGATATAGTGAAACACCACAAATGGACGCTACACACGTTGTTTATAAAAAGATAAATCACTTTATGTCGATTTCCTTCAGAAATGTTCTTTGGAACGCTTTAGCAAGAAAAAGAAAATAAGTGAACTTTCCTATTTCTCTTAGTTCAATAACGTGGATTCAATAGTTCAATTCAGGTAAGGGAATCTGATCGCTCTAGCACTGTCCCTGGTAATTACAGATTTTCTTTATGGAAATAGGCGAGATCAGTCAGAGTGGGTGAAAAATTGCCCAGACCGTACCTCCAGTCGTGAATGTCGAGCTCTCTCCTTCTTAGCGAGTTTAATTGCGGGGTGCTATGCCCCTCTGACTCGGAAGGGGGGGGGAGGGACACTTTGCTGTTAGCTTGTAAACTGACTCACTCTGCCTCTTTAACACCAAGCCGCCAGCTCCTCGCAGGCCTACAACCCGCCCCAGGCTGAAACGCAAGCTGCATTCGGAACAGCAGCCCGAGCGTTACCTGAGGAGTTATTTCCTCTTCTGCGTTGTCGGTGCCCTGCTGGAGATTCCTCGTCAGCTGCGAGGCTTCGTCACGCTTGGAGATTCCAGCGCGGCTCCTTGCAAACGAGATCAGTTCGTGAGTCGGTTTTTTAGTGTTCAGAAAATTGGCGCTCGACTTGTTGCGGTAGAATGGTGTTTTGATAGATTCGTTCTGGTAGGTGCTTCTTGGTCAGAGGATAAACCTTAACCTCTGTGGTTAAAAGGAGATCATAAACCTCCTTTTCAATGAATTTAGCAAAAGGGTCCAGAGGCTTGATTGACAATTACAGTGATTCCCAGGAGGGGTCACTGTTGGTGAATAAATCTTTGAAAATCATACACTGTGTCCGACCTATCCCTACTAATACCAGTCTAAGACAATTTAAATTATATGATACATATTGTGTGCTCTGGACCCTTTTGCCTAAATTCCTTGCAAACGAGCCTCCCTGTTGCTAGGCCATGTTCCGGAGTTTCTTTTCCTTCAGCGCGGCTCCTTGCAGAGGAGCCTCCCCGTTGCTAGGCGGCGCTCAGTAGTTTCTCTTCCTTCAGCGCAGCTTTTCCTCCCGACTTGGGCCGCACGGGAAAATCGACACAGAGTCTCCGGCCAGGACACAAATGACCACATGCATCAAGCATTTTTGGAGTCGCAAACGGTGCGATTCCTTAAAATCGGCCGTTTGCGATTCCAAAAATGCTTTTTGAGATGCATCATTTGTTTCTGTTGAAAATCGCTAATTTTGCGATTTTCTAAAATGCGATTGCATTTAAGGAATCGCAATTTTGCGATTCCTTAAATGCAATGCATCATTCTTAAAAAATTTGCGATTTTAAAGATTGCAAGTGCAAATTACCACGAGGATGAACCTCGTGGTAATTTGCGAAATTGTTTAGAAATGCACAAAAATGCATTTTTTAAACTGTTAAGTTACAGACACAAATGTCCTTAGGACATGTGTGTATGTAAGTTATAGGTAAAAGTGCATTTCATGGGTGCAGGGGGGGGTCATTTGGACCCCCCTCTCCACCCTTGAAATGGATTGATGCATTGCGATTTCAAATTGCGAATTCGCAATTCCCATTCATTCCTATGGGCATTTTGGCCCATAGGAATGAATGGGAATTGCGAATTCGCAATTTGAAATTCGCATTTTTTATGCGATTCGGTAAAAATAGCGATGTTTACCGAATTGCATAAAAAATTTAAAAATAATCATGCATAGGCTTTTGCGATTTCTAAATTGCGAATCGCTATTTTTCGCAATTTAGAAATCGCAAAAGCCGATATTGATGCATGTGGGCATATGTGCACTCACTCTACCGGGCTGGCGGTGGTGAAATTGATGTGCAGGACTGGCTGGCTCGAGGGCCAGCGGCGGTACAATTGTCACGAGGCACTTGCGGCTTACGGGCCGGTGGTGGCGAAATGGGCACAATACTCCCCGGCCTCTTCACGGCGACGAGCGGGGGGAGCAGGCAGATGGCACCAACTAACCACACGCTTCTTGCAACACCCACACTGGGGTTAAGACACACGTCCCCAGCGAGGAGCAGATCTTCTTCTGTAAACTTTTCTGTCCCTGAGTTTACAACAGGAGGCCAGCTCTTCCCAGGCCCTTGGAGGCAGGTACACTTTAGAGGGAGGCAAAGCACACAGCACAGCTCTTCTTCAAGCAAGGGGGACACAGCACACAGCAGACAGTCCCATAGTTCTCTTCCTTAGCAATAACAGCAACTGCAGATCAGCTCCCAGAGACTCAGCAATGGCAGCACTTTTCCTCAGTCTTCCTAGCTGTTCTTCTTTGGCAGGGATTCCTTCTTGATCACAAAGTTGTTCCTAATCTAAATTCTAGGGGTTTCAGCTCAGGTATTTATATCCCAAAAGTCTAAGTTCTTCATGTGTGAGGGGTCCTGGACCCAGTCTAAACCAGTTCTCGGTGCACTCTGCCAGTGCACATCTTCCTTTGTGAGTGTGGGCCAGGTCCATCAGACGCACCACAGGAAGTGGAGCCAGCATTGTGGAAGGCAGGCACAGCCCTTTTTAGACCCAGGTGCTACTCCTCCCACCACTCTACATCCAGATAGGTCCATTCAGACTAGTGCTGACTCAACCAGCCTCCTTGAACCACCCCAGCCCCTGTCACTCATAAACCAGACAGTCAATCTGCAAACAGGCAGAGACACACAGAAAGGCTGAACAAGAAAATAGCCACTTTCTAAAAGTGCTATTTCCAAACTTAGAATTTAAAAACCATCTTCACTAAAAGATGTGTTATTAAATTCTGAGTTCAGGGATACCAGAATCCATATGTCTATCTTGCTGCTATGGAAAGATATGCAGGTAAACATGTTACACAGCATTCCCCATGTTATCCTATGGGCAAGATAGCCTTTCAATACTGAAAAACGAAATGGCAGTATTTCACTATCAGGACATGTTACCGACTTACTGACTGAAGAGCCTATAAAGCACACTTTTGCCGAGGCGTCTTGGCGCTGGGTGAATAGGATGCAGACAGCAACAGATCTTCAGACCTTGAAAAGAGCCAGGTCTTTATTGTTACCCACACTAGAACATGTCCTACCTTTCACATACACTGCACCCTGCCCAGGGAGGTATCTTGGGCCTACTGTAGGGGTGTCCAATGTGTAAGAAAAGGGCAGGGTCAGGCCTGGAAAGGGTGTACACTGGCCAGGACAACATGGCAGTTAACCAAATACGCACAGGCACTGCAGTGGCAGGCCTGAGACACCATTTTAGGGCAACTCATGTGGGTGGCACAATCAGTGCCACAGGCCCACTAGTGGCATTTGAATCACCAGCCCTGGCACACTCAGTGCACTTTACTAGGAACCTACTGGTAAAACAAATCTGCCAATCATGGATAACCTATCACAATAAAAATTAAACAGGGAGCACTTGCACTTTGGCACTGATCAGCAGTGGCAAAGTGCCTGAAGCATCTAAACCAGCAAAGACTAATTCCAGCACAGTGTCAAAAATATAGGGGGTAGAGGCAAAAAGTCAGGGGAAACCACACCAAGGATGCCAGGTCTAACACTAGCTATTAAAAACACGATTTAAGGTGGTTCAAGCTGCTCATAAGGCATGGCTTCAGGTACAAAGGTACTTACAGATCAGTAATCTTAATTTATATATTCCACCTCTTCTTTAGCACTACCTCCTCTTTTTTCTGATACCATCATGGCCAGATTGAGAGGTAAGGGAATTTTGACCATGGGGTATTTAGTTGATAACAATGATATTAGGGTTTACTAGTCGTTGGTGTCCAAATCTGATCTCCCCAAAACTGATTTCTTGAAATACTTGCAAATCCGGGATTATTTACAAAAAAAAAGCATATGTAGCGAGCCTGGCTAAAAAAGTTAACTGCTAGAGTCAGTCAGGAGGCGTGGAAAATTTTCACTGTATATCAAAGTCTTATCGAATTACAAGTGATGACTTGGAAGTACAGAATCTTAAATGGAACACCAGACTATCTCAGGGAGGGAATATTTTACAAGATTCGATTGCTCTGGCAGATAAGCTCCTGATCTCCTCCAGCCTCAAAACGCAACATTATAAAAGTATGTTTAATCTATATTATACACCTGCTAAAATTGCACACTGGTGCAGGCCAAATGAGGGCAAATACACAGGCTGTGGGATGGATCAGGCTGACAGTCTGCATATGTTTTTGCATGTAAGGAAATCAAAAAGAGGGAAGGAAGAGGTGGTGCTGGTTGGCACCGAGGTGGGCACGTCCTCCTCTTGTCAAGGTACTAGTAATCAAAAAGGTCCACCTCCGAGAAGGTTAGTGTGCATCCTGTTGGTGTTGGAATACACTAGATGTGTTAAAATACCCCTCACACACCAAAAGGGCCCTTGGTGTCATGCTTCATCATCGGGGTCTTCCCGCTCGGCTGCCGAACGGGGCAGTGCTGCAACAAGCGACTACGCCGGAGCACCTTTTTGGTGTAGGTGCTATGTGAGTGAGTGGGAGTGAGTGTCAGTAGGGTCAGGGGTGATAGAGTGATGTTAAAAAATACCTGGCCTAGTGAAAAGAAAAAATTATTTAATAGGCACTGGCTGGTATTGTTAAAAAAGTTAGGTGATGTCGGAAAGATAAAGCTAGTTAGTGGGCTAACTTTCCTGTGCGGGTCAACATGTTTCGGGGTGCCATGCCCCTTCGTCAGGACCGGGGTCAGATCCCCCTGTCACTCACTAAATGTTGTTCCACAGTGCCTGTATGTACCCTACAATGTAAAGTACTTATTTTTATCAATGTGTATTTGACATATATTTTATATAAATACACAGCCCTTGCTAATACTAGTATACTTGGTTGTATGCTTGGCAAGGAGGGGTACAGTGCCCCATGAGCCAAAACTGGACAGACTGGTAATGGAAGGTCCAATGAACCCCCAGCCTCGTGGTGCTTCCTCCTCTGTCTGTGGCTTCCGTGATTGACGGAAAAATGTTTCTAACGGATACTTCTAACTGTAGGTTCCTCATCTTAGAATATCCCTAGGTACTGGAATTACAACTGCCCTTCATTAGGGCTAAGACCAATGATTTGACACAAAGTTTGCAGCCTGGTCAGCAAAATCAGTGTTTGCTTTCATTTAATTACACCCTCATAGGTACTTTGATGGCGACCTGGCCAAAATAATGTTCTTGCCCACAGATTAGTTGGCAGGTGGCGAAGCCCCATAGGCCGGTGACCCAGATTATTTCACAAAGCACCCTACTCCTGGAAGTTTCATTGTACACTAAGCTGAATCCAAATTACATTCTGATCAATCCAATGGATTGAGAATTCTAAAGGATTGATGCCCTCAGCAAGTAAATGTTTTTTCTGTCAGCATGGGACTGGCAGTCATAAACACAGTCTATCGGACCAATATAAACATACCATTTGGGACAGGGCCAACAAGATCTTGCCAGTGGTCATGGAGGACCTTAGAGACTTTTTTGCTCAGATGATCTGTGATGGGCAGGACACAGGAAAGTATAGCATCCATGTTGGCTTGGATACCACAGCCTGCATTGGCAGGGAAGTCAGTACCAGTGTTGTGCTCCACAGACACGCTTGGATGGGATCAAATGGATTTTCTGGGGATATCTGTGAATCATCAATCGACATGCACTTTGTTGAGTCTCTCCTCTTCAGAGAGAATGTGCTCTTGTTTTAAAGACGGTAGAGCTACAGTGCATTCCTTGGGGCTGTGAATTGAAAAGCAATTTTCCTAGCATTTCTGTAAATGCTGGTGCAATTCCAGGGGGCTGGCCTATAAGCAGCAACAGCATTCTCGGACATGAATTTAGCAGACAGCCTGGTCCATTCATGGCTACAGACAAAGAACTGACAGACAGTGCACAGGTCAGTAGGGTAAATAGTGCTCCATTTCTTCTTCCCCCTGCACCAAAGCCAACTAGCATCTTTAGTTTTCCTCGCCTGTTCATGCCCAAACAGTGGGGACAGGATTGAACACTTCTTTCAGGTTGGTGAGCGATCATGTCTGACAGGTCTTCCAAGCTGTTAAAAAGACCCATGCCATACCTTTTTTCTCTGCACCACCCAATACTCCTCCCATACCAGAACACATTTCAGAGGAGCATTTGTCCATCGTGCAGCAGTTGTTACATCTGTTGCTCTCAAAGTGTGCCATTGAGAGGGTACTGGATTTGGAGAAAGGTGGGGGTTATTATTCCCACTGTTCTTTGTTCCAAAAACCAATGGGACCCCAGATCTATCTTGGTCCCTTGACCTCTAAACACCTTCCTGAAGAAGTGCAAATTCATATTGCTCACATTGGCTCAGATCCTTTTTGCTCTGGGCCACAGCGACTGGATGGTGTTCTTGCTCTTGTGCCTATCTTCAAACTCCCATCATTAAGTCCCACAGGCATTACCTGTAGTTAAAGGTGGGCCAGGAGCACTTTCAGTTGGATTAACTCTCCTTTGACCTCAACAGTGAACTTCAGGTGTTCAAGAGAGGTGGAGGTGGTGGTTGCTGTATTTTCACACCTCATCGATTGGCTGCTGATAGCAAACTCACTGCCGTCAGTCATGGACTGCCTCCAGACAATTTTGGAACTTCTGACATTGTTGGAGCTTACCATAAGCCAGCCAAAGTCCCACCTGATTCCATCACAGACGTTTCCATTCTTTGGGGTGATCCTTGACAGTGTTTAGTTTAAAAAATGTCCTCTACTGCAACAAGTCTAGGACATTTGGACTACTATCCTGATATTTCAGGCTCGATCCAGATAAGGGTGCCTCTTAGCTTTGTGCATCCTCCTTATCATCTACACCAGGTGTGGACACAGTTACCCATGATTGTTTGCTTCGTACTGAAGAAGAGACGAAGGGACGGGTAGACTTGACTGATGTTCCCTTATCTGACCCGCAAGCGGAGCTATATGTCGATGGCTCTAGTTTCAAATTGTCAGATGTCACCACTACAGAAGCGTATGCTATTACCAAGCTGCGCACTGTAGTTGAGACATTTCTTGTTCCTTACCAATTAGCACAGGCTGTGGAGCTGATAGCCCTTTTGCAAGCATGTGAATTGAGTGAAGGACTGACTGTCAATATTTACACTGACAGCCAGTATGCCTTTGGGGTGGCTCATAATTTTGGGCGCCTCTGACCAGAGAGAGAATTCTTGACTTCACATGGCTCTAAGATCCAACATGGCCTGTTGACAGAAATACTTTTAACTGCCTTGACCCTTCCCAAACGATTGGCAATAGTGAAGTGCAGTGACCATAAAGCAATTACTGATGATGCGGGGAGGAGAAATGCGTTCACAGATCAGATAGCAAAAGAGACAGCTAGGTTGAAAGTGATGAAAATGTTTGTGGCAGGTTTTGCTAGATGGGTACCAGATGTTACTATGTTTGAAAATTCATTGGAAAGTGTTAGAGAAATACAGAGTGAAGCAACAGTTGAGGAGTTGGCAGTGTGGCAGGAGAGTACAGGGCTTTTAGATAACAAAGGGTGCTGGACTGACAAGTCCGAAAAACAAAGATGGATATTACCCGACGCATATGTATTTCCTGTAGATACAATGGCACATGGTCCAGCTCATATTAGTGCAAGGGGAATCTGTAAGTTACTAGATCCTGTGTGGCGAAATGATAATATCTCAAAGGTTGCTGCCCATTTGGTGAAACATTGTATGATTTGTTTGAAGCATAATCCTGGAAAAGGTACCCCTACACCTTCTGGTAATTTTGCGCCACCTTCCATCCCTTTCGAGGTTCTCCAAATGGATCATATTGAAATGCAACAAGTTAATAATTTAAAATATGTGTTAGTGGTTGTTTGTGCATTTAGTAAATGGCTTGAGGCTTACCCAATGAAGGAAAACACTGCCATGGCAACAGTAAAGGCTCTTATTAAGGAGTTTTTCCCGCGGTATGGCTTGCCCCGTTTGATTTGGAGTGACAACGGAAGTAGCTTCAATGCAAAAGTTATTCAATTGGTGTGCGATGGTCTGGACATCAGGCAAACATTTCATGCAGCAAATCACCCTCAGTCAGCAGGTTTGGTTGAGAAGTACAATGATACTCTCAAACTAAAATTGGCACAGATTAAGGAAGGTACTGGGTTGCAATGGCCAGATGCATTACCCCTTGCTCTATTGTCCACCTAAATGATAGCCCATTCTAGAATAGGATTATTGCCCTATGAAGTGGTCTTTGGCCGTCCCGCAAATGTGTGGGCCGTCCCTTGACCAAAAAAGTTTTCTGAAATTGATTGTACTTTGCTTGTCGATTATTTATATGATCTCACTAAAAGTTTACGTTATATTCTTTAACAGATACATGAAGCTTTGCCTCCAGCACCTGAGGGGCCTGGGCACACCATACAGCCTGGTGACTACATTTTTATTAAGAATTTCCAGAGACAAGACAGTTTGGAGCCCAGATGGAAAAGACCCTATTTAGTGCTCATTACGACAAGGAAGGCAGTGAGAGTGGAAGGTCCGAAGAACTGGATATACTTGTCTCATTGTGCATGAGTTCCACTCCCTCTCCACCTATGATAGTTGGATTTGTGATGCAATAGGGAACATGAGACAGAGAAGGTTCCACGTTTTGTCCCTTTTTCTGACACCCACCTGATTGGACGCAGACAGAGGAGGAGAATGATGCAGTTTTGAATGCAGCAGTTCCCCCAGAAATTAGGGCTGCCCAGGTCTCCTCTTCATCTGATTCATGCTAGCCTGAGTCTCAGCCCGACACCCCCTGAATTTTGAATTCTTCTTCGTGATGAGACAGTGCCTGGAGTAGCAAGGTATAATTTGCGTCCTCGACAGGAGGCTAGTGCACCAAAAGAAAACTGCTAATGTCTAGTGTTATTTCTCTTCCATATGTTTGCTATGCATATACGCATACATATATATCCATACATGTAATGTTATTACATAAATTTCTATATTGTCTCCACCTGTAAAATTGAAAAGACCCTTACCTGATAGCAAGAATAAAGGCATTTGCGTTAGCTAAATAATGCTAAAAGAAGGGTCTGTTAGAATTGAAACGTATTACTGTCCTATTACTCATATTTTACATGATTATGTTAGCATTTATTTAGCTACCTTATGATATATTCTTGCTGGATGCATATGCAATTAACAAGGGCATATGTCATGTGAGTTAGGTTGGCATCTGTGCTACCATTTTTATGAAACTATTACTGTATTATTTACAAGAAATGGTCCTTGGTGAGTTTAGTTTCCCAGATGTTGAATCTTGCTCGTTAACGCATGCCTTTCTCTCTGCGTAGAGGCCCTCTCCCACCTGCCTAGTAGGGAGGATAAGCCAGACGACGTTGGGCAGTAGATAGCCAGACGACCTTGGGCAGTAGATAGCTTATGCCAGGCTGCGGGATCAAAGCTCTGTACCCCCATTGTATTACGACATCTACCAGTGTTTTTACATGAGCAGCGGATCTTTGTGGGCTCTGCAAGATACATAATGTAACTGTATGCTTGTTATAGTCACTCCCTCGTCAGCCATCATAGGAGGCTGGTTCGACTGGACGTCACTGGTAGTGACAAAAACTCCTAGGCAATGTCAATAAAGCAAATATACACAGTATCTATAACATTAGGAAAACCAAGGAAGACAGAAAAAATATATTCAAAGTTGTTACCATTTTAATAATTTCTTCTCATATCATCTAACAAATTATATTTATACAAAACATTTTAAAAATGAAACACAATATGTAACACAACACATTTAATCAATATGTATAAATAAAGGGTTCTATCACCATTATTATGGACCTATATAATGGACTTATATAGGTCCATAATAATGGTGATACATACATTTTTTTCAGCCATTTATTAGAATCAAAAACATCCACCAACTATGAAGTTGCAGGTTTTAATCACCAGAAACTACTCACATTGAAACAGGATCTGTGGGTGATTGGCTACTTATTCTCTATCTTATTGTTTCTTGACTATATAATGTTACAGGCCTTGACATCTAATAGGCCTCTTTCATTAAGGTTCATTTTTGAGCACTCAGATATAGCACCATAGATAAATATAAAATTGTAATGTGTGATACATAGGAAGACCGTCAGATTATGTACATAGATTGTTGCTACTGATACACATTGTTTTTTAAGATATATGTAAAAAGAGATACAAATTGTTTAAATAGATGTTTTTCTTGAGAAAATATGTCAAGATACGGTTAACCATTTGTGAAATCTGAGTATGTTCTCTTTTTTAATTTTTTTATTTTTAGATAATTTTGTGGCTTTCCTGAAGAAGGCGTTGTATACGCCAAAACGTGTGTCGAGTTAATAAAGACATTGCCACTTTTTAACCCTTTATTTATACGCATTGATTAAATGTGATGTTACATATTGTTTTTCATTTTTTAAATGTTTTGTATAAATATCATTTGTTTAGATAATATGAGAAGAAATTATTAAAATGGTAACAACTTTGAATATATTTTTTCTGTCTTCCTTGGTTTTCTTAATGTTATAGATACTGTGTATATTTACTTTATTGACATTGCCTAGGAGTTTTTGTCACTACCATTTAAGTCCCTGTCCTAGCAATTGAACTATCCATTGTTCAGGGGGTCCTTGTTTTTTCTCATCGACTGGACTCCACTGCAGTGTACTTTGTGAATAAACCTGTTGGATTGCATTCTCTACTGCGTCATTGACTCTTAATTTCTTGGAAGGCTAGTGGTGATCGAGAGTGACCCGGGTGACCCTAGTCGGGTCATTTCCTTAACACATACTCCTCACCCTGCCCACAGGGGTACCTTGGGCTTACCTTAGGGGTGACTAACATGTAAGAAAGGGGAAGTTAGGGCCTGGCAAGTGGGTACACTTGCTAAATTGACATGGCAGTACTGGACTGTATACAGGCTCTGCAATGGCAGGTCAGAGTTACATTTTGAGGCTGCTTATGTGGGTGGCACAATCAGTGCTGCGACCCCCTAGCAGCATTTGATTTACAGGCCCCAAGCACACACAGTGCACTGGACTAGGGACTGACTAGTAAATCAAATCAGCCAATTATGGATATGGAAACACCAATCCAAAACAATAATTTACAAAGAGAGCACTTGCACTTTGGTACTGAACAGCAGTGGTAAAGTGCCCAAAGCATCTAGACAAGCAAAATGGAGTCTAACACACAGCAAAACACAGGAGGCAAAGGCAAAAAATGCAGTGGAGACCCACGCCTATGGTGCCAGGTCGAACACTCCCGAAATAAATATCGAGATCAAGTTGATATGATTTATTCCCTAAAAAGGTTATTTGAGGACCCGAAAGACAGTAGCTCATCAACTGTAAGTTCCAGATATTATGCAATCTTTAATCGCAAAACAACACAGATTACTCAAAATCTCCAGCAACACCCTATGGAACCTTCATTTCAACATTCATAGTTGTCAAGTAGAGAACTACGTCCAAAAAGAGAAGCTTCTCCCAAAACAATCAAAAAAATCTAATCTTGAAAAACAATCAAGCGAAAAGTAGAAGGAAAAAGAGCAACCGCAGATTTGCAAAAGTAAAACCTAGTAAAATAAAGCTTTCCCAGCGAGACTGGTTAGGCCTAGATACACAAACTACCTTGTCCTCTGTCTTCACAGGCAGTATCATCAAGACAACTAAATCCTTTGCTTCACAAGCATAGATATTCAACATCTTTACAGTGCAAGTCGATTTTTGATATGGTGTTATTCCTGCAATTTTTCAAATCTCCACTCAGAATTGTTTTAGGCTTGGTTGTCTATTAGCTCCCCTCCTGTTATCACTCTATATAAGCAATCCACCAGAGATTTATCACAAAGTAAATAATTTCCCTCCTAAAGTAGCTTTAGAAAATACACACGTGTTAATGTATGCTGATGATGTGGTTCTTTTTGATCTTAGGGTGAAAATTCCTCCAAGTAACCTGCGCTATAGAGTATATCCCCATAGCTAGATGAAGTGTTCTGAATAATGATGAAGGCTAATTACTACAGGAACTAATCCTATTGAGCCAAGCTGTCCCAGTACAGATCCTGCACTTAGAACTTGCCATTGTACGTGCATTCTCAATAGCTCTAGCAAATATAATCAGATGGGCTTTCAAACTATTACATGCAGAAGAAGGCTCTTTAAGGGTCTTATTGAAATATGAAACTTTTAAGTCAGGGAAAAACATGATACCTTTCGAACAAATCTCAAGGCAGTCTTGGAGTATTTTCAATGTACTGAAACCATCCTTCAATCCTGGTCTCCAGCACGCCTGAAGCATTTCTTGAAAAATATGTCTCTCGATTAAGTTACAAGCTTGCTCAGGCACATTGCCTTCAACTTTCTCATTATAAATCTCTCACCTCTACTATCGAGTTTAAGATCTCTCAAAAATACAAAGATTTATTTTGAAGAATAGTATTAGGAGATGCATTATTATGCTGCTTTTTTGTTCTTTGTGCAGTTTTGCTGCTTGCTGCCGTCGGATTGCTCCGGGTGCTCTGCTCCTTGGACCCCGGATTTCCTCATCAGCACCTCGCGGTTCCCGCTTCGCGGGACCCGCTTCGCTCCTGGGACTCTGAGAAGAGAGAGGCTGCAAGGACTGACTAGGGCGCAGAAAGGGCTAAGCAGGGCTGCGAGCAAGTGCAGGGACTCAATGTTCCAGGAGTCCCTGCCGGCCGATTGACTACACCTGGCCCGTTCTCCCTGCTAGCCCCGCCCCCCTGAACACCGGGTGATTGAAAGACCCATTTCTATTTGTTCAAATAACCTTTTAAGTGGGTCACGTTACCGCTACGCTGGAGCACGCGGGAGCGCGCCGGACTAAGCCCGGGCAAAGGGCGGGCCCTCTGTGGCCCTCAGAGGCCCGAGGAGGCCGGGCTGGGCCAGAATCCCTGGTCATTCATTGTACTGCCCAGGACTATTGGTGTAAGTGCTTGGGGGACATATTATTATTTTGGACATTATGTCTATTGAAATCCTAACTCCGGAGCTGGTTGGCCCCGAGAAACCTGTGAGCCTGATTAATGGGAAATTAGATAATTACTTTAAAAAATCTCCTACCCTTGCAGAACGCCGGGCTGAGCGTCGGCGCTCGGTAGAAAGCCTAAAAAATAGATCACTAACCGATTCACCGGTGTTGATTAGTTCTACTGTGGAGGGTACTCTTATTGAGAATGTCTGCACTCTCTCTCAGGATAGTGTTCCTTTAATATTTAGAGAGGGTACACCTACGAACGAAATTGAACCTCTAGACACGATCAATACATCGACATCTAATGTTACTTATCCCAGTATAACTAAATCTATAGTTATAACCAAGGCACAAATAACCCCCACCCCTAGGCAAATTAAAGCAGTAAGAAATAGGGCAAAGAAAGTCACGCCTGTTAAAATGTATGGCCCTCCACCTACCAAAAAAAGGCGGATAAGATCCGACTTACCTAAGAGGAAAACTAACCATGCCGATTTTGGTATTAAAAATGATGCTAATAATAGGGGAGAACGGGTACAAATAACAGACAAAGGAAAGATAGTTATATCATCTATACATTCATGCCCAATCCCCAAAGTAGATCAGGTCATCCCTACCCCTGATAACCCTCCTGTTGTCGTGACATCACAGGAATCCCCAAATGGTGCCTTAATTGATAGCATAGAGTCCATAATAAGGGCCTACACTCTTGCTATCGTAGAAAGACTTAATAAATTGGACGATAGGCTCGGGAAGATAGAGCATGAACTGGGTATCAAGGTAGCAATCACTAAGGTACCATCTAATCCTGCTACACAAATTTCCACCTTACCTACTTCTTCAGGTACCCCAGTTATAACCTCTACATCTGTCCCCGTCCAGACTACCACCCTGCCTCAATCCTTACATAATGTGAGTGAAACTTTACCTAAAGGTAATCCTGTTCTATCAAAGAGTAAACCCACTTTTCCCCCGGCTGTAACGGTCAATGGACTGACGAATAATCCAGGTCAAGCTTCTGGGAATTATAAGAGGGATAGGGGAAATGAGCGACCCGCTCGAGGTAACTATAATAAGGGCCCCCTTCCAGAACTTCCACCGGAAGCTGTACCTTTTGTGGTAGTTCTTACCGGGGTGCCAGAGCTAGAGGCGAACAAACGGGATGGTTTTGCCCAGTTAAAAAATAAAATATCGCATTGGTTAAGTTTGTATAGACCCATTGCAAATAATATCAATGGAGAAATTGTCCATGTTCGCCGTCTCCCCTGGCTGGGAGGAAGACCCAAAGACATCGAGGGTGACATAGTGGTCATAAACTTTAGAGACCAGAATGCCGTTCATTTTATACTTAACTGGTCCTCTGATCACGGTAGTAAATATATCACCCCTCGCCCTCTCACTTATTTTTATCCTCGCTCAGTGGTGTTCCCACCCCACCATCAATTCCAGCCAGTCCCTCCCCCCTCATTACTGAGGCAAGTGTTTTCAAATCCATACTGCCCACCCGTTTACAAAAATGGCTCTACATTTAATGGTCATCATTCCACAACAGTAGCAGACCCGTATGGGTGGAATATTGCGGCCCCAAGGTATAATTCCCTAACACACAGGAGAATGGATCATCTTAAACCCTTCACGCCCCTTGAGACCATCAATAGGTTTGACGTGTTTAGTGGCCTGGAAGACTGCGATTGATGCCAACAAGCCACGGGGGAAGTGAGCGAGGGATTTTGTGGAGATGCAGGGGGAGATATGGGCTTATGTATGGGGGTAAAAGGCTTTACTGAGGATAACCTGCCCAAAGGGTATAACGTTGCCCGTCACTCTAGTTGCAATAGACTTAACATTGGGCAGATTCAGTGCAACCCGGATTCTTTTACCCCGGGCGATGGAAGTATAACACCCATAGGCCCATCGATGTGCGTTAGTATTCCTCGGCTATCTGATGACCCCGTGTCCGGGGATGTAACTGACCTCCACATGCTCCCTCTACCCATTGAGGCAGTAAGTTCAACAGAGAGGGGCTATAAGATGGCGAGTTGGAACATTGCTGGGTGGAACAATAAGATAGATCGTTTAGGGTGGCTAGAATTTATAACCCAATTTGACATCTTATGTCTCCAGGAGACCTGGGTGGCCGAAGATGTCTACCTTGATGGGTATGCTGCCTATAATTGTCATGCACAGCCATCCAACATGGGTAGAGCCAGTGGTGGGATGGTGATACTGCTCTCTGTGAGGCTACCGGTTCAAGTGAAAATCCATCTGACTGTTGGTTTGCACTCACAGCTGCTATGGCTGCAACATAGGAATGGGAGAAATGTCCTAATAATAAATCACTATAACAATGTTTTTAACCACTCTAATACTGTTATGGTTGATGAACTTGATGCGGAGGTGGAAAGGCTATGTGGTCGTAGTGGAGTGTCCTTTGAAATTTTGTGGGGAGGAGATTTTAACATTTATATGTGCCCCTTCGCTGGCAAGAGGGTGTGTGGGTACGGCGGGGAGGTTGGGGAAGATCAGACCCACTTCCTACATTCGGCCTATGGTGACTCTTTAAACACTCTTATGCTCAAATTGGATCTATGCATTATGTTACCTGGTGTAGACAGTGAGGGAAACTCGGTACCAACCTTTATTGGTAGGAACTGTGCGACGGTTATCGATTACCTCATCGTCTCCTCCAGCATTATGGCTTTGTGTACCTCACCCGTAATAGTTGACTTAGCCCTTAGTGACCACAATTGTTTAACAATGTATCTTTCTCTGTGGGAGGATAAGTCAAAGGTGTCGCATGGTACAGTGACATATGTAGTTCCACACAGACTTAATGGCCCAAAAATTAAATGGGGCAGGCATAATGAGGAACGCTTACTATGTACCATAGTGTCAGCCTCTTTAGATGAGGTGGAATGCTGTCTTGAACCCGATAAAGGTAATGCCGACATTTTAGCTAGTTTTGATATCATTAATAAAAATATTGCAAAAATCTTAACTGGTACAAAACCTAAAGGCCCTAGGACTACAGGTGGATGGTTCAATAAGGAATGCACAAAATCCCTACAAAAACTTAAAGCCGCTCTTAATTGTAAACCCAGGGATAAGGAAGCAGTTAGGGCCCTGAGAAGGGAATATACGATCCATCTGAAGGACAGTAAACAGGAATTAAGGGAAGAGGCCTGGAACAACCTGACCATGGCAGTGGATCTTAAGGATGCCAAGCTTTTTTGGTCCACGGTCAACAGTCCCTTTCTTCAAAATGACGAAGCCCTGATAATGTCTGCTCAGGTGAGCGAAGAACAATGGGTTGCTCATTTTTCCAGTATTTTTAACCCCGATGGATTAGATGCAGGGGGCGATAGGGAGGTTGTAGTTGCCACCCCCCTACCTCTTAACATCACAGTCACCGAGGTGGATGCTGCCATCCGGTGTAGTAAGGGGGGGAAGGCACCGGGCCCCGACGGGGTACCCGTTGATCTGTACAAAGCCGAGGTTTCCATTTGGTGTCCACTGCTGACCAAGGTGTTTAATGCAGCAGTAATGACTGCGGCTCCACAGACCTGGGGGGAATCCATCATCATCCCTGTTTACAAAAAAGGTGCGAGAGGAGAGGCAAAAAACTATCGCCCGATTTCTCTCCTTACTGCTTCCCTAAAAATTATGAGTAGGGTATTATTGAGTCGTCTGGAGGACTGGGTTGAAGGAAAAGGGGTCCTTGCGGACTCCCAGTTTGGATTCCGTAAGGGATTAGGCACTATAGAACAGTGCATAAACCTGGACCTCATCATAGGCAAATATACACGGGCTAAGCAAGGCTCGCTGTTCCTTTGCTTCGCTGACTTGACCAGTGCCTTCGACCTGGTTGACCATGGTCTCCTGTGGTCAACCCTACTGGATATGGGCGCCCCGCGGGAAATCATCTACTTTTTGGCCCAACTATACAGGAATTTGTCGGCTAAGATACGCTATGGGCAATCGGGAGAGTGTACACCTAGTATTCTGATAGGCTCCGGTATTAGGCAGGGATGTGTCCTTGCTCCCCTTCTTTTCTCCCTTTTTATCAATGCAATTGAGTCTGAGCTACGGGCCGTCAGTGCTGACGCACCGACCGCTGACGGCCTCCCCATCCCAATACTGCTCTATGCGGATGACGCGGTTCTGCTATCGAGAATCCCTCTTGGGTTGCAAAAACTCATGAACAAATTTGTGGATTTTATTAGCTCCATGGCTGCTAAGGCAATTTCCCTCCTGTGCTGGGAATTGCTATTTTACATTGTTTTATGACGAGCTGGGCTCGTCATCAGTGTATGAGGAGGCTACACCATGACGAGCCCAGCTCGTCATGAGTGTGGAAGGGGTTAATGGGAGAAAATTAAAAATCAACAATTCAAAAACTTTTATAATGGCCTGCGGTAAGAAAGTCAAAAATCTAAGACCCTTTACAGTTGTGGATCAAACTATACAAGTGGTTGACAAATTTTGCTACTTAGGTATCACTTTTAACAGTGGGGGGATGTGGGCGCCTGAAATGACCAATGTAAGAGCTAAAATGGCCAAGTGTTCCTTTGGCATATTTAAGTTTGCATCTAAGCTAGGCTCTAGGCGGATACCCGACATGTTGTAATTATACCGCCATAAATGTGTTGCTCTGGCCCTCTATGGTTCAGGTGTGTGGGGCCATTGTAATTCTAATATGCTCCAGGTGGAGGAAAACAAATTTGTCAAAAAACTTTTGTGCTTACCATCCTCTGCTTCAACTAAATTGATCCATCAGGAGGTTGGTCTGGAACATCTTTCTGACCTGATCAGTTTAAGACCACTGCTAGTATGGAGATCTATATGGACTAAGGAGCAGACGGGGTTCACAAGAAAGATTATTTTAGACTGTCTCCACATGGATAAATGTTCCCGTATCCCCTGGCTTAACTATATTATTCGAGCATTTAATGATGTCTTTAATCTTGCTGTGTGTGATAACGCTTTTTGTGTTATAGACATCCCTAAGATTGAGCTCAAACACGAATTTTTGAGGGCCAGTATGGTAAATCGAAATGTAGCTACCTCTCAGCTTTCCACACATGTTTTTTACGATATGTATAACATGGTAGAATCGGGATTCGCAGGATACCTTAAAATGGTTACTATTCGTTCCCACCAATATGTTTTGACAAGATTGCGGATGGGGACTGTTCATCTGCTTGTTGCGTATCCTCATATGAAGACTTATACTACTGCCCCCTGTCCATGTGATGGGACTACAAAGCAAAGCGCAGAGCACTTTCTATTGTTATGCCCTTTTTATCTTCATCTCCGTAAAATATACTTGAAATCTCTTATTAAAAAATATAATGTATCCACTATTGAATCTGCTATGAGGCTTTTATTTGGACTTGATTTGCAGGACATATGTTTTTTTACTGCTGTATTCATTTTAAAGGCGGTACGCTTGAGGAATAACATGCTCCTTGATACATGATTATTCTTAAATTAGCTGTATCTATATGTTTTAACTATTTATGTATGTATGTACTTTTATGATTATTATCAATTAATGATCGAATAAAGTTTTTGAATTGAATTGAGGTATACTCCTTACTCATACAAGAATTTGAAGTAACCGAGATGAAGATAGCGGGGTTTGCGATAAATGCTATAATGGAATTCACGACTTAACCTCTTCGACGCTAATGACAAGGGTAACTCGTCATGAACTTTCCATACATTTCAATGGAAAATGAATGTAAAATATTAATGGTGCTTAGCAGCGAAGGGGTTAATGCATGTCTTAAGTTTATGTTCCAATAAGGAGGTAGTTGAGGCTAGAAATCATAATATAGAACCTATTGTTTTTAGATATAACCTCTCCTCTAATACTGATCTGATAGCTTTTTTTAAATTCCCACCAAATGAATTTGTTTGTCATAAACTGTAAAAGTTTATTAATTCTTTTTTATTCATGTTCTAAAATGAGATTTCTTATAAAGTGATGGTATCATGTATAATTGTTGATCTTGTAAGAGATCTAAAACAATTTAAAAAATGTATCACTGACACAATATCATGGTGATCAATATAATTGACAAAAATATTGTGTCAAAAATATTGTTTACTACAATATTGTGCTGCTTGACTTATAATTGTAAGTACCAAAATATTGGAAAAATAATATTGTTAACGTTACTAAAATATACAAAAATATCGATTAAAAATATATATGTAGAGTTTGAAATATATATATATATATATATATTCAATGAAAAAACCATTGGTTTTAGGCCATATATAGTTAGAAATTAGCATTTACAAAACCTTATTTTACTCGCATAAAACCATTGAAATTCCATATATAGTTAGAAGCGCTAACTATATATCGCGCACCCGCAATCCACTGCTGATGATGTCACATATTACATCATTCATGACATGGTCAGTGACATCACTGATGACATCACTGATGACATCTCAAATGACATCACTGATGACATCACTGATCACAACATCCAGTGATTGTATGTGTCTGTAAAGTTTAAATATGTTTTACATATTGAAGAATGAGTGGATGTATAAGTGTCTGGATGAAGAATTTAGTAGGTGCATGACTGACTGTATGAAAGAGTGATTAAATGTGTCTCACTGAGTGCATGGGTTAGTGACTAAACTGTCTTAATTTGTGCATCAGTATGTTTGTTGTTGTGTAAGCTGCTGCATGTGTTGATCAGTAGCTATAAGAGTGGCCATATGGGTTATTGATTGGTTGCCCAAGTATTTGAATGGGAGGCTGAGTGTGTGTGTGGGTGGCTGGGAGGTGCGTGACTCTGTGCATAGATGTGTAAGCAGTTGATTCACTAGGAGTATGAGTTCAAGAGTGCATGTGGAAACAGCTATATGGGCGGTTGACTGTGCATGGGTGTGTTGGTGAGTGAATGGATTTCTCATTGCTACATGTGCAAGTAAGTACGTATGTAAAACACAATACATGTGAGAGTTGAGATATATAAATAACTGAACATAAGAGCCAGTGAATGTGTGAGTGGCTGTATCGATCACTGTGAGCTTGTATCAGGGATTATATAAGAGAGTAAATATGTGTTATTATATGTTTGAATAAGTAAGATGTGTATAACTGTATAGTTGAGGAAATGGAGGTGTGATTGATTCTTTGCATGACTGACTAGGTGTGTGAGTAACTCCATGGATGAGTGACAGTCTGTGAGTGTCTGTTTATACTGAGTGTATGTAAGGTTATATTAGAGTCTGAAGAGGTTCATTGTATTATCACATGAGTGATGTGATCAGTGATGACAAATGAGATGTCATCAGTGATGTCATTTGAGTTGTCATCAGTGATGTCATCAGTGATGTCATCAGTGATGTCATTTGAGATGTCATCAGTGATGTCATCAGTGATGTCACTGACCATGTCATGAATGATGTAATATGTGACATCATCAGCAGTGGATTGCGGGTGCGCGATATATAGTTAGCGCTTCTAACTATATATGGAATTTCAATGGTTTTATGCGAGTAAAATAAGGTTTTGTAAATGCTAATTTCTAACTATATATGGCCTAAAACCAATGGTTTTTTCATTGAATTTTCAAGGTTTTGTAAATGCAAATTCCTAACTATATATCCACTATAACCTATGGTTTTTTCTGTGAATTTCATTGGTTTTTTAATAGCAAATATGAAAAGCATTAAAATGTAAAGTACGTGATAGATAAAAACATTTTCGTATTTATGCACGCTGATGTGCTTTGAACGCTGCCCCCCTCCCCTCTTTTCTCTTAATAGTACTCTCTCTTTGCAGATAGTGAAGAGTAGTTAACGCAGGCCTTTACCCCCGTTGTAATCCGTCCTGCCTGCTTGTCTCTCCATTTGATTGATTATTATCCAAGCATTTACTGTTTTTCAATTGATTCTCTTTGGTTCATTCTCTATTTACAAACAAGCACAAAGTCGCAATACTCTGTTTAGTCTTTGCAGATCGTGAAAAATCGTGTAAAAAAATAAAAGTAATCGAGCAAAATCAGTAGGCCACTAATTGGATCTCTTTTTGACCTCGCTAAAATAGAAATATTATAAACAACCCTTCATGAGAAATACGAAAATAGTGAGATGAACTGAGCTCCACACCATGAGGGCTGCAAGACAGCTCGGCTCCGTCACCCACCCCGCCCAAAATAACGACAAACCCTATGCAAATATTAAAAATATAGACAACACACCAGCAAAGAAACAGGGTAAAACATTTTATTAAATAACTATTTACATAACGTTGGTTTATAAGATGATGTCAGTAGTGGACCGATGTGTGAATAGGTCGGAAGCAGCACAAGGCGCCAAGATCCGGATGGAAAGTCCTGGATATTGGGTGCCATAGTTCAGAGTTCTGAGTTTGAGCCTTTTTCAATGCCTGTGCTTTGTTGTTTCCCCTCCATCAAAAACAAAAAAAAATATATAAAACTGTGCAAAAATACAAAAAAAAAAAAAAAAGTTTACAAAAGCAGTGCTTGTAAGACTGTCTGAAGCTTATTTCCACCTACTGCAGCTTCACTATTCCAAAGTAAGTGAGGGTCGTTTGTGGACCTGACTGCATTTGAAAACAATGTTATATGGTACCTCCCTAAACCGCTTGACGGAGGCCCCCGAGGGGCGGTGTGATGGCCATGGACTCGGAGAAGACGCTTGGCTCCGACACCCTCCCCAAGTCTTATAGCACTGGTGTAGCCTGAGATCGCCCCCGACATAGGCGGCCGGCTCCCGGGGTCCGGCGGAACTTTTTGCCTTTTGATGACTCTTCAATTCTGGACCTTGTCCCACAATCCGTTTGACCTGAAGACAAGCTGTAGTGGGGCGCCCCTTTATCGTTTTAGTTGCCATTCCGCCCGCTTTTGCTACACTGTGCCTCTTCCGCCATTCAGCTGTTTACCGCCCGCTCTTGCGACTACAGCGTCTCGCTCACCATGTAGTTGAGATGCGCCCGCTCTTGCGGTGCAGCGATAGACGGCTGCCACAGGACTCTCAAAATGGCGGCCGGCTCTTCGGTTTTGGGCCTGGTCCACTAAAATGGCCCTGGGACACCTTGGAACTCGGACGCTTGTCTGCTAGGGCTTGGGTCCCATTCTCGAAAAGCGTCCCCTCAGCCGTGAAGATTCTACAAAAGTCTTGGGGGCCTCCGACTCCCGCAGGCTTCTGGTGGGGAGCGGCTGCCATGATTGCTCGTGGAATGGCGACGACGGAGCTACGAGATGGTAGTGGTCTCATGCTGACGCCAGCTTTAGTCTGAAACATCCAGAAACACTATAGACTACCAATTCGATCAGTTCCGGTAGCGCCCCAACATGAACCGGAAGAGAAGAACTTGCCCTCCCCTCTTTGACTGATGGTTCTTGTTGCCTGTCCCCTCTGTTGTCATTTAACAGAACTTTTTGGACTGCTGAAAGGGGTTGTGTTCTGAACGCTGGTTGGTGGAGACATTTAGACTATATTCTTGACCTACGTTGTCGCGTAATGCGTTTTATGACACGCCGCGTTAGCGCACCCGGAAGTGATCCGAGGCGCGGCGCGCAGCGCGTAACGTAAGCATAACAGGTCATGTGACTTGTTAATAAAACTTTTCATTGGTTCATTTTACTTTTGTTAATTTAATGATGAAAAGCTTGGTCATATGACCTAAAAATTACGCTTTTTATTTTTTTCGAACATTATTTTTTTTTCAAACATATGTTATAATATTCCAGGCTAATGTACTTTCCCGGAAAATTTACAACTGTCCTGCAAGTAAAATATATTCCTTTTTCGACAAAAAGGGCGTTTCTTCGTTCCATGACGGAGCCGTTGAGTAAGAGAGACTCGGCCTGCTGTCTTAGTCGCCGATACGCCTGATTATCAGATTCTTATCGATCACTTTATGTTGCAGAAATGAAAAACACAACTGCCCTTGACCATTTATCTTTACTGCGTTCCTACATATTATACCTTTTATCCGTCATGTAATTGGACTGCTTTATTTCACTTGCCTTTTACTGATTCGAAAACAGTGACTAAAAGTAAAAACTTTACCAATGTAAATACTACTACCGTGTTTTGTTTTAAAAACCTTTATTGTGAAAATATCAGTATACAAATACGGGCCTATAACCACGTGGGCCGGCCACGGAGCAAACTGAAATCGTATATGATGAGGAGACATTTACACTGTAGAGGAACGTAACGAGCGGGCCATTAGGTTGCAAGAACTAAGGTGTCTAACAGTTGCGGAATCGGTGGACGTACATTTTGTAATTAAAATAAGACAGGGCCACTTACAATAACATTTTCTAGATATACATTTGCGGGCAAGGAGTTACGAGTCCCATTTATACCGGCGCCATTTTGGGCGAGGCCGGGCAGGTCCAAGATATAGTCAAAATGTCTTCACCAACAATCGACAAGACCAGAACCCCTTTCGGCCCTTTATGCTACAAGATGGTGTCTTCCATTCAGAAAATATTGTTGGCAGCATTTTGAAAGGAAAGATAAACAGCCGTTCTCCTAGTGAGTCTCACATTGTTACATTTAGGAAGAATGTTGAAGAGTAATATGTGGAAAATCTGAAGCCATTTTTCTACAAACTCTCAATCAGCCTAAGTCATGGGCGATCTTTGTCCACACCAGGGCAATAGTGAAGCTGCAGCAGGTGCAAAGGAGCTTCAGACAGTCTTACAAGCACTGCTTTTCTAAACATTTTTTTGTATTTTTGCACAGTTTTATATATTTTTTTTTGTTTTTGATGGAGGGGAAACAACAAAAAACAGGCATTGAAAAAAGCTCAACAGTGCAGGGCGCCTTGTGCTGCTTCCGACCTATTCACACATCGGTCCACTACTGACATCACCTCATAGGCCAACGGGGCACCCCACACTGACTTTCGGCGCAGCATTGTAGGATGGCCACACCAGTGCGGCAACTTGCTGGACACCACCTCGGTGCCATCCGGATCTCGGAGCGTTCGAGTCACTGTACCGCAAGAGTGACCGGAACTCAGCTGGTCACACCGTCTTTCGGCGCAGCATTGTAGGATGGCCACACCAGTGCGGCAACTTGCTGGACACAACCTCGGTGCCATCCGGATCTCGGCGCGTTCGACTCACTGTACCGCAAGAGTGACCGGAACTCAGCTGGACACGCCGTCTTTCGGCGCAGCATTGTAGGATGGCCACACCACTGCAGCAATTTGCTGGACACCACCTTGGGCAACAGTGAAACTGCAGCAGGTGCAAATAAGCTTCAGATAGTCTTACAAGCACAGCTCAGAACTCTCAACTATGGCACTCAATATCCAGGACTTGCCATTCGGATCTTGGCGCCTTGTGCTGGTTCCGACCTATTCACACATCGGTCCACTACTGACATCACCTCATAAGCCAACGGGGCACCCCACGCCGACTTTCGGCACAGCATTGTAGGATGGCCACACCAGTGCAGCAACTTGCTGGACACAACCTCGGTGCCATCCGGATCTCGGCGCGTTCGACTCACTGTACAGCAAGAGTGACCGGAACTCAGCTGGACACGCCGTCTTTCAGCGCAGCATTGTAGGATGGCCACACCAGTACGGCAATTTGCTTGACACCACCTCGGTGCCATCCGGATCTCAGCGCGTTGTGCTGCCTTCGGCCTATTCGCACATCGGTCCGCTACTAACGCCGCCTCACGTGCCAACGGATTTTCTACGGTTTTTGTAGCCCTATGCCGCATAACAGGTCATGTGACTTGTTTATAAAACTTTTCATTGGTTCATTTTACTTTTGGTTTCCTAAAGATGGAAGGCTTGGTCATATGACCTAAAAATAACACTTTTCATTGGTTTAGAACATTTTTTTTTCCCAAACGATGAAAGCCCCACCTTGTTTCTGGATCATTCAGACTGAAGCTGGCGTCAGCATGAGAGCACCACCATCTCGTGGCTCCGTCGTGGTCATTCCGCGAGCAATCATGGCAGCCGCTCCCCACCGGAAGCCTGCGGGAGTCGGGGGCCCCCAAGACTTTTATACAATCTTCACGGCTGAGGGGACGCTTTTCGAGAATGGAGCCCAAGCCCTAGCAGGCAAGCGTCCGACTTCCAAAGTGTCCCAGGGCCATTTCAGTGGACCAGGCCTAAAACCGAGGAGCTGTCCGCCATTTTAAGAGCCATGTGGCAGCCGCCTATCGCTGCACTGCAAGAGTGGGAGCAACTCAACAACATGGTGAGCGAGACGCTGTGGCCGCAAGAGCGAGCGCAACTCAGCTAGATGGCCGCCACCTGGGGAGGCCCGTTCACGCCGGCTCCCCCACGCCCCCCCCCCCGGGCCGCCGCACGCCAATTTTCGGAGCAGCATTGTAGGATACCAAAACCAGTGCGGCAGTTTACTGGACATCACCTGGGTGCCTGTCGTACATGTTGTGTCAGCCATGTGACACTGGACACAGACCGCTACTGACGAGGCCTCCCCCCGCACCACCCGGGACGCCCCACGCTGTTTTTCTGTGCTGCATTGTAGGATCCCTAAACCAGTGCGGCACCCAGGCGACATCACCTGGGTGCCGTCCAGAACTCTGCACGTTGTGCTGCCTTGGGACTATTCGCACAACAGACCGCTACTGACGAGGCCTCCCCCCGCCCCACCCGGGACGCCCCACGCCAATTTTCGGAGCAGCATTGTAGGATCCCTAAACCAGTGCGGCACCCAGGCGACATCACCTGGGTGCCGTCCAGAACTCTGCACGTTGTGCTGCCTTGGGACTATTCGCACAAAAGACAGCTTCTAACCATTGTTGCTTTTTGTGTTGAGAAATGTTTAAATGTTTTTAGTTTTTGTTCCGTTCGTTAAAGTTAGTAGTTAATAAAGTTTTATAACCTTACTTTGTTGGAGTGTTATCTATTTTTTTAAAAACGGGTGAATGGGGCCTTGAATCGGGTTATTGTCATGTGTGGGCTTTGGAAGTGTGCTGCTGCAGGATCGGACATTTCAAACTCAAATGCACGTTCTTTTTCTTACCTTTCCGAAGCATGGAGCGCAATAGCAGGCAGAGAAAGGGTGATGCACGTGTTGAACACTACCTGACCTGGCAAGTTGCTGGCAGTGCCCCCCCGCCCGCTCCTGAAAGAGGGCACACACACACCGCCGCCCCGAGTACTTCACAAATCTTTAAAAGACCATGCGCTTGTTCATGAGGCTTAAATGGTTTATCACCTCTTCTAGAACCCCTGCATCGACCCTCTGACGTTTCATGGAAAAATTACCATGTAACACAATACCAAGCCCTGTCAGCTGAAACCCCAAGGAATCGTGGGGCATATTATCAAGGGGGTTTATCTACGCTTTTTTGGCTTTAAAAGCCATGAAAGCGGAGATAAAATTATTTCCCTATTACCAAGCTGTCGCTAACACCAGTTAGTGACAGCTAAAAGGAGATAGCGACCATCTTGGGCCCCGCTTTGCATGTCAGTGATACTTATCACTAATGACATGCAAAGTGGCGTGCCAAGATGTTAGCGACTGGAAACAGTCCCTAACATCGCTACCTTCTATTACCAACTTTTAGAGATATTCGCGCTAAGCGCGAATATCTCCAAAATCTAACACCTGCCCTGAGCAGTTCTTAGCCATGTTATCCAATGGGAGGTGGATAACATGGCTAAGAGCATTAGGTCGATAATACATGAATATCGCTGACTTTTCTGCGATAATAGCAAGGTTTATCTGCGATAAAAATCGCCGATGTGCGGCGATAATTTTTGTCTCTAAACAAGTTAGAGACAAAAATTATCGCTAGTTGTTCGTAATATGCCCCCGGGTTTTTGCTTGCAGAAATCGGGAGGCGGGAGACTAGCACTGAAATCAGTAGTCACACGCCTGAATCAGGAGGATTGGCATGTCTGAATTCTCTACAGCTGGGGCCATAAACTACATCCGCAGAATTAGGTGATAGCCTGGGACCAGCCTGGCATCTAAAATGGCTGCCGTGCACGACAAAATTGTGGCATTCGAAAAAAGGCAAGATGGCGCAGCCGCTGGAAGAGATGTATCAACATATATCAGCCTCCTCAGCCACCCTCAGGAAACATAAGGGATTAGGATACGTCTCCCGCACCCCCTTATACCTAGTACTTTAATTAACGAAGCACAAAATGGCGAATTCCCGTTTCGCTACCAGTTTGCGGCCCAGATCGCGGCCCGTGAAGCGCTTCTACCGTGAAAAATCATTTTTTTTTTATTTTCCCCACGGGACCCTTTAATAACCCCAACAACATTCCTAGGGGGTCAAGAGGGGGATACCTTGCCCCCTTTCATTAAATTCCCCCTTAGTTTTTCACCTTTTCTTCTCTCTCGATCCTACCGAGAGACAAGATGGCGGCCGCTCCGGACTGTCACGCAGCAAAAAAAAAAAAAAGCTCACGCACAGCCGCTGGAAGAGATGTATCAACATATATCAGCCTCCTCAGCCACCCTCAGAAAACATAGGGGATTAGGATACGTCTCCCGCACCCACTTATAACTAGTAATTTAATTAACGAAGCACAAAATAGCGAATTCCCGTTTCGCTACCAGTTCGCGGCCGCGCTTCTACCGTGAAAAATCATTTTTTTTTTATTTTCCCCACGGGACCCTTTAATGACCCCAACAACATTCCTAGGGGGTCAAGAGGGGGATACCTTGCCCCCTTTCATTAAATTCCCCTTTCGTTTTCCACCTCTTCTTCTCTCTCGATCCTACCGAGAGACAAGATGGCGTCCGCTCCGGACTGTTTAGAATGTTGACAGACACCGGAGAGCCAATCAGCTTTCTGCGCGCAAAGTTCCGATAAGCGAAAAGTAAGCGGACCGGATCGCTGCCCAGAGCGCTGTTACAGATATATATCTTGGTTTGAACGTTAATTTCTCAAAAACTACTGGAGCACATATATTGAGACCTAGCAAAGGCACATCGGGCTAACAGTCCCTACAATTTTGCCAAGTTTCGTGCAAATCCATTCAGCCGTTCGAGCTAAAAGTGAGTCCAACCGCCCTATGGAAATTAACATGGGAAAACGCGTTTTGGGACCCCCCTTTTTTCTCGGCCCCCCCTTGACGAAACCCCCCCAAATTTTCAGGGGCTGCTCAGAAACAAAATGTGCAATTTTCCTGAAAATTTCAGCCGATTCCGTCCACAAACGCCAAAGTTATTAGACATAGAATTTTCAAAAGTCCCATAGAGAAAAAATTCTAACTATATATACCTACTGGCTATCGCCAGTAGGTAATATACTTATAGTTACTACTATAAATATATATATATTTTAAATATATATATATATATATATATATATATATATATATATATATATATATATATATATATATATATATATATATATATATATATATATATATATATTTTCCATATGCAATAAACCCGCAAAAATACAAACAAGTCAGTAACACAAAATATATTAATTAATTTAGGCAATACATAAAATAGTAAAAAAATGTAATCCAAGAAAACATATTTACTAAAAATACTATACACATTAAAATTAATTCAAAAATAAAAAAATTGTATAAAATATAAAACAAAAACACGGAATGCTTTACCATCTAACCAATATTATGAAAACTAATGGAGTCTAAGAATATTAAATAAACTATTCCCACTAGAATTTATGCAACAGTAGGGAAAGTGTTGGACTTCCGAAGCGTTAAATATAACATTTTCACTCTAAACAGACCAACAGTATGGAAAGTAGTGGATTTCAAAGGGGTAACATTTGGTATTCCCACTCAAGTCTGTGCAACAGCAGGGAAACAGTTGGAATTCGAAGGGGTGACACTTACTAATACCTCTCCAAACAGTGCAACAGTAGGAAAACTGTTATACTATGAGGAGCCCAATTCTACTATTCCTACTGCAGGACAAGCAAGAGTAGGGAAAGTACTTCACTTCAAACACACTATATATATGAGTAAACCCATGAATGTAGAAAACATCAATATCTTTATACAAAGAATTAACATGAATATATATAACTATGCATTCTAAAAAACTGTTAATCAATTACATAATTAATATTTAATAAAATAATTATCAATTAATACATAATTGTTATAAATTTATTCATTATTTCTCACCCTATAACCCTACAAACCTAGCAGCCAACAGCGAAAATTTAACAAAACAATATTACAAAATGTACATATTTAAAATCAATTATATAATTATTTAGCAGTTAATAACTGTTAATCAATTATTACTTAAATAACTTCACACCCTAGACTGCTACAAGTCTAGTAGCTCACAAATAAACTATAAGTAAAATAATCAAGTATTCAATTATTTACATATTTAAAATTAAAATATACATTTGCAAATATTAATAGGTAATTATTACCTAAATAACTTTCCTCCCTATACCCCTACAAACTGTTGTATAACATTTTAGAACCCTATTGTATTTTTCCCGATTCATGCCCTCATATAGGTATAAATCACCATATCCTTATATAGGCGTAAGAATCATATCCATATTTAGACATAGCTCATGCAGTCCAAATACGGCAGGGCTACTTCCACTAGTTCCGAAAATCTACAACGATTTCTTGGAAAACTCCACTTCAGCAGGCAGCTAGGGACTTCCCCTTGCTTGAAAATTGACTTGTCCAAGAACTCATGAAATTTTCAAAGAACTGAGACTCTTTGATGACGTTATTATGTCCACCTTTACGTCAAACTCGGTACCTTCAAGGTATAAATATGCCCACACTTGCCATAGCAAACACACAGTGGTTTGGAGCAGTTCCACTATCTACTTGCCCCATGTGCCCTGCTACTGCAAGTGCCGAAGGAAACCGACCCTCCAGCAGACGCACTGAGAGAGACGCTGTCTTTTCTCCTGCCGAGAAATCCAGCTCCAGTGTTTCCAAGCTACCCTTGCTGCTTGTTGGTAAATCGAGTCCTAAGCCTGACCTTCTTCATTCCAAATCAAGGTACGGAGCTGATTAGACCCGAAGAGAAATCTAGGACAGATTCTTGGCAAATGTATACTACATGTATGCTACACCTCACTTACTTCTTCCCTCGTACTAAGCTTAGGTTAGGTACATTGGGGTAGGCATATTTTAGAAGCACCAGTTGAGTACTTTTAGCCTCTGTTATTTATGTATGTATTTATCTATGGTTTAGGAACCATACAATGCTCTTACAGTATTATTTTATTCTACTCTTTTTACTGTATGCATTATATTTTGCAACCAGTCTTACGATTGTAGCAGTTAATTTCTTATGCTTGAGAAAGAAGACTGTTCAATAAATCCTTTTATTGAAAAAGCCCGTCTATCTATTTCTCTGCAACTCTGGTGAAACGAAGAATGCACGATTGACTGAGTGAAATATCTATCTATTGTTTCCACGACTCTAAAGATCAGTTTATTCTTGGGGAAACAAAGTTGTCCTGTTTATGCGGTTGTCAGAAACTAATCTCTTCTTGTTTATTCGAGAAAGTTTCTAGTGACCTCTGAGCTAGCTGGCACTCACAATTAAGTTTAATATATTCGATAGAGACCTAGTCGACCTCAGTCCTACGTCTAATCTATAGGATATATTATTCCAATGCGCAGAGCCTATTGAGAATATAGGAACTACACTACAAAACCTAGCAGTCCACACCTAAAATGTAAGTGAAATAAATCAGTATTCCATAATGTACATAATTAAAAATCAATTAAATGATTAATTTAAAACTCAAAATTATTTGTTAATTAACTATTGCTTAATTAACTTCCCACCCTAGACCTCTACAAACCTAGCATCCAACAACTAAAATATAAGTAAAATAAATTAGTATTTTTTATTTTACATAATTAAAAATAATACATTATTATTTATTACTTAATTATCTTCCCACCCGAGATCCCTATAAACTTAGCAGCCTGCAACTAAAATATATGGAAAATATACACATATTCCATAAATTACATAATTAAATATCAATTAAATAATGAATTATTAATGATTCATTCATTGTTAATTATTGCTTAATTAACTTCCCACCCTATGCCCCTACAAACCCAACAGCCCGCTACAACACTGAAAAACTTTTGTTTCATTTAACAAATCTTGCACTGATTATGGGGATCTTAACTTCAGTGATAGATAGATTTATATTTATTAGGCGCAAGAATCATCCCCTTGGAGATCTCTCGGCGCCAAAGTCATGAGATACAGGTCACAATTCCATAAAGAGATTAAAGATAGAACAACCATATTTTCAGGAGTTTCATGAAAGAGATTAGGTCGGAACAAGAAAGAAGAGGCAAGGGTAGCTGATTCCAGTGTTTTGGAGCTAAAAAGGAAAAAGAGCCCCCACAATTAAGATAACATGGACCCTTCCCATGCTGTACTTCAAAGACCAAACACATACGTTTGAAGAGCGCACACTTTTTTATTGGAATCCAGTGAAAGGAACATAATGAAGGTTCAGATGGAGATCACGGAGGAAGATTACAGATGAGGCGTGCTGCCGTGTTTTGTACCACCTGTAGTCTGAAAGAAATGCCTTTATTCATTGCGACCATAAGGGAATGCCCATAGTCCACGCAGCTCACTATAAACACCTGGACTAGGGTTTTCCTGGCGTGCAGAGAATCCCAGTGAAAAGCTTTCCTAAGCATGCCCATCAGCTGAAAACAGGTTCCAGAGATAGTTTTTATATGCTCGTTCATGGTGAGATTATCGTGCAGAAAGACACCTACATTTTTGACCAGTTTTTTTAGGCGTTGGGGATGATCCAAGTTCCGATGGCCACCAGTCGGTAGACCAGACTGTGTGAGCTTTCCCAAAAAGTAAGACTTCCGTCTTACTAGTATTGAGCTGAAGGAAATTAGCTGTCATCCATGATACAATTTATAGCATACAATTTTTTCATTTGATTTTGGTATGTTACGGATTAGAATCCATGTTGATGACACGTTGTGTGTCATCAGCGTATGCAATTGTATTGAAACCACACAACCTGATAAGCCTGGCCAGGGAAGCACCATTGATGTTAAAAAGAGTAGGGCTCAAAATTGATCCCTGTGGCACATCTTTATCCAAGGCCATGGTTTTAGAATGATAGTGATTCATTTGCATTGTGTGAATTCGCTCTGATAAAAAAATGTCCACCCATTTGAGCTTTACCGCGGACACCAATCTCTGGATTAGAATTGGGTGGGAAATGGTGTTAAACGCAGCTGATAGGTCAAGGAGACTCAGCATAGCCGCTGATCTAATGCAAGTCTAAGTGTGTTAGTAACCTCCATTAACGTTGACCCTGTGCCATAAGAGGCACAGAAGCCTGACTGGGAGGAATCTAACAGGGAATGGAGTTTTTAAAAAAAGACACCAATTGATGGGTGGTTTACCAATGACTCTGTAAATTTGGCGAAGAAACAGAGCAGCAATATAGGCCTATAGTTTTGCATGTCTGTAGGATCAGCAATAAGTTTTTTAGGAATGGATCTGATTTGTGCAATTTTCTATTTAGATGGAAGAGTTGCCAGCTTAAACGAAAGATTGCATATGTCTGTAATGGGGTCAAGAAGTATTGGAGCTAGAGTGACAATAATGTAAGGGGGTAGGGTTCCAACGGGGATCCTGATCTGATCCTATTTAGCTGATTCAATACTTGATCAGCGGTAGCAGAATTAAAAAGCTCCAAAGTGGTGTACTGGGCGTTAGCTAGGACTTTAGGAAAAGCTGGCTTTGTCAATGCCACATTATTTGAAAGAGATTGGTAAATATTATTGATCTTTTCTTCAAAAAGGGATGTCTATACTTGTGACATCACATTCTGGGAAAATCAGCCCAGAGACCATAACACGTCACTTCCTGTAATATCAAGTCACAGGCGTGGATGGTGCCACTTCTGGTAGCCTAGGTATTTTGGTGAATCGTGGATCGACGTCCATAACTAAAGATGTGCTGCATGCTATGTCTGTGGAGCACCTTGGTGCTTAAAATAATAATACAATTTTTATCTGTGTTTGATTTATGTTGATGAAAGTATATTTCATTCTTATATTTTTCTTTAAAAATAAAAAGGGAGTGTGATTAACATTGCTGTCCCTTGCAGGTTAAACCTAATTGTTTTTAAATTCCACAAATATTTAAAAAAAAATCTTTTTTCATGTTTTAATTGTAAGATCACAAATAAAATATTGCATTGACAGATGCAATTTTTTCGCTCCATTGATAAAGTGTTCCAGAAAATCAGAACTGGAAAGAGATATTTGTGGTTTATTCATTTAAAGAAGATACCCTTGATGAAAAACGTTCATCTCATTATTGATATGGTCAGGATATACACTTCCATCTTGCTGAAGTATTGCCATAATTAGTAACGTTTTAGAATTGGTCAAGGCCTTCAAGAATCTTGGTGTCCACCTAGATTCCCATCTAACATACAAGATGCATCTACAATCTAGATGTGTCATCACTAATAATCTGCTGTTTGCATTTAAAACATTGAAACACAAAACACCTCGACACTTCATCTCCTTCAGGTCGTGTGTGCCAAATGTATGCCTTCAATATCTAAGTGCTTGGGATTGCTTAAAGGGAAAGACGCTTCAACCTTAAACGTCTTGCAATTAATGGTCTTTGAAAAGCTCTTTGCGATTCCACAGTATGTCTCTCAAGCCCAAATTAGACTTGAGTTTGACCTGCTCCACCAGGCAACATCCAGGCACGGTGTCCTGTTAATATTCTGCTGTAGGAGGACGGCAGCAGAAGCAAATTTGCAGGCACCCCAGTGTTGGATGGACATAGAAAGGCAAGTCCTCATAAAGAACTCTGTGTTTACAGAACTGCAATTCTCAATTGCAGCTCTGATTAGAAGCTGCTTGGCACACTCCCATGGACTATACCACTTTTAAATGTATTACATATAAACCTGCCACATTTTCATCATTCGTGATTGATAAGGCTGCCATAACATCCAAAGGGCATTTGTGGGTGGTCATGCCATCATATGCATCTTGGGGATCCCAGACATATTTATCTGCACACTTTTCAGAGGCCATGAAGCACAAACTCATGCTCATACATCTGGGCGCGTTCACGTCTAAAGATCTTATGCTCCCCTGGAAACAGCACTAGGCCACTTCAGAGTGTTGACAAAACAATGAAACGTTGTTCCATCTACTGTGCATTTTTCCGGCCTTGTTAACACTCAAAGACCTTTAAGCCCATCTCTAAGAGTTCTGCAAATTAGGTCATGTCGTCCAGCTGTTATTTCTCTATTGTAGGGAGCTTCACTGCAACTGGCATGTAATACAGTGAGATTCTTGAACCTTGCTGCTAAAGAACCTGGAAAAATGCAGCACCTAACTCAGAATCATTTTACTGCACTGAAAGATCTAGAAGCCTGTGATTGACTTACAACAGCGGATGAAACTTCCAACACAGTAATCAGAGGAGCATTTGAGAGGAGAGGATCTTTAACCCAGTATCTGGAGAGTAATGACTGGTTCTCAACCACTACATGGAACATTGCAGGTCTTGGACAAAAACTGAGAGACCATGAACTGATCAAGTATATTGCTTCCTTTGACTTCATATGCCTCCAAGAAACTTGGAAAACAGGCCCTATTCACATAAACGCATACCGCTCATTCTACACTCCGAGCGATTGCAACAAACTAGCAAAGCAAGGGGCGGCATCCTGGCACTTATAAAAAATACCCTAAGACTTGAAGTTTTATCTTCCCATAATGATTCTCTATACTAAAACATATTAGATCGTAAAGTCCCAGGCGGTAGCACTGTATTTGTTATACATTATTATAACAGTAACTTTGGTTGGGAGATGTATAAGACTTTAGATGTACATTAAGGGAAAGTGAATAGCTTACTTAATAACCGCAAGAATGTGCCTAGTGTCTTATGGGTGGGAGACTTTAACGTGCATAGTTGTCACTTGTCTTGACTTGTGATCTAACGGACAAGAACAGAGAAGGTACTCCCAATTTTTCACACAATTGCTATGGTGATACACTCAATAGATTTATCATCACTAGAGATCTAGAAATTATAGATCCCTTTTCCGAGATCACAGGTGAGCTTCGAAAAACCTTTGGCTCCAACATCACTGGCTCTACCATTGATTTTGTAATAGTGTCAGTATCCTTAAAATGTACCTCTAGAGACATTAAAACCAATTTCTCAGGGTTTAGTGATCAAGAAGAAATATTGTGCCAATGGTATTGGGAAGGGATTGCTGTCAATCAGACTAAATACATAACTCCCACTTTAGCGAGGGAAAATGGGATCATACTGAAGTGAGGGAGTATAAATAAGGAAGCGTTGATCCCCTGGGTTGTAGCAACTAGGCAAAATGAAATTATGAGTTGCCCTAATATACATAGTGAACCCGAGGGAGTGGTAACAGCCTTTGAAATAATCATGTAAAGCATTAGAAATCACCTAACAACAACTAGCACAGTTCCAAATTAAAAGAGTGGTTTGACCACTTCTGTACAAAATTGCTAGTAATTCTCCATCAAGCCCTTAAAAAGGACCCAAGAGATGCAGCTGAGGTTAAGCTCGCCCGAGATCAATCTAAAATTGCAAGAAAGAACAGATTAAACATATCAAAGGAAGAATCCTGGGAACAATTGCATCTCACCTCTGTCTCAGAGAACTCTAGGGATTTTTGGGCAGTAATTAACGCCCCATTCCTCAAGCCACTCACAGATCCAAATTTGGATAGTTATGTGGATGAGAAATCATGGGTTGTTCATTGTTCAAAAATATTTGAAGGATAGAGTGTGGAAATTTTCTTACCCCCAAAACACACGGTACTAACTACCAATCCCGCCCTTACCTTTAATTTAACTGAGATTAAAGACGCCCTCTCCCAGTGTGCTAGTAATAAGGCACCAGTACTGGATGAAACCCCGATAGACTTCTTTATCGAAAGACTGACCAGTGGGGCCCAGTTCTTACTAATGTTTTAATGCAATAGCTATCACTGGCCCATCGTAGTCTTGGCAGAAGTCTATTTTAATACCCATTTACAAAAAGGCCGACAAATCTGACCCTAAGAACTATAGACCCATTTCGCTATTGGATAGTACTGTGAAACTTATGGGCAGAGTTCTACTGAATAGACTGGAGGAATGGGCATCTGCTAATAAGGTCCTGATTCCGTCTGAATATGGCTTAAGGACGGGTAAGGGCACCCAGAACCAAAGTTTAAATCTTAGCCTTTTAGTTGCTATATAAACCCAAGTAAAAAAAGGCAAGCTCTATCTAGCCTTTATGGACCTATCGGCAGCCTTCGATAGTGTCACCCATTCTCATCTATGGCAGATCATGAAGGAAATGGGTGTCAATGAAGCATTCATCTCTTTAATTGGACAACTATATTTGAGGGCTGCAGCTTTCGTCTGCTATGGGAAACAGGGAGAGAGTACAAGATGGTTTCCCATTACTAGGTGGGTACATCAGGGGTGTGTCCTCGCTCCTTTTCTGTTTTCCTTATATACGAATGGAGTAGAGGCTCCACTTATGGCTTCAACCCTAGACATTCCATCTTTGAATGAAGCCCGCATCCCAATATTACTCTATGCAGAGAATGCGGTTTTAATTGCACACACGGGTAGAGCACTTTAGAAGCTGATAGTCATATTTCTATTTTAGGTAAAAGTTGGACCTTAATACGAACAAGGCTAGTCATTTATCCTAGTGACAGGTCATAAAGTTAAGAAACCCCTAACTTTCCATATTGCAGGGTGAAAGATTGCACAGATGGACACATTCTCCTGTCTAGGGGTAACATTTGATAGGATGGCCATGGTGTCCCCAATGGTGAATAACCGAAGGTTGATGTTAGAAAAAAGTAATAATGCTGTACTTTCTTTTATAAAAAAAACTAGGATCAAAACATATAGATATTGTAAACAAAAAGTATACCAGGGAAAATCCTCTTCATTACATTCTTATGGTGCCGGAGTTCGGGCCATGTTAATTTGTGGGCCATACAAACAATAGAAGATACCTTCTGGAAAAAAAAGGTGGGTCTCCCCCATAGTTGTTCAAACTCTAACTGCCATCTTGAACTGGATGTCCCCTACATATCTGATCAGATAGGTATGGCACCAATCCTTTTGGGGCACTCTTTGTGGCGAAGGGAATTCGTTAATTTGACAAAACAGTTTATTTCGGATTGCTTCACATTAGAACATGTACGGAGGATTCCTTGTATTGTGTATCTAAAAAAGATTACAATTGCCATGGGGTTGGGAATTTTATTCAAAACACCAAGTAAATGTTTGAGTATATCAAGAAAAATTATAAAAACTCCCTTTCTAACCCTCTTGGGTGAAATAAGGCAAAAAATAATAGTAGCAAATATACGGTCCAGGTTTATCTTGAGGGACCGTGGCTCACAGTGGGACAACCGACTTACTTGTCGATGGTGAAAAATCCTTATCCCAGATTTATTTTAACAAGGTTTCGATTAAATCTTATCTCATGGTTGCTGGGTTTTCCATCAGATTTTCTCTACAAGCTCTATCGTGCTGTCCTTGTGATGGTGTGTCGCCCAATCTGAATTGCAAACTTTTTTCTTTTGTAAAATTTACATTGATCATCATAAACGATTTTTACTTCCAATTATGTGCAAGCATAAATTTAAACAATGTCACCCGGGTTTGTTCTTTTTAAGAATGTTGTCTGACCATCTGGTCTGTTACTGTGTTGCATCTTTTTTATGTCTTTCCCATAAAACTAGGAAATTGTATAATTGCCTAAAATGATTTATTGTGTATTTTTATGCTGGTTTTATCTTCTTTTAAAAGTTTTTTGTTTATGATTGGTGCGAAAACTGATCGAATAAAGTGAATTTGACCTTAATTTTACTTGACTTGACTTGTGTTCCCAGTCGAGTTCAGATAGTAGGCACACAGCACTTGTACACTTTGGGATTTGCCAATATTTTACCTTTTTAGTAGAATTTTATACTTGACTGGACTTGTGTTCCCAGTCGAGTTCAGATAGTAGGCACACAGCACTTGTACACTTTGGGATTTGCCAATATTTTACCTTTTTAGTAGAATTTTACTTCCAGGTCGGTGGCTGTAGTATCCTACAAACATTAAGCTCTGTAATTCCCTTAGATCCTCCCATTAGGAAAACAGCCCTTTTCTGAGTCCACCATAGTGTTGTAGAAAAAGCACCTTATGGCAACATATTTGCACAGCACGTTTTCACTTTTATTAGCCCTTGTTGGAGGGATTTTCAACTCAAAACCAGCCTTGGCCAATTCTTTTTAAACTGGATGTTATATTTTAATTGATTATATTAAATTATTATTATGTGTCCCTCTATGGCTCAAAAGTTCAATTTGATAACATGCACTGTTATGCAGTTTCTCTTATTTAAGATGTTTTAATGGCTATATTGTATTATCATGGAAATATATTATCCTGTTTTTTTTATTTACATGTAATGGTTAACTATGCATGAAAAAAACTTACTAACTTACTAGTTAGGCAAGGGACCGTTGGTCAGTAATCATGTCTGTCTCTATTAGTGTCAAGAATAGAGGAGGGCAGGACACAGAGGCCTCGGAACTGAATGGAACTGAACCAAGCCATAAAGCTGGCTGGTGCACGCCCTAAAGTCCTCTGAAACTCTCAAACCAAGTGCAAGCTGAGCTGAGAAGCCGTAGATTCTGCCTTCCCCTCAGCCTTTTTGTGTACTATCAGATTATTCACCAAGCTGCTGTGGGTGAAGCAAAGAAGGGGTTGGCCAGCCTCATTTGCTAAAATGCATAAAACACTGTGTCATTGGCCAGCCACTTTTCTGATACACTCATGAAGGCTTGGATAATGATGTGCTAGTGCACGAGAGCGATGCAAGGGAGGCCAAAAGGAAGAACATCTGCAACTGTGTAGTCAAAGAACAATGGGTGCAGGCATGTGCACTGAACTGGGAAGCACAGGACCGGGGCATATGAGGGAAAATCCAGTCACAGCATGTTATTTGGACCAGAAAAAGTACTTGTGGGAAAAGACAGTAGAAGCTGTGGCCTGGTGTTGGTATGGGAATTTGATAAGTCCTTATTATGAGTCTGGCGGGCTTGCAGGGATTCTGCTGAGTTACAGAACTATGCTTGGGATCATAGAACCTTAGTAGGCAGGGACTGTGTCATCCCACCACCTGAGTACCCATGAGCCCTGAACCGACAAAGCTATAGTGTCTCACTTGCCCTCCTACGCACTCACAGAGGCACAAGTGATGAGACATCCAAGAACACAACACTCCCGACCTTCTCAGGAAACGCAGTTGCAGGACACACCCTTTCCCTCTCTTAGTCGTACTAGTCCACAATAGGTTCTGACAGAGACATGAGAAAAGTTTAAAATGCTAATTTTAACGATAGTGCTCTAGTATGCAGTATACGGCCACAATAAGTAAGAAAATGTCTAACACAAATACGGTCAGCATAGTAAGTAGTCCATAAATCATAAAAGGAGCTGTCATTGTATGAGACAGGATAGCCTAACCTCCCTCCCCTTCTACAGAAACAAATGATTATATATAAGATCTCTGCGTGTTGGCATCAGACCCTGTACCTTAGCATGCACAAATGAAAGTTCTACATCTCAAGCGCAGTCACGATCACTTCCCTGGAAAGATCCTTCTCCAAGTGTGTTACCTATTTGTGCATACCTAAGTGACAAAAGTACATGTTCCCAAACAACAGCTGCACTTGTGTGTTTTGACTAGGAGCTAGGGCCGGACCAGAACAGAATAACAAGGGACATTGTTGTTTGACCTTGTCTTCAGGGTTCAGATTAAATCCCAGAAAACAACAAAACGGCAGCTTCTGTGTGAAAGTACAGTGTGGCACAAAACAAAATATGTTTGTATAGTAATGTGTGCAAAGCAGAGGGTAGTCTGCAATGTGCTCATGCTAACATAGGTAAAAAAGAAGTGGGCCAGCACAGGACATATGACGGGGCCACTACAGCCTTGCCAAGCATATTTCGAGTTTCCTCACTGACTCACTTTTCATGGCAGTGTGATCGCCACGAAAAGTGTCACAGTGAGGAAACAAAGGGGGCCCTACAGGGCCCCCTGGTGCCTCACGCCATGTGGATGCACGCAGGGTGGCACAACATGTGCCCCCATGTGAGTGCACACCAGTCCCTGCATGGCATGGCCTGCTGCAGTCCATGCTGTGCAGGTACTGATTTTGATGTACCTTTTGCGGTGCCTATTTCATAGGCATCACCGTAAGAAGGCCATAAAATAGCCTCCAAGAATCTGGTGGGCAGTTTAGACATGGGTTTGGTAGTGTGGAAGGGGGCGGTCCCGCTCCCGCACTGCCAAATGCATAATAAGGACCTTTGTGTGGGCACTGAGTACAAATCCTAGAAGCACTCACATAAGTGGATACATACAAAGGTGGGAACGGAATAGCAGAGCACTGCAAGTGCCTATTTTCTTGTGGGCAGAGACAACAAAGGTATTTCACTGGCTCAACACAATTAACTTCTGCATATAGTTACTGGGTGCAGAGGGCTGATAAGTGAGTTTGTAAGAGTGAGAGAAAGAGTGAAAGAAAGACAGTAGAAGAGTAGGAGTGAGGCAGAGGACGAGGGGAAACATCCTTTACAACGCTACTTTTACCACGCAGTGCCTTTACGACGCAACTTTTACAACGCAAACCATTACAACGCATTGCACTAGGGGGCGCTCTAGGATAGGGAATAGGTTTAATTTACTATCCAACACCTTTCCTACTATCCACGGGGACTGGAGTTGGAATAGTAAATTAAACTATTCACTATCCAGCGCCCCAAAGCACTATGCATTGTTAAGGCATGCGTTGTAAAAACCGCGTTGTAAAGGCATGCGTGGTAAAAGCATGTGTTGTAACGTCATACATCCGAGGACGAGAGAGTGGGAGTGAGAGTGCAAGAAAGGTAGAGAGGGCAGAAGAGAGATGGGGAAATAGAAGGTGAAAGTGTTCAAAGAGAAAGTGGAGCTAGAAACACAGAGAAAAAGAAAAAGTCAGAGGGCAAAACAGAGAGACCGCAAACGACAGAAAAGATGAGAAAGATGAGTTTTTTGCCTTCTTGGCTCATGTTTTGATTCTTAACCCGGGACCCACTCTTGCTTAACCCTTCCCATGAATTCTCTGATTTGTCCTTCTTTAGTCAAGATCATATTATTACACTCACAAAGAAATTGCTCTTATCGTAGACTCCATTCTTGTCTAGATGGCAGCGTCCGTCACTGGGCAAATAAATGCCACCCAGCTTCCCATCACCCGCCATATGAAAGGTGTCATCTGAAGTGAAGACAAGCAGCCGCGTGACATTGCGCCAACCAATCTGACCCTGCAATAGGACAAGGAAGGATGAGTTAAGAAAGGAAGGTGAATCTTTGGCATTTTCAAGAAAGAGAAGAGGGGAAGAAGCTAAGTTTGATCCTGAGAAGCGCTGCAACCGGAAGTGCCTCGCCCTCTTACACTATACATTTTAAGTTTTGGAGGATAGGTTGTTTAGGTTGACAAATTACAAAAGAATCCATTCACCTAGCTCTCTGAGCTAAAACCTCGACGGACTTTATTCAGAAACAAATGAATAGGTAACCAAAAATGTACATTTCACTAAGCATTTTGAGGAGAGTTTGCAGATTCATGCCCAAAACATTTTTGAAAGGTGGTATACCAGAATAGACTTTGAAAGGAGAAATCTATACAGATCGTAGAGTTGCTTGTAATTTTATGGCAAGATGTAAAACATTCAAAATATACATTATTGTCCTATACATTTGTAAAGCAGGAAGAAAATGTGTATTTTGAAATGTGTGTGGGGGGGTGCGATTATTTTTCGCATCAATACACCTTGAAAGGTACCAAAGCACTCTACAAAAAGTAAATAACATCTTGAGTGATTGCAAGACATTACTCTTGTATTTAGAGGTTGCAAAAAAATATGGAGAAATCTTGGGTCGAAATCCACTGCGAATACTTTCTCAACTTTTCTGTGTACTAAAAGCTGGTGTTCAACATTGCTAATAATTACAATGATCCCCTGATTTCTGTTCATGTTAAAATGTATTTGTGTATTTACACATTTGTGTATTGTAAAGCGCAACAACACAGTGGGCATCTTGGCCCTGATTGAATTAGAATTAAGACTGGGCTCAGTCAAGTGCTGATAAACGAGTGGATTTCTAAATGGTTTATAAATTATAGAAGATCTGAAATTTATCTCAGCTCCTGTGGTAACGAAGTCCAACATTTTAGCAGCACTGGTGGATAGGGCCCGAGAGCCACAGTGTGCTTTGAAAAACTAGGGAGCATATTACCAACAACTAGCGATAATTATCGCTATGTTGGCTTAGCGGCAATATTATTATCGCCGAGCTCTGCCGATTTTTATCGCAGATAAACCTTGCTATTATCAAGGTTTTATCTCAAAAGCGATAAAAATCGGCCGAAATGCATGAATATCGCTTAAAAGTCAGCGATATTCATGCATTACCGAGCTAATGCTCTTAGCCATGTTATCCACCTACCATTGGATAACATGGCTAAGAACTGCTCTGGGCAGGCGTAAGCTTTTGGAGATAGTTGCGCTTAGCGCGAATATTTCCAAAAGTAGGTAATAGGAGATAGCGATGTTAGCGACTGTTTCCAGTCGCTAACATCTTGGCACGCCCACTTTGCATGTCATTAGCGATAAATATCGCTGACATGCAAAGCAGGCCCCAAGATGATTGCTATCTCCTACTAGCTGTCGCTAACTGGTGTTAGCGACAGCTAGGTAATAGGGCGATAAAATTATCGCCACTTTAGCGGGAAAAATTCCCGCTAAAGCAGCGATAAGGCCCTTGGTAATATGCCCCTAGGTGAGTTAAAATTTTGTCGGATCAGGAACTAAGTGCTCTGGTAGGCCTATACCATTTAAAAAGCTTTTGGACATAGTGCGTACGCGAAGGTGGATGGTAAATTGCTGTATGGCATAGTAGTAAGGCCATGAAGAGATATCTTTCCTAACTGCTAGCCAGTGCAAGGACCTGAGATGTCCTAAGACAGTCCAAGTACACAGAGTGCAGCAACATTCTGGATACGTTGTAGTTTCACCAGAACATAGTTAGATTGTCCTAATTACAGGGAATTGCAGTAGTCTATTTGGGAGAGTATTAAAGTTTGGATTATTGTTTTCATATGATTTAGAGGAAATAGATGCATTGTTTCTCAGTGTCTGCACAGTAGCTCTGGGCGGAGTTTGCAGAGTTCCACTACGTGGAACTCAGCGAAGTGCAAAAAAAAACTCTGCCGCACTACACGGAGCTCCGCACGCGGCGGAGTACGATAGAAAAATGCCGCTCGCAGTGATTGCACAGTGCCAGATGCTTGTCTTCACTGTGCAATTATCGCAAACTGCACCATGCACAGTGCAAGCGGTCCCTGCTTTCCTGTTCTGCTGCTCAAGTAGATTTTTACTCGAGCAGCAGCTTTCTCAACCCAAACGGGCTGTTTCTTAACGCGAGCGGTCGCGTGCATACACGACCACTTGCAATGAGAAACCTGAACCCCACGGTGAGAAATCGCACCAAGAGGTAGATTTTCCACGGTCGCTAACTTGACATGACGAACGTGAGCAAGGTCAAAAACTCTGCTCCGCTGTGCGGAACAGAGTTTTTCGGAACTCCACGAGCTACGTGTAACACTGAGTGTGGAAAACTCAGCAAACTCTGCAAGTGGAGCGGAGTTCACTGCCCAGCGTTACTGCACAGTAAAAAAGCAGTTAGTTGAGAGTTTCATGATCTGTAGTTTAAAAAATAGTGTGGAATTGTAGGTGATCCCTAGGTTGTTGGCAGGACCAGAAAGAGTAGGGGCTGAACCTAACTAATTCGGCCCCCAGTCACTTGACCAGTGTGGGGAGTTTCCAACTAGTATCTCCTCTGTTTTATCTGTGTTTGGGCACAGAAAATTAGTTGTCATCATAGCAATAACTGCCCTTAAACAGCCTTTTAACCTGTTGCATTCCTGAGAAGATCCGTATATGCCATCAGCATATGAAAAGAATCGTATACTAAAGGAGTGAATTAATGCTATCAATGAAGCTACATAGATATTAAAAAAGATTAAGCTCAATGTTGAGCCTTGGGGACACTTCAAACTTCGGGGCATATTAACAAGGGCTTTATCTCCGCTTTTTTGGCTTTAAAAGCCAAAGAAGCGGAGATAAAAATATCACCCTATCAACAACAGGGTGCTAACAGGCAAAATCGCATGTTAGCACCCTTTTTCACTACGCATCCCTTAGCATCTCTAATGAGATGCAATGTGGGCGTTCCAGAGCAAAATAATAGGAGAAATGTCACTAAGCGACATTTCTCCGATTATCAAGCTTCACGCTAACCCTGTTAGAGACAAAAAAAGCAGCGCTAACCACGGTTAACGCTGTTTTTTTACATCTGCTAATTTTCAGACTTAGCCATGTAATCCAATGGAAGGTGGATTAGATGGCTAAGTCCACCATGGGCTATCAACAAGGATATCCCTATCCTTGTAGTTTTATCGATAACCTCCCAAAATGCCACTATCGCTGGATTTTTTATCGCCTAGGTGGTTAATGTTGTTAATAACGTGATAACCAGGCGATATTATTCAGCATAAGCGGGCGTTCACAAAATTACCGCTAAGCGCCCTTAGCGTTAATTTTCCCTGTTCCTTGTTAATATGCCCCTATGTTTTTTAAAACTGGGAAACAAAAAGCTTCATACAGACAGTTTGAGCAATATCTATTAAAAAAGACCAGTTGATAACCTTGTCTTCAACACCAATGCTTATTCGTTGAATAAGACTTGCACCATAGAAAACAGTGTCAAAGGCAGAGGATAAGCCTAATAGAATGATGGTAGTAGGTCCATTGTTTTCTAGGCTTTTTGAATATGGTCTTGTACTGAGGCCAATATGGTTTCGGTTCTATAGCATGCACAGAACCCAGATTGATTGCTTCCTAAATATCATTGCTTTCAGTGAATTGTGACAGTGGGCTGGTGAAAAAGCGTTCAGCAATTTTAATTAATAAGGGCAATAAGGAAATCGGTGGATAGTTTGTGGGTACATCTGGGTTGAACCTGGGTTTCTTCAGCAATGGAGTGACCATTGCCTATTTTCAAATGGTTGATACTTGTCATGACTCAAAAGAAAGTTTACAAAGAGCAGACAAATGTGAATCTAAGGAACTGGACAAGAGTCCCACACACTTCACCAAGCACGGATCCAGAGAAGAAGCTGAAATAATTCACTGCTTTTTGTGGGCAAATTTGGTCCACTGTAGCAGCATCAAAAGATGCCAGTTTGTTAACTGAGGATTTATAGGACAAATCAGAATCAGATGTTCTATTTCCAGTAGTAGGCTGAGAAAGTTGCAACTTCTTTAGCTTTGTTTCTAACGTAGCCATGGTAGTTGATATTTTTTCTTGGAAAAACATTTGCTACATTTCACAGAGTGCATTTGTGGTTAGTAGTTGAAAGGAATCACGTGTTGTCTGAAGTTAGATCTCTTAAAATAAGAAAAGCAGCCTGGGTTGACTTAGCTGGGTCATTGATCCTGTTTGAGGAGTATTTTGCTTGTTTTCTCTTATGAGTTGCTTAATTACTATTCTGTATTTTACTCTCTCTGTAGGTGCATAGATTTCTCTACATTTGTGCTCGTCTAGAGAGAACCAGGAATTACCCGGATTAAATTTATGATTACGTTTAACTTTGGCTAGGATATGATTATCTAATTTAGAAGTGATCCCACTTAATTCAATGCTGCTGGACTGTCTTCAGGCCATTGGAGTAATGGGACAGGCCTTGGAATGGCTAACGTAATTTTTAGCTAAGAGGAGCCAACAAGTTTGGCTTCCTCCTTGCTCCGCCAACTCATGTGATGTACTTGTGGGAGTCCCTCATGGCTCTTCCCTGAGCCCTATATTACTTAATTTATATATTACCCCTCTGGCTCAACTAGCAGAAGATCTAGAAGCTAAAGTGATCTATGCAGATGATACACAACTGATTTTCTCTTGGGACAAGGGAGTTAAGTTGAAGCGCATACAGATTAAAACTTGCCTGACAGCTGCTCAACACAAATGGAGAAAAAACTGAAATTATCTTCTTTGATAAGGTTCCACCAAATTTCTAGCAAACCTTTTGGCCAAATGATGCAGTGGAGTAGCTAGGCGTATTGCACCCAGGTGCAGGTAAGAGCAGGGGTGAGGTGGCAGCCGACTTGCGACTTGTTCCGGCAAGGGAGGGGGGGGGGGGGGGGTGTTTACAGACGGATGACTTGTTCTCGGGCCGGGGGATGGTGATAGTCGTTAGACACGACCCCTCACCCCCAACTATGCCACTGAAATTATGCTTCTCCCCCAGGACCCTAGAAAGACTCAGTTAATAATCTGGCCATGAAACTTCATGACAGACTATCCTTTAGGCCTCAAATAAAAGTGTTGGTAGGCACTTGTTTCAGGATCATGAGGTCCCTAAATAAATGTCCCCCTCTTTTATCCTTTTCAGCAAATAGAACCTCATTCAGGCGCTGATAATATCCAGTATCGACTACGGTCATGCATTATATTTTAGCTTACCAGAGTACCTGATGAACAGACTCCAAGTGATCCAGAATGCGGCACCCTGTCTCCTGCTTAATGTTCTAATAATAGCACAGATTTCGCAACATTTTCTTGCACTTCACTGACTGCCCATCAGGCAAAGAATCAAATGTAAGGCTCTTGTGTTAGTACATGATGGCTTATATCAAGCGATGCCCTCCTACATTTTTGGTTTTCATAAACCCCAGCAGACAGCTGAGATACGCCAATAAACTGTAGGCAACGCCAATAAACTGTAGGCAGAGATTCCCAGGATTCAGCGTGCAAGAGCAGGAGAAAGGTTTCTTGCGTACCTGGGTTTGACAGCTTGGAATTAGCTTCCTCTGGAGTTGCAGGTGCTGAAACTTGAATCGTGGCTTTTTGTGCAGGCCTAAGCCTCTTTTATATTCCCATCTTTCTGCTTCACGCAGGGACACTCTTTTGAGCAGCTGTACACGTTATAAATTGCTATCATCATCCAAGCCTCAAATGTGGCCAGGTCTTCTTCAATAGAGTTAGTGAGAACCGGCTTGGAATTATCGAGCAGCGCTTGTATTTGATCTTGCTTAAATCTGGACCAAGGTTTGTCCAGCGAATTGCTGTACTCGGTAGGTGACAATTGTAAAAAATATTGCTTTGTGATATGAACAGGGGATATGAAGAGTATTTAGAAGGCTACAATGTTCAGACTTAGTAAAAAAAAAAAACAGGTGTAAGTGCCTTTTGTAGGTTGGACCCGAGACAAGTTGCTGGAGTTCTATTGCTTTACATGAGTCTATCAAGTCTATAGTGTCTCTTTTTTTCGGCTTAGTCCATCCAGACATTAGACTCACCAATCATGAAAAGTTCTCTAGAGAAAAGTGTGATCAACATTGTACTGCAAGTCAAATGGTCAAAGATGAGGAAAGTTGCACAGGTCTACAGACAACTATGACCTTAAATGTAAAAGCAGCATTTATTGGAAAGTTTAGTGCAATTTTTTCCGAAATGGGTACAATGTAATGTCAGCATTTCATATATAATAGCAGTAAATCATTGTGACTGCTCTTCCGTGGCGTTCTGAACAGTCGACATTGATGATTTAAAACAATCAGGTGTAGCCATTTCGGCGTCAGGACCAGAAGATAAATACAACAGAGGTGTAACAGTGACCGGAGAGTTAAATATACTTGGTAGCAGGGGCCGCTCTAGGCTCATGGTGGCCCTGGACAGGGAACGTAGGTAGGGGGCCCCGGAAGAGGAGGTCCGGGCGGGGCGGAGCGTAGAGGCCAGTGAAAAGGGGGGTGGGTCAGGGTGTTTGGAAGTGGAACACCACCAAATCCCTGCCAGGGGCCACTATACAAATGTGTATCCATCCTCAGAGGATTATTATATGTAGGATATATATTGGCGTGGTGGCCCCTGGGATTTGGTGGCCCTGTGCAGGTGCACAGCTTGCACATGCCTAAGGCCGCCCCTGTTGGTAGGCGAGGAGGAGTTGCTCTTGGCAAAAAGGTGGTAGGGAGTTCTTGAACCGCTGAGCCTCTGCTCATGTTTAGCATTACCGCCCAACGAAGATGAAGACGTTGCACAAGTTGGATAATGAGGTCTTTATTTCTGAACATTGCTGTTACCAGTTGCCACTGTTTGGTGACGCTTTTGGAGAGTTTCCTGCCATTGGATTTGTCTTCCTGAGGGCATGACTTCCAATTTGAAGCACTGACTTTGGCACAGACCCACCTGTCAAGAGCATGATCGAACAACTGTGGAGGCATGTCTACTTCAGGTAGGAGAACACCGTTGCAAAGTTGATAGAGTTGCAACAGAGGCTCAGAATAAGTTTGGAATGGCAAGTAAGCTACTTGGCCCTGTCTGTAAATATATCTGGAATCAAATAGATTGAAGAACATCACAGCTCTGCTAAATCTGAGATAAAACACTTGAACCCTAATGGCCTTTAATGAAATTACATTTAAAATGCGTGAATGAGCTTCAGGTGTAAAAAGGGCGAATGGTAGGCAGTAATATCACTGGAAGTTAATTTAACATGGAAGGGCTCTAAAAAAATTAAGATTAAAGCCGCTGAAATGAATCATTTAAATGTGATTTATCGCTCTAAAAGGTATTTGCAGCTGGAAAACAATATGATTTATAACCCTGACTTACATCTGCCACAAACAGAATCATTTAAACTAAGCTGACATCGAATCTTTTAGAAGTGAGAATATGACTGGTCAAAAAAAGATTTTAAAGATGAACTAAAATGATTTCGTGGCGGAATGAAAGTGAGAACTTTACAAAGAGGGAAAGCTAAGAAGCCACGACTGAATGAACACGGACTGAAACATAAAATCCGCTCAAGATCTTCAGATGGTTATTATGCCCTTAAGAACCAAAAGAGATTGACTGTTTCATAAGAAGAAAAAAAAATCAACCTGGGCCATTATCGCCGCATTAGCGGGACTTTTTCCCGCTTAGCCATGTTATCCAATGGTAGGTGAATAACATGGCTAAGAGCATTAGCTCGGTAATGCATGAATATCGCGGACTTTTCAGCGATATTCATGCATTTCGGCCGTTATTTATCGCTTAGGAGATAAACCTTGATAATAGCAAGGCTCCTAAGCGATAAAAATAGGCGAAGCACGGCGATAAAATTATTGCCGCTAACCAAGCATAGCGGTAATTATCGCTTATGCTTGGTAATAATTTCTTCTTGTTATGAAGTTATGTTTTCCATCTGAAAATAACCAAAGGAAATTAAGTCTCATAGATTCAGAAATTATTTAGCTATTAGAGCTGTCGTTCATATATTGGCCCCAATGAAGAGACTTTGATGTTGTGAAACGCGCGTTGGCCTGCCTTTGTCCAGTACGAGACCAAAAGATTTGAACAGAAAATCTGTTTCTCCGTTACTTTGTCCTTAGCCCTCAAACCATGTCTGATTTTATAATTGAGTTTCACGGTGGCAAGGTGGAATGCTCCGCCCACTTTGAGGTCGTTTTTTTCTGATTAGACGAGTCTCCGTTTTGCGTGGACAGAAATAGATTGCTTATAAATTCCCCTGATAAAGGTAGTTTAAATGAAATTATTCTCACTGGAAAGTCTTCTCAGAAACATCTATTTTGGTGCTTTGATTTCCATTTGCCTCAAATAATGGAGCAGTCATGATGGAATTAGGCATTGATATGGATACATTCACTATTAGACTCAGACCCCACAGATTTTTCTAACATGTGAAAGAAAAATTCTCAGGGGAAATGGGGACAGCTTTATTCCCAAGCACCATTTCGAATAGGGATTTCTAAAACATTCAAAGGGTAATTTACTAACATAATGCATGGACACAAAGAGACACAAAGCATTTACTTTATATTAAAAAGGTATGCTGGTGCTTGGCAAAATAGTGCAGCTCTTCACTCTTGCCTATACAAACCTTCGTAAATCTCAGGCCTGGTCTTTTTGGGAGTTGTAACATGAGCAAGGGGTGAATCACATGCATAAGCAAAGCAAATCTTATACAGGGTGCGAAAGGCAGCGTGGCTTTTGGCATCTATAAGACTATTGATAATGTTTAAAAATGTAAATCTGTTTACCCTGCAGATTGAGAACACCTCAGTAGAGGTTTATCACACAGTGATGATTGATGCACCTGTGGAGTACTGTAAAAGAGACATGCAGCATAACCAATAACAAAATATTGGGCATAAACAGAGATCACTGCTGGCTTCTTCCTAGTTCCTAGTAACCACAGCTTGGGTAGTATGCTTGTCTGTTACTGCTGAGTGGGGTTGCATGCAGGGCCACTGCTACCTTGAGACCATTGTGGGCAGCTGCCATAGGATGTCAGCACAACAGGCTATAGGATGGCTCTTGACAACAATATAGTGCCTTAAAAAGGATACTGCTAAGCCTGCATCCAAGTGGCAAGCTAGCATGTTTTTTGGCCTTTGCAAATCCTTGCATGAGAGCTGGATGTAAGACCTAGACATGCTATGGTGGGCTTTAGAAAGGTTGCAAGATTTGATCACTGATGTTTTAAGCTATGCCTATGCAAGAGTTGGAAGGAGGTACATCAGCGGCGGAAGGCTGATATCCGGAGAGACCAAGTTCTTTTGGTCTGGAGGTGTAGGGGGAAAATGGCACCAAGGCTGTATTTCTGAGAAAGTGGAACGACCTTGTGTACACCAGCTTAAGGCAGACTACCCAGAATGTGCTACTGCTGTTAGTGTATCGACTTATATGGTGTCTCCCTGAAAAGCATCAAGTGAAAAGAGGTACTAGATCTTGTCTTGCACAGAAAATGTTGTAAATGATCTTGTCTTGCTCCACCTTATCATTATAAGGTATAGAAACCAGTAGTATCACATAAATAGATGTCCATTGTCTAGAAAGTGGTCTTACCAAGCACATTACAAGAATTTAGCCTGCCGCATGATTGATAGGTATTTATATAATTAGACACTGATTATATGGCTATCCTTCTGTCCCAGTGTGTTCTCTAAGTGTACAACTGCGATTAACAACTTAATATCATTTCATTAAGACGCACAAGACCATCTCTAAATGCAAAACATTGAGTTATCATTCACCATAGGGATAACGTCATTTGTTTCAAAGTGTAGAACAGTGCAATGCTCATGAGTGCCTTAACTGTGAGTGGTAAAATATGATACACATATATACATCCCTGATTAATCCTGCGATTCAACAGCATTAAAGTTTAATTCTTATATTCTTCCTTTGTTTCAGAATTGTTTTATGGAGGACAAACAGTGCCAGAACTATAGTCGACGTAGTGACCCACAATGGCACTCAGATGGGTCTCTTCACAACAGAACACTCTTCTGAATTATCCCCTCAAATCTGATCGACCTGTTCCTCAACTTGAGGTTGTCATCAGACAGGATCAGTGCTTTAAATGGACACACGTTCCTAATCTGAATGTAGCAGTACCCTTGCATTACAAATGTCTGTCCATTTAAAGCATTGGACATGGTCAATTCCCACGATCAATCGGGAATATCGATCATTCCTAATTTATGGAATGGAAGCGCCCTCTCTTTCAGTCAAACAGATCGCTTCTAAACCAGGTCTGCTCCAACCGAATGCACTGCAGTATTGGTAAACACTTCGCTGAATACCGGTTTAGAATAGTAATTGTCTTCTGGAGTGGATCCTTCCTATTGTGTCAAATTGATGAAGAAGTTGGTCTTACCGTACACACTGCCGCCTGCATGATGGCATCAAAACCACCTTCGGGTGAGTCCAGGTTCCCTGAAATATTTTGTTCACTGACTTTGATCTCAAATTCTGTTGCGTTGTCGGTGAGGGCCAGGACATGCTTGAAGCTGAAGGGCGGCTGGCACTGCTCCATTCGATCCGGGCAGGGATTCAAGAGCTTGGATTTCTTCGTACTGACAAAAGGAAGAACTGTCTTGTCCACAAAAGAGCCGAAACCTAGAGCCAGAGAAAAACAAAAAAGGTCAAGGATGGTTGGGAGAGATCACTGTTTGAAGTACTACAGTATCTTGACTGATTGCCTTTGTGAGTAATCAGAAAGGATGGCATACACCCTTCTGCATGTAACAATATAGAAACAGGCACCAGTTTTAAGGTTTGGTGCACTTAAGTAGGAGACTGACAGAACCTTTCAGAGTAGAGAATATAGGGTGAATAGCAACCAAGTGGGACCGGTTATTGGCCAGGAGATGAGAACGGCTGTGGGGAAGATGGGAAAACTTTTGACATGGTCAAGTGTTGAATATTTCAAATTGTTTTAAATATACCTCCAGATATTGGGGACCACATTAGACTCAATCAACACTTTGGGATTTTTGCTAATGGCCTGCATCGGTAGGTATCCATCCTCATCCAGCTACAGCTATCAAAAATATTTGTCTGATACATTTTGCATAACTGACTTTGGTGTCCCAGATAAGAACTGTATCTCATTTGCTGTTTCTACCATCTGAAACTTTGGAAACGTATTATACAATATGTTCTCATTGCTAATGCCTTTGGCCAGTATCGCTTGGATTTAAAGTTCTAACATTGTATTCACAAAGGTGAACCTATTAAATCAATTTCTCGTTTACCATTTTTTAGGCCTGTTCTTTGTGGTCTATGTGGCTTAAAGGGAGTTAGATAAACATTGTCATACGTATTGCTACTGTCCTTGGAAACAAAGATGCTACTTACTGCTGTGAGGTCACCATATTGTCAAGCACCCCCCATTAAGCTTTGACTTTCGGTCATAGCGTAGTTGTGGAGGTAATAATTACTCTTGGAGGGTGGTTTTTGGTAGAATGTTATTCGGGCAGCACAGGTATGGCTCACAATATAATATCCAAGTAACGTTACTTTTTAAGTAAATTTCATAAGAATTATATCTATGCTGAGATAATTGATCAATATGTTAAAAGCTTTGCATTGCACTACTCCTACAGACATATCCAGTTCGTTGTAACTTTCCTGTGCTCTGAAGAGGTGTGCACACAGTTAAATTTCTGACATGACTGCAGCTAGGTGCAGCATCTTCTCTTAGGACAAAGGGTATGATGCACAATCGTCTTTGTGTCGTTCTGTTCCGGCATTACTGCAGTTGTCATGTGTAGCCTGAGACTATTGGTATTTCTGCGCAATTTGCAAGTGGTGCTTTGTTGACCACATGATGTGGTACAGCCCTTATTGGTGGTACCAGCATTTCTGATTCATACTGTTCAAGGAGCAGTCAGTGGCGGCTCCTCCACTAAGGCGGAGGAGCATCGCCTCCCTGTTTTCAGCAGTGGAAATAAAGGAAAAAGAACAATAATTCATTGTTATTATCATTTTATTTGTTCCTGCTGCGGCAGCTTGGCAGGGCGGGACAGATCTGGGCACTCTGTAAAGTGCACATTAATGTTTGGCTGACATCTCTGGCTGGCCAAACAGTCATGTGTACTTTGCATGTTCTCCGCCCAGGCTGCTTTACAGACTGAGTGGAGAACATACCCAGGCACCCATTGCCTACCTGGGCACCGAACTATGACGCTCAGATCAATCACAATGTTGCATTGCAGCATTCTGATTGGCTTAGGGGGGCTCTGGCGCTTCCTGTTCTGGCTGGAGCGGAGGGATGATGACAAGGGACAATGAGGAAAGATGCATAGAGGACATACGCTTTATTTTATTTTTCTTTATCCCATTCCCTCCCTGACCTCCCTCTCTGCCCTCCGCCTCACCCCCCCCACCCCCATCAAGCCAGCCGCCACTGGGAGCAGTCCATTGATGAATCTGGGTTCGGAACTCGGCGTATTATTGCATCACTGTTATAATGAAGACTCCAGGTGGCGAGATGTCTTTCTTATCTGGCTTCCTGCTGCCTCTGTAGGGAATTGCCAGTGGTGGTCTGCACATTCTGGTCAGTTGCAGGGACTTGCAGTGTTTGACAGCCCACCATTGAAGAATGGGTTTGACAATAGAATCATACACACTGATTCCGTCGATGTGTTAATGTTTCTTCTCAAGCACACTGCTTGAGAGGAACATTTACACAGAAGCTCCAGACTTGAGCTGACTCTAAATGCACCATTGAAGAACAGGGCAAGGCTGGATCTAAAGCTTTGGCTTTAAAAAAGACGTTCACAGTATACCTCTTTCTCAAGCAGCATCAATGGTATCCTCATTCGTATGAATATAGATAGGGCTCCCGGTTTTATGGTATTTATATTTTTAACATTTCCGTCTGTATTTATCCATATTTATTTTTTAACCATTTTATTGATATTCATTGATTCATATTTTATATTTTCAGAATAAATGGAGTCGTAAAATTGTATATTTCTGCCTTTATTTAGCAGATATACATGCACTCATACTTTGATGTCGGTCACGTTTCAGCAAATTAAGTAGCCAAATATAACAAAACACTACATACATAGATACATATTAGCATTATACACAAATATATGTTAACACATGACTGTATTTATGGGTCAGATACCTTTGGGCCTAGCTAGCACTATAGAAAACTCAAAATATTAATAATGATAAGGGAATCGCATCCTGTTTTTAAATCCACATGGTGTCTATCTGCTTAGCAAGCCCAACAAGGAGTGTCACAAGAAGTACACATTTCTGTACTTTTCTGCTTTTAAAAATAAATACAGACAGAAAATAGATTCTTTTATCTGTAAAAATCAGTAAAAACGAAAAACTGGAGGCCTTAATTATAGATCTACCCCTCATATGATAATGCCAAAGATTTTTATTTCTGTCCTTTCCATAGATTTGCCGAGTTCCTTGAATGAATGGTACGATCGCTTGTACTACATGGATTAGCTTTTATCCAGTTTTGGGACACTTTGCCTGAATCCACCCTTCCCCTAAGATTCCAATTTTAGGGGCAAACAATCCAGTCAGAGTGCATTTTCCTTTCATGTGTGTCCCAGATTACTGGCAATCAGCCTCAGGGAACCATCACTCTTGTTTGTGTATTATAATCCATGCAACTCTCAGGCCTGGGACACTTTGCCTGAATCCACATTTCCCCTCAGATTCCAATTTTAGGGGCAAACAATCCATACAGAGTGCATTTTCCTTTCATGTGTGTCCCAAATCAGTGCCAATCAGCCTCAGGGAACCATCTCTCTTGTTTGTGCATTAGCATCCATGCAACTCTCTGGCCTATCAGCTACTGTTACTGGGGTCTTCATACACCACCACATTAAAATACGGTATGTGTGGGCTGGAAATAGATTCCATCTCCTTTGTATTCCATATGCAGTCTTGAACATGCCTGTGGCCATTGTATTGTTCAGGTGTTGCTTTTTTCAGGCCACAGGTTGACCTAGAACTGACTTAGTTCGGTCCAGTGTAATAAAATATCCTGCATGTCTGCCAGGCCATGGTGCCATGCAGGCGTCCAACCACACAAGATCGCTCGATCGTGTAAGGCACAGCTCGCAATCGGCGTCTTGACATCCTTCCAAAGACCCGCGGATTAGTCACCAAACTGACCGCACCTCCACAGACGGTGCCACTGCTCATGCTGCCCCTTGGAAATCTGTTACCTGAACAGCCAATTGATGCAAGAAACAAAAACGCGGTGCAATTTTCGCATCTCGAACCGTGCTAACTGAAGTCTGCATGGAAGCTTTCCCCCACAACGTCAACGTATCGGAACTCTGTCTATCTAGACGCCTCGAAGCCAATAACGGGGCTCTCGACTTGCACCACATCTTGTGTGGTTGGACGTCTGCATGGAACCATAATTCCGGCCTCCCGCCAGTACCCAGCATGTACTGCTGCAAACTTACCTGAACTCCTCCAATTCAACTGCAATTGGCGTTTAACTCCCATTCAGGCAAAACCATTCCCCAAAGTCCTGAAGATGATCCCTTTATAAATTGAGCGTGGGATCGAAACGTCGACTCTTTTGAGTAAACATACGTTTCACCCTATTATATTATTGTATGTATGGTTTACTCCAGGACACACTGCTAATTCAAATTCACGACAGTGGCCTGTAAGCTCACCCTGTTTGCTTGGTAATCCTTCACTCTATTACCTCCTTACTTTTCCCCTCCTTTGTACGGTACAGGACTGTGCCCTACTGTAACCTTAATACTTGTTTCTAATATGTACCCTTACTTTAATCATTTATGCTAAGGACCACTTGTTTCCTTTATAAATACTTGATACCCATGGTCCCTAGCTACCCATTGGGTTCCCCTTGTCTTTTCTAATGATCAAAGAGGTAGCAGCCAGATCTGCTGCACTTTTCCAGCCGGAGAAGGCCTTCCAATATTTTAAAGCTGAAGAGCTGTTCTAACCCAAGGTCCCTAATGTCTCTATCCTTCATTCGAAGCGACGGGTGAAGGGGAAATGCTTCTGGGGAAGAACACATTTGCTCCCACATCACAATCCATGATAAGAAGTCCCTAGGACTTCTTTGTGAACTCCTTGACCTCCTCCGCACCATCACCCTTACCACCATTGGACTCAGATATTGAGAGCTTTTGGCTCTGGAAATATGTGGGTCCTGTAAGTGCCACAGGGCTAGGCTATATTCCTACGACAGCCTTCATCATTTAGGACACCAATCCCAGAGTGATCACTCAAGGAACATTTAGAGGAGATAGTGAGGATTCTGAACTTAAGAACAGATAAGCCCATCCAATCTTAGAAAGGAAGCCAGTAATACTAATCCTATAACTTTCATGTACAGAAAAAAGGAAAAAGGGGTTCTGCTCCCATCCTGGAGCTTCATGATTTAAGCCAGTTCGTCTGCTTCTATACATTCTTAATGCTACCTATGGCTCGGATCCTGGCAGCTGTGCACAGTGTCAAATGGATGTGCCTGTGGGACCTTAAGAGACAGCCACTGTCATATTCACAGCCTGAAGCAACTATCTTCGGTTTGTGGTGGAAACCAACACTACCAATACAGCACACTGTTCAATCTCAGTGGCACTGATTGGATCTTGGACAAGATCCTGGCTCAACAGAAGCTTTGCTTCAGCAGATCTTGCATTGCTACTCATAGCCACACCAGTGCCTCATTTAAAAGCCAACCAGGGAAGACACCAAATCTGGTGGCGGCCAGTCATTGAAGCCCTCTACACATTTGTGTTCTGAGTAAACACAATAAATTCTCTGTGATTCTCCCCTGAAGGGCTCATTCTTTTCTCATTGGTAATTTTGGACTCCAACTTGGCAAAGGCCTTACCTCCATCAGGAGCATTACAGCCATCAGCCAAGAAGTGGAACTCTTCTTGACGAACAACAAAGTGTCAGCTTGGTGGTTTCTGATGTTTCCAAGATATTTACTGTCCTTTCTCGACACAATACTCAATGGCAAGTCCTATGTGTATGCTAACTTTTTGCACTTTATAGACCCCTGGAACCAGCTGGGAGAAAATCAGTTTAACCATGTCTTAGTCCACCAACCCTTGGTTCAAAATCTGGAATGGTGAGGTCAGTCTCCAAACGTCTCAGAGAGATGTTTTTCAATTTCTCCTTTTCACAGCATGCTGTCAGAATAACTCCAATTACATTTGGGGCACATCATGGAATGAGATCCTCAACAGTGCCTTGTGAGATAAATCACATAATGTGCTGGACGAGCAGGTCATCTTCATGGCATTGGGACCTGCCTTCTTGTTCTGGCATCCTGGATGGTGATGGTCCACACATACAGCACCACAGCCCTCATCTGCATTAGAAAAAATGGGCGCCCTCTTACCACAGCTCTTACCACAGGCTGACTGAAGCTCTGTTGAAGTGGGCCTTACTCTCGGGCATGTTCTATTTTTCTCCCAACAATAGAGGGATCAAGAACACCAGTGATGACAGATAGAGCAGGCAGGCATCGCTACTCATCACACAAATTTGACCTTCTCCAAAAAGTCCTCAACCCATATTCGAGGCTTGGGTTGGCCTTTCTATGAATGTCTTTGCGACTGACCAAATCAGCAAATTCAAGTGGTTTACCTCTTGGGTGAACAGGGGACTAGGTTCCTTAGTAAATTGCCTGATGAAGGACTTGTCGAGAACATTTATATGCACTTTTCTCTTGACCTCTCGGATTCTGAAGGTTCTCCAGAAGATCAGGGAGAGATTTTTGCCACAGAGTGGAGATGTCTTGTCCATGGAGGGAACAAGAGTGTTCCACTCCTCTCTCCAACCGCGCATCTTGAACTCATGGTTCCAGAGGAACTGAGCATAAGTCACCTAGGTATTTCCTGAAAGAAATAAAAGTTTGTTCTGTTTGCTGCCAAAAAGAGCAATGAGCACAGATTCTTTCTGGACATTGCAGAGGATCCCGCTCACGTGTTAAGTGAATTAGGTATTGTCTGTTTTTCATCACCTTGCAGAAACAAGAATGCAGATGGGCACCTCCAAGACACAATTCACTGTTATATAAGCCTACATGAACGGCCTGGAGAGACTGTTTCCACAGCAAATAAGGCAGTTAAAAGATGCCCAATGGGGCTCATGCATTTATTTCTTCTGGTGCGGGGTGCTTCCACATTCTTGGACCTTTTTGTGGTTGTCACATGATAATGACAAACCTTTTGATTCCGTATCATTCTGTGAATTAAGGCTTCTCTCTTGCAATACAGATTTATTAGTGGTCATAACATCAGCCGGACATATAGGCGATCTTCATGTCTTTTGTGCCTCAGAACTCAAGGACGGTGTGGTTGTCAGAAGCCATTCCTCCTTCATTCTGAAAGTATCCTGGATATCCAGCTTTTTGAAAAAATTGTTCTGCTAACTTTTTTGCTGCCCCCATGCTACTTCGGCTGAGGAGACACTGTATTTTCAGCACGAGGTGGGACCTGAACTTTTATTTGGATAGAACCAAGAATGTCTAATCGTCAGAAGAGCTTTTACCGACCTTTGGGGGTAATAATTCAAGTAAAGCAGCTTCTTAGGGCAACATTTGCAGAGGGATTATATCTTGCAACACCTATTACTACACTGCATGGAGCTCAACGTTTTTTTGTTTGAGGGCACGCTACACCTGAGCTAAAATGGGGACAGTAAGATTCTCCAGGCAATTATTAATCAGAGACATATGACAGCCAGCTACATGGACTCTGCTATGGCTCTTTAAAATTGTTTTTAGAATCTCAGAGCGATGCAAAGTTTGACAAGGATGTCTTCCTTTACTCGTTTGCTAATTCTAAGCTGTCCAATGCTGCCTTCTTAAGTTTTCTTCCTTTCCTTTCACAAATGTGCTACAATTTACCTATGTACTGAAAAGGGAATCGGCCAAGAAGTAACAGGATAACTTTACTTTTCATGATGGCTTTCTTATTTTTAGTTGGGAGACTCTTTTCTATTATCAATTCCTTCCCACCGACCTCTCTACCATGAATCTGAAATCACAAAGTTAATGGCTCCTCTTTTAAATTGAAAGGAACGCTCAGTCTGTTACAAACTTGTATTAAACACCTATAAGAGCAGGTCCTTGTCTTACCATTAGATGGCAGGGACACTCACAAGGTGGTAATTGGATAGAGCCTGTAAGAAATTAGGTTATTAGTTGTGGAGGACGTGATGCCTCAGCAAATAATAGGTCCACAATTTCCCCTTAATTGGAACCATACACCCCACTCGCTTGACTCTCTTAGGGTAATGTAGCAGGGCAGCCTAAGGCCTAATCAGGGGTGGTGGTGTTAGCTAGTAATCAACCATTTGCTGGCAAACAATATTAACACTCAATAAATGATTGTCCAGCCTGTGCTTTTTCTTTAGAAAAGTAATTTATTACACAAACAAACTATTAAATACTATGCATGAATTTACAAATATATATATATCAGGTAGATTGAAATACTTGTGTTGAGATTCTGAAATCACGTTTAACCCATAGTGGGCGATGACCCCCCCCCCCCCCCCCCCCCCCCCCCAAACCAAAGGACCCCCAAAACCAAAGTACCCATTCCCCACCCCTACCTATATCAAACAGAACATCACAATGCATAGGGGGTGATCACTTTAAATAAGCAGGCCTTTTGGCTTTGTCATAAGTCACCACATCAATTTTTAAAGCAAGCCTATTGGCTTTGTCAAGAGATCGCCACATTAAAAGACATTTAACCACATGTTAAAAAAAGCACATCATGTGCTGAAATCAATAACCAGGTTCAAATGCAATCATTATTATTCTCAATAAAGCACTGCAAGGTTTACCACAAATCACTTTTAAAATCAGCATAATGTGTCTGTCTTTTTTTAACAACTTTGAGCTGCATAATACGTAGCCTTAGAAAAAACCACGAAAAATTGCTGCACTCCCAAGCTGTAGAACAAAAGTCCCAGCCTTTGGAATGTTTGAAAATAGAGAAAAAGGCAGAAAAAAGTCTCCCCAGGTCATGCATTCTATTTCGTAGGAAAAACAACAATTGATAGACAGAATACAGAAAAATGTCATACATTCACTCCAGTACAGAGATCTGGGCCTAAATCCATCGTTTTTTTGCTCACCATGCCATTCCAGTTTGAACCCAGCCATATGCAAATCAGTCTTTTCTGTGCCCAAGGTGAACAGTCCAGCCCGAACTGCCAGGCCAGGCCCTCCCTGGACTGGAAACAAGCATCCTAGGGCCGGTTTCAGGGTTTCACCCCTCATCAGCCAGGATAGCTTGACTCCAGTGGCATGGAGAGCACAGGACCCATGTCTGGGTATGCCCATCCCACTCGGAGTGACAAATGTGAAAACAACAATTGATGGACAGAATGCTGAACAATGTCATACATTCACCCCAGTGCAGAGATCTGGGCCTAAATCCATAATTTTTTTGCTCACCATGCCATTTGTTTGTTACGGTTCAGGGAAGACCTGGCTTGGCAGTTCGGGCTGGACTGTTCCCATGAGGCACAGGGTCAAGACTGATTTGCATATAGCTAGGTCTGAACTGAGGTGTCGAAATGGGCTAAAGAATGATGATGGATTCAACCCATATCTGTTTTACTTCTATTACGAGGTTGGATCAGATTTGTTTGACCCTTATTGTGGGGTATCTTACCGAGTTGCTACTCATTGATTTCTGTTACTGTCACGTGGCCCTGGGAGTGAATGTATCGACTGGGTCTTTAAAGTGAAGGAGTAGGCCGGAATGGTTGGATTAACAGGGTTTTGTTGTCAAAAATAAAAGGAAAGGAAAGATTACTGGCTCCTGCTGTGGAGATATCAAATGTCTCTATCCTTGGGCACTTCCGGGAGAGCTTGCGGGTGCTCGAGGAGGGGTCCGTTTTCCTTTGCTCCCGCAGGGACTGTCCCAAAGCAACAACAAAAGAAAAGAAAGAAACCACTGGTCAGTGGAAGGCACTTTGAACCACTATTTTCAGGGAGGGGGAGTGCGAGGGTTTACCGAGGACCGCCACCACGTGTACCGGCAACAGAAAGTGGTGCCCACAGAAAAAGCACTACCCGTTCCCTCCCGGTGAGATAGAAAAACCCTTTATACGCCGACATACCTGCTCCAGCCACACTCCTTCTGGAGAGTGGCGGGTGGAGCTTGGGGTTGTTGGCCTCCTGGCGTCAGTCCGACTCCCGGCTTCAGTGGTTGGACTCTTGGACCTTCGGAGTTTTGGGGATCCCGCTGCTGCTCTTCGGGTCTCCCCTCTTCCTCATTGGCTTCACTCCTGGCTCCTCCGGCTTGCACGCTTCCACTTCTGTGATCCTCCCCTTTCTGCTTCCTGATAGGTGGGCAGGGGTCGACGTCACTCCTCCTATCTCCTCCTCCCAGTGGTTCCAGGTAGAATTAAAGGGGCCACCCCAGTCTGGCACAGGGAGGAGTTTCAAAGCATCATTATTGGGACGGATCCGAGGATCGCACTCCCCAGGGACCCCCAACAGTTACTTTTATGAACGTGTTGAATACATTTGAATCCCTGTTGGAGTTCCTTCAATGGAACGAAACACGTTGGTTGATGGCCATTTTTTACTTCTATGACTAATAAAGAAAACTGATGGAGTTATATATAAGGGTTTGACTCCATTCCTGGTGCACTTTCCATCTTCAAAGAATTCGCTTTTTCTGGATACCAGTGGAGCTCAACGGCGGCATGTGCTAGAAGTGGATGCACAGGACTCTTAATGTTTGTGGATAGGGATTGATGTGCTGAACCTTGGGTCAGCCGCTGTCAGGAGTGTTTTGTTTATCAACCCAGATCTGTGACTGGGGGTTAAAATCTGAAAAGTTTTGGCGCTCTGTCCATCATCTTCTTGTGTTTGTTTTATTTCGTAGGAGACATAAGATTACCTTTTAAAAGTTAGTGAAGTGGGGGCTACTGTGCTCCTGCAGCTACCACACATCATCCTGAATCGTGTCAGTAGTGCCCCTGTCCTCCAGGGGCCACCATAAACCACAATTCCTTATGCCGAATCAGAAAAAGCCCCACAGGGCATTATGGGGAGCTTCCTTGCTGGCGCTAGAATATTATAAAAGTGGCTTTTGCAGCGGTCCTTCGCTGGTGCGCGGCCTTGCGCCATGCATCTCCGTTTGTTTATTTTTTTTATTCCTGTGTGCTGAATCCCACTGGGCAACCAGGTGCATATAGGGTGATGGGGGCAGTGTGGGGAGTCCAATCCCAGCTGCCCAGCAGGCTCCCAAAGCCCAGCTTCTATGCTGCATGGGGGATGGCACAAGCATGGCAGTAGCAACATTCCTTTGCTTGACTGGTAGAGCAGCTTGTCCTTGCACCTCTGCACTCCAAGACAATGGCCCTGGGGCAGAGGGGATAAGAGCATCGATCTCAGAGTTCGGCCCACTATCGGGAGCACTATTTGTGTTCTTCCTACCTTTTGCCGCTGCCTGTCCTCCTTGCCCTTTTTCCCGCTCCCCTAGCCCCGGTCCGGCACGGCTGAGTGCCGCTTGTTCCGGAGGGCTGACGGGGTTGCGGGCGCCATCTTTGGAGGGGCAGTGGTGGCCTACAGGTCAGCGCACTAGTCATTGCGCACCTAGTTCTTTAAAAGAGACGCCCCATGCGAGCGCGCAGCGGGCGCGCCGGCGGCGCGCCACAGGCGCGCCTAAGGCAAGCCCGTCTGCGCCCGTCTGCGGCCGGCCAGGGCTAGGGGCACCCCACCATGCCGGTTTTTACACTTACTCTTCAGCCCAGTTACACTCCTTCCAAGGTTCGTGGCCACTGGCATCCTCTATCATTGCCCATATTGCTACCCTAGGTCTTAGGGAGACACCCCCCCATTCCTTCACCTATACCCCATCTGCCTTCCTTGCCCTCCCCTCACTTTTCCCCACGGGAGCAGCTCTCCCCTTCCTGTGTCGTCCCGGACATCTCGGTCTGCCTCCTGAACACCAGGTCGGCCGTCAAACATTACCATGAATTATTTGTTCTGCTCGACACTCGCAAACCGGATCTTCTGTTCCTTACAGAGACCTGGTTTGGCCTGGATTCTTTGCCCACTTTATTAGCGGCCCTTCCCTCGTCCTACTATGCTCTCCGCACTGATCAACCCATGGGGAAAGTTGGTGGTGGCGTTGCACTGATCGTTCGATCTGAACTCCATTTTCAGTTGCTATCGACCCCTCCCATCTCATCGGTCGACTAATTAGTTGTCCCCTCTACCTCCTTTCTAACGCCTTTGACCTGTTTGCTCATGTACCGCCCCCCTCATCCAATGCCTCATTTCATTCCCACTGTACAGGAATTACTGGCCACCCTAGCTGTAAACCATTCCTCTGTTCTTCAGCTAGGCGATTTTAACTTTTGGCCTTCAGACCCTGCTGAGGATCATATGTCCAGAGAATTTTCGGATTCTCTCTCTAGTCTTAACTTCTTATCTCATGTCCATACCCCCACCCATATTCACGGCCACACTTTGGACCAGGTTTGGTCGCTAAACTGTCCCGTCTCTCCCCCTGCAGATACTCCATGTGCCTGGTCCGATCACTTTTTAGTTTCTTTCTTCCTTCACTCCACTCTTGCTAAAAGACCCCCGCTTTCAAGGAACACCTGGGCGCGCAACTGGAACCATGTCGACATGGCTTCCCTCTGCTCCTCTCTCTCGGCCTCAAGTCCTGATATTAAAGACCTTTCCTCTTCTGCTCAAGCAGACACTATCAACAAATGGCTTGCCAGTGGGTGCGATCAAGTAGCCCCCCTGAGACGCGTCGCGATCAGGCACGCCAATGACGCAAACAGGTGATTCAATGCCGAACTTAAAGAGAGGAAGCTTGCAGTTCGGCAGGCAGAGCGCGCCTGGCGACGCGCCTACTGCCCCATACTCAAATTGCAATACACCTCACTCCTCAACCAATACAAAAAAGCCATTCTCACTGTTAAAACCAACTATTTCTCCTCGAAAATTTTGTCAGCCAAAAATCAACCTAGAGAAATCTTTTCAATTGTGCAGGACCTAGCTTTCTCCAACAGAGCCACCCTCAAACCTTCCCCCTCCCAGGCCCTTTGCGACTCGCTCAATAATTTCTTTATTGAGAAAATTACCACTATCAAGTATAACATCTCACCTCCCTCTCCTTCCTTTTCCGACCCTCAGCCTCCGCTCCATCAGTCATTTATTGATTGCATTCCTCCTCTGACCAGGGAGTTGTTCTTGTCCCTACTCCTGAGGGTCAAGTCCGGATCTCCTTCGAACATATGTCCTGCACGAATCCTCAGACAAATTTACCTGGCATGTCCTTTGCCCCCTCTTGTCTTTCTTAACGGTTCCCTTGCTCTGGGCATCGTTCCACAATCTCATAAATCTGCCACTATAATTCCCATCTTAAAGAAACCTGGTGCAGATCCTACTTCCATGACCAACTATCGCCCCATCTCTCTCCTTCCCTTTTTAGGCAAAATACTGGAGCGACATGTCACCCAAGTGCTTAGTGCCTTTGTGGAGGAAACTGGAAGGTTAGCCCCGTGCCAGGCAGGCTTTCGCCCTAGGCACTCTACAGAGTCGGTAGTCCTTTCCGTTCTGGACAATCTTAGAGAGGGAATGGACACCAAGCTGCCCCAGGCCCTGGTCCTTCTTGATTTATCCGCCGCCTTTGATACGGTAGACCATTCCATCTTGCTCACCCGTGTCAAGGCGGCTGGCATCAGGGGATCAGCCTTGGTCTGGCTCTCCTCCTTCCTGAGGGACCGTACTCAGGCCGTCCATCTGGCCGACTTTTCTGCACCCTCCCGTAAGGTTCATTGCGGTGTACCGCAAGGCTCCTCCCTGTCCCCCCTGTTGTTTAATTTGTACATCTTCCCTCTTGTTTTTGCACTACAGCAAATGGAGTTCACGGTGTACAACTACGCCGATGACCTCCAGCTTATTTTTAATTTGTCCTCTTCCCCAGATTCCACTCACAATTTCCAATCCATTATGATTTTCATCAGGGACTGGATGAGTCACAACCACCTGAAGTTAAATCCAGATAAAACCGTACTGGTTCTTACAGGTGGTTGCTCCAGTCCCTGGAACCCCTCATTCTGGCCTTCTTCCCTGGGTTCTCCTCCTGCTCCCTCCTCCTCAGTAAAGACTTTAGGGATAAAATTGAACAACCATCTCAACTTGCACTCCCAGATTAGTTCTGGTGTTTCCTCCTGCTTTATGACTCTCCGCACCATTCGAAAGATCTCTAGCTTTTTCTCCCTTTCTGCCCTCAAAATCATTCTCTTAGCCATGGTCATCTCCCGTATTGACTACGGCAACGCTTTATATTCTGGTATCCCTGCCTGCGAGTTACGGCGACTTCAGTTGGTTCAGAACCAGGCCGCTCAACTTGTATATAACCTCCCCAAATTCCATCACGTCACCCCGTTACTCAAAGCCTTACATTGGCTTCCCATTCGGGAACGTTCCCTCTTTAAGATGGGCTGTATCACCTTCCAGGCCCGGGCAGGGACGGCCCCTGCATTTATTAATTCTGAACTCAAGGCCTATCTCCCAGAGAGCTGCGTTCTTTCTCCCAATTCCTTCTCGCGGTTCCTCGATTTAGGAGGAAGAAACTGGGAGGTATGAAATTCTCCACCCTCGCCCCTGTATTCTGGAACACTCTTCCTCTTTCCCTTAGGTCTTCCCCTCATTATGTAGAGTTCCAAAAAGCCCTCAAAACCTTCCTTTTCTCTCAAGCCTTCCCCCATTAGCGGCCCACTTCCTGCTCTGACCACTGGTCTGCATCCCTAGCGCCAAGAAACCGCTTGGTAGTCGTGCGCTCTACAAATATTTTAAAATTCAAATTTATATTCAGAGTGATGAGTGCCACGGAACCCCTAACAGTTGTATCTTTATCCTGGGGATGGGCCCTTCAAATCAACAATGCTTGCACGGGCCTGGGGCATTGGGTCCCTGAGTCAAATAAGAGCCTGGTTAGGGAGACTCCACGCATGCCTCTCTCCCCAGTAATACATTATTTCGATAAAGACTTCTAGCTGCAGATTCCTCACCTTTTGAATATTCCCCAGGTGGCAGACTGAACCAGGAAACATTTTTGGAGTTCCTCTGCGTGCTGGAAGGTGGCACCATGCGGTTCCAATCTGACGGCAATCCACTCCAGAAGTGACGTGCTGGGCGTATAAAGACACCACTCCCAAGCGCTTACATCAGTTCCTTTCTTTCCACACCCCTAGACCTAGATCCGCGCTTCCTTCGTCTCTCAGAGGCTGTTTTCTCACAGATATTTCCCCTAAATTTCCAACAGTGTGTTAAGGATTTCACCTCTTAAGACCTCTCACCTCTTTAAGCCCTGCAATGACTGTTGTAAATGTCTGTGACAGATCGTAACCCGGTTTGCCTCTGGTATCTGAGGTTGAGCCACGACTCAAAGACCACTGGAACTGCACGTCGATGAACCCGAAGGCCATCAGGGAACATGAGGCGAAACGTTATTTTGCCAAGCACAGGATTAACGCAGCACTAGGACCACTTCACAGACCCTCCAGGATTTTGCCAAAAAATCACAAAATTGGGACAAAAGTCCCCTCAAAATCGTTTAACTGTGTGAAACTCAACTTTTATTCACCTGCTATGCTGTGCTGGGGCAGCAAAAGGTGGGTGGGCAGTAGAGAAGTGTTTCATTCTCTCTCCTGCTGTATGTGTTGACAAGCTCCTGGAGGTAGAGCCAGCCTCCAAGAAAAAAAGAAAACAAGCCTGCACTCACCCTTCCTCTGTCACCTTTTTCCAGACCCCCACCACAACTGCACCTCCAGTTTTCTCTTTCCTGCCATCCCTTGTCACCTTTACCTAGAACGCCTGCCCTGCACTCCTTGCATCAGCCTCATGCTCAGACCAGCATTAAATACGTGCTGCTGCAGGGAGGTGTCAAGTAGTCCACTCCACTCCCGCCCACTTTACATGAAAATGGGGGAGTTTGGAGGAGCCACGTGAACATATCCCTCCAGCAGAATATATTTTGTACTGGAAAGAGACATGTTAAGATGGTGCCAGAGAGAGAGCACGTTTTAAATTGTAATCTGCACTCTCGCTGGCATCGTACATCCCCCTTTTCCAGCTTGGACGTGTTGCGTGCATTGTGCTGGTTTGCTCACAGTATTTTTGTGACAAGTACGTTGTGTTCCTGTTGCAAAAATACTGCAAATGTTGCTATTTTTGGCCGAAGTGTTGCAGCCGCAACATTAGGCAACCCAGTCCGCGATATCCTGGGGGAGACTGCCTTCATGTCTTGCTCCAAGTTGAAGGCTTCTTTCTGGTTCCATTGCCACTCCCAGAATCAACAGACACACATTTGGGCCCCATCATGGAACCGAGAGACCACCTGGATTAGTCAGGAGGTTTGACCTTGGCACCAGCTGGATCCTCTGTGCTGCTTCCACTTTTGGCTCCAGCACCGACATCACCCTCGGCAAACTTACCCAATCCAGGCCCTGTCACGTCAATGCCAATGCTGACTTCACAGCCTAAAGAGGTGGACCCAACAGTCCTTTCCAACACCATTCCAAATTTGACTAACGTCCCAACTAAATCTGACTGACGTTTCTCCTCTTGCCTTACCCCTAGGCAGTACAAAAGGGGGTGGTGATAGACGCAGCATCTGAATCAATCAAACACTTACACCCAGTCAAAAGATCTGGGTTTAATCCATCACCGTTGGAGAAGTGTGGCTCACTGGTTAGAGGAGGCATAGCCTGAAGCAGAGGTCAGACCCGGGACCAGGGTTCGATTCCCGACGCGGCAGGGTCTTGAGCCCAATTGTCCACGGACTCGATAATTCTCGCTTCGGTGCCTACTCTAAGCACGAGTTCACACTATGCAGCTCTGGGCAATGAGCTTGCTTAATCTCCACAACGGCCCCCCCGCGGCGGGATGCCTGGCTTCCACCTTGGGGATACCCAGTACTGGTTATCTCACAGGGAAAAGCCAGAACGGGTTCCCAATGCAAGCGCCGAGATGCCCTAGGGTAAGTTGAGCGCTATATAAGAACACACATACATACATACATACCGTTCTTTAGCCCACTCTGCCACCCCAGTTCAGACATGGCTATATGCAAATCAGTCTGACCCTGTGCCTCATGGGAACAGTCCAGCCCGAACTACCAAGCCATGTCTTCCCTGGACCGGAAACAAGCTCCCAAGGACCGGTTTCTGGCATTCCAGCCGTCTTCAGCCCGGCTTGCTTGAATCCAGTGGCAAAGTGAGCAAGGGACTCACGTCTGAGCATACCCTGCCACACTTATAGCAGCCAAAAGCGGTACAAAAGGGGGTGGTGATGGACGGAGCTCTGAATCAATCAAACACTCACACCCAGTCTAAAGATCTGGGTTTAATCCATCACCGTTCTTTAGCCCACTCTGCCACCCCAGTTCAGACTTGGCTATATGCAAATCAGTCTGACCCTGTGCCTCATGGGAACAGTCCAGCCCGAACTGCCAAGCCATGGCTTCCCTGGACCGGAAACAAGCTTCCGAGGACCAGTTTCTGGCATTCCAGCCGTCTTCAGCCCAGCTTGCTTGAATCCAGTGGCAAAGTGAGCAAGGGACTCACGTCTGAGCATACCCTGCCACACTTATGGCGGCCAAAAGCGGTACAAAAGGGGGTGGTGATGGATGGAGCTTCTGAATCAATCAAACACTCACACCCAGTCAAAAGATCTGGGTTTAACCCATCTCCGTTCTTTAGCCCACTCTGCCACCCCAGTTCAGACATGGCTATATGCAAATCAGTCTGACCCTGTGCCTCATGGGAACAGTCCAGCCCAAACTACCAAGCCATGTCTTCCCTGGACCAGAAACAAGCTTCCAAGGACCGGTTTCTGGCATTCCAGCCGTCTTCAGCCCGGCTTGCTTGAATCCAGTGGCAAAGTGAGCAAGGGACTCATGTCTGAGCATACCCTGCCACACTTATGGCGGCCAAAAGCGGTACAAAAGGGGGTGGTGATGGACGGAGCATCTGAATCAATCAAACACTCAAACCCAGTCAAAAGATCTGGGTTTAATCCATCACTGTTCTTTAGCCCACTCTGCCACCCCAGTTCAGACATGGCTATATGCAAATCAGTCTGACCCTGTGCCTCATGGGAACAGTCCAGCCCGAACTGCCAAGCCATGTCTTCCCTGGACCGGAAATAAGTTTCCGAGGACCGGTTTCTGGCATTTCAGCCGTCTTCAGCCCGGCTTGCTTGAATCCAGTGGCAAAGTGAGCAAGGGACTCACGTCTGAGCATAACCTGCCACACTTATGGCGGCCAAAAGCGGTACAAAAGGGGGTGGTGATGGACGGAGCATCTGAATTAATCAAACACTCACACCCAGTCAAAAGATCTGGGTTTAATCCATTACCGTTCTTTTGCCCACTCTGCCACCCCAGATCAGACATGGCTATATGCAAATCAGTCTGACCCTGTGCCTCATGGGAACAGTCCAGCCCGAACTGCCAAGCCATGTCTTCCCTGGACCGAAACAAGCTTCCGAGGACCGGTTTCTGGCATTCCAGCCGTATTCAGCCCGGCTTGCTTGAATCCAGTGGCAAAGTGAGCAAGGGACTCACGTCTGAGCATACCCTGCCACACTTACGGCGGCCAAAAGCAGTACAAATGGGGGTGGTGATGGACGGAGCCTCTGAATCAATCAAACACTCACACCCAGTCAAAAGATCGGGTTTAATCCATCACCGTTCTTTAGCCCACTCTGCCACCCCAGTTCAGACATGGCTATATGCAAATCAGTTTGACCCTGTGCCTCATGGGAACAGTCCAGCCCGAACTGCGAAGCCATGTCTTCCCTGGACAGGAAACAAGCTTCAGAGGACAGGTTTCTGGCATTCCAGCCGTCTTCAGCCCGGCTTGCTTGAATCCAGTGGCAAAGTGAGCAAGGGACTCACGTCTGAGCATACCCTGCCACACTTATGGCGGCCAAAAGCGGTATAAAAGGGGGTGGTGATAAAGCTTGTTTCCGGTCCAGGGAAGACATGGCTTGGCAGTTCGGGCTGGCTCTGTTGGCGACCCGCCTGCGGGTTGCGCTCCATCCTAGGAGCAGCTTCTGCCTTCTTCACTGGTTATACGGTGGCGGCATGCGTGGCGGGTGTTGCGGCTGGCTTGCTGCTGGCACCAGCCACCCTCTGCTTGGTAGGGATCTCGGGGGGTTTCCTCCAATCATGCGGTGCTCGATGCAGTTCCCACTACGGGCTCTCACCCGGCACATTGGCATGTGAGCACCATGGAGCAGGCTACAGGGAGCACCACAGCCGAGTGTTCATCCACCGATGCGAGTGGATTCATGGGAGCGGGTTTGTGGGCCCGCCCGTCATCGCGGGCAGCCAGTGTCTGTAGGCCGCGCTGTGCATGCCCCTTGCTCCTGGTTGTGCCACAGAACTCCCTTAGTGATGCACTTACCATGCCAGCAGATTGTTTTACAAGTGCGCCGAGTGCTGGGAGGATTAATTGTTATAGCTAGCTTGAGGACTCTAGTGCCATTACTGTGTAGACTCTAATATGAGCCCCTTCTAAGTGCATTGCTTGGCACCTGGAATTGTAGGACATTTTACGCACTGTTCAAATGATCAGTTGGGCCACAGTTTCTGTATGCAAGTAGCTACTAATTTCATACCCTGTGGAGTCTTTTGTGAGGGTTTCATAGAGTTACTGTTGACAAAGGTTGACACAAATAATCTACACATTGCCTCCTGATTTAAGCCTGACTGCTCTGTGCCAGGCTACCAGCGTGCAGCAGTTGGGACAATGTGACAGAGTTACAGAGTAAACACTGTCAGTTTGGCCTTATCTTACGCATATAAGTAGCGAATATTTTCTATAAACTGGGGTTTCACTGAGTATTATGGCCAGAAGTGTTGTAAGAATACTTTACATATTGCCTCCTGTTTCAAGCCTGACTGATCTGGGTTACGCTTCCAGAGGGTAACAGTGGAGACAATGGGGCAAGTTTCATCTGGCAGAGATAAGAAGCACATGCTTCGCCTGGGATAAGATCATGTGTATGACCTCACCCCGCCACATGCCTTCGGGCACGTCTTATCCCGCAATTGTTTGTTTTTCAGCTGCTTGACGCTCACCCCCCCCCCCCCTTCCCCCCGAGGCACTGCGCTAGAACCTAGTGGATAAGTGCAGGCTGGCACAGTGGAGACAAGGTTTAAGGTAATGAGGTTGGGGTACAGAGTTGTAGGTGGCCTCCTGGGAGGGGAGCCTCTTATAAGAAGGGCGTAGGGTTTGGCACCTCCACCCGTATGTGAGGGAGAGGACCCTGGTCAGGGTTCAAGGACAGCACTGTGCCTTTAAGTGCCTTCTTCTTGGTTTTTTCTCCACAAGCAGGTCAGGACTGGACGCTTAGCGCAGATAGCGCCGGATTTCCATGGGGACACACGCCCGTAGCAGGTACGGGCGTAGGGGGTGGCCTCTGATGAGCAGGCCACTGAGCATGTCAGGCAGAACGAGCTGGGTGAAGGGCATGCCCGGTCTGTCCGGAAACGTGACAGCACATGTTTATGGGTAGCGTCCGCGTCAATGGTGGGCGCTGGGCACGGAGGTCATGGTGCATAGGGAGGCCATGGGGGGAGTCCTAACCTCTGCCTTCATCTCCTCATACAGAGTCCATTGAAGCACATATCTGACCGTCACTATCGATACGTGGATAGCCCCCTTGGTTATAAGTAAGTATGGAGCTAAAGGTGGGGTCGATTCGGGGGTACTTGGTCAGAAGCAGGGCAAGACTGGCACATGGGCGATAGCAAAATGCGAAACATTTTACTTCTCTTTCAGATTGCGTGCCAATCGCAGGAGACAGGATGGATAGTCAGGGATCCCCTCCTCTTTTTTCACAGAGGTCACAAGTCGATTAGACAAAGCCATGCACCTCCCAAGATGAGCAGATCGCGGCCTTCCTCACATTGGCAAAGACCAAGAGATTGGCTTGGGCCACAGAACTATTGGAGGCCAATAATCCAGCGGATTCTGGATTTGCCAGTGAGGTCCTGCACACGGAGCACAAACCCAGTGAAGAGGCAGGCCCCACTAGGTCCAAGAGGGCTTGCAAGCCCACTGTCAAAGACTTTCCGGCAGAACCACTGCCACCCAAGGGTCGGGCCGTGACCACCACTCGCATCACCATCACACCTTTGCCGGCACCCGGACCAGTAAACCCCAAGGCCAGCAACTCGCTCGCAGTGGCCTACGCGACAACTGAGGACTTGGGTAAGCTCATTGACTCTCTGAGAAGCTTCATGGCGGAGGTCAGAGCAGGACTAACGGGTGCCAGCTAGCCCAGTGGGGTGGGGTGTGCCGCAACAGCCCCTGTGGGGGTTTTGCTTGGGATCCCGTCGATCACTCAAGTTTGTGGAGGTGGTGCGGCACAGAGAGTACATCTCTCCCTCAGGGGGGGAGTGTCTATGGTAGCCCCCCAGGGTTGGGGGGACAGCAAGGGGTGGTGGTGGCCACTCCGTTGCCTGTACCTGCCTCCACCCCGCGGTACCACCCCCGGGTGATCCCGCCCACGGCACAGCAAACCAACACTATCACGCAGTCGACGGAGTTGCCAATTGCAGCTGTGGTGCCCAAGCCGCTGGTCACGATGGCACCATGCTTTCTGGACGATGCTCTTTGGGTGGCAGTTTCCTTTGGCAGCAAAAGAGGGGATTTGGAGGAGAAAGTTCCTCAACTTATTCTGCTCATGCATGGGGTGGAGGGGGTCGATACTAGAAAGATGGGCGGCAAGGACGAAGACAAGAAGGTGAGTTACCAAGCCTGGCCAGAGAAGAATATTGCCACATGGGGCCAAGCTTTCACCATTCTGGCAGCAGTGATAATGGAAAAATACCCGGACCAAGGGCAAGGGTTGTTTCAGTACTCTAGCATTATCACAAGTGAGGCAGAGACCAGCGGGGGGATCGGATGGTACCGCTATGTTTGTGATTTCCGTAAGAAGATGGCTATTTGCCCAGAGTTGGAGTGGGACTAAATGGAGGTCAGGCTTTGGGTCAAGCACATGGGAAAGTGCACAGTTGAGGTGACAGACAAGAGGAGCACTACCAATAGCAGGGGGGACAAGCCCAGGGGCCAGAAACAGGAAGCAAAGGGTCAATTCAAGAAGTCCTTTCAGGGGGGCCGAGGCGGGGGCCAGAAGCAGGGAACAAGGACCGTGTATAACGGGACCTGCAGGGTATTCAACACAGGGTCATGTTCCTGGGGGAAAGCCTGCAGGTTCTCCCACACTTGTAGCAAGTGTGGGGGCACACATCCAGCCTCTTCCTGCAACAAGCGAGACAGTCTGGACAAGTAGGCCGGGATCACCTTCCTGCCCCCAAATACCCCTCCCCCCACTTCCTTTCTCACTCAGTAGGGATGTCCCTAGCTTGCCCTCTGGGGGCTGGCCTCCTTCGGAACTCTTGGCTAAGGGTCCGTCACCTATTATCATCTCCATCCTCCTCCCCCTGATCCACGAGTATCCCAACCCCAAGGACAGACGGCTCCTAGCGGAGGGGTTTGTGGAAGGTTTCAGAATACCCTACCAGGGCCCACTAGGGAGAAGGGACGCTGAAAACCACAAATCAGCCAGGGACCAACCTGATGTAATTCTGGCAAAGATCAAAAAGGAAGTGGCCTTGGGGAGGGTGGCGGGCCCCTTCCACCAGCCACCTCTTGATCATTTTGTTATCTCCCCGCTGGGGGTAGTACCCAATAAAGAGCCAGGGGCCTTTAGGTTGATTCAGGTCTGTCTTATCCCGAAGGGGATTCAGTGAACTCCTGGTTAGATGGGGGGACGTGCTCGGTGTCGTACTGCTCCCTGGACTTAGCGGTGGATATGGTCAGGAGGGCTGGGAAGGGAGCATGGTTGGCTAAGTCAGACATTGAGTCTGCTTTCCGCCTGCTGCTGGTCCACCCTGACAGCCAACACCTCCTGGGTTTCAAGTGGCAGGGTGAGGTTTTCTTTGATAGGTGTATGCCCATGGGATGCTCCGTGTCTTGTGCCTTCTTTGAAGCTTTAGCTATTTTCTGCAGTGGGTTCTGGCTAGGGTGTTCAAGGTAGAAGGGGTAACCCACTACTTGGACGACTTCCTTTTCATCGGGGGCCAGATACACAGGAGTGCAGTAGAGGTTTGCAGTGCTTTCAGGACATGGTTAGGCACCTAGGTGTTCCGTTGGCACCCGGCAAGACTGAAGGCCCGGCGCAAGCCCTGACATTTTTAGGCATCGAGCTGGACACGATCAGGGCCGAGCCCAGACTCCCTGTGGGCAAGGTACGGGCATTGCGTCAGGACATTCAGGCATTACTGGGGAAAGACAAAGCCACACTGAGTGACATCCAATGCCTCTTGGGCAAATTTAACTTTGCTGCCAAGGTGATCCCCTTGGGGAGGGTTTTTGCCAAGAGACTAGCAAGGGTAACGGCAAAGGTTAAAAAGAAGCACCATTGGGTCTGTTTGGGGTCAGGCTTGAAGAAGGACCTCTCTATGTGGTGTGACTTTCTGACGCAGTTCAATGGGACAGTGATCTGGAGGGCACCCTGGGCTGACAGTCCGGAGCTCTGCCTCTTCACGGATGCATCAGGTAGAGAGGGCTTTGGGGCAATCTTGGGTGCTGAGTGGTGTGCCCAGGAGTGGCCCAATGCCTGGCGCAGGTGAAACATCACGGCGAACATCACGGTCTTGGAATTGTTCCCGATTGTCATTGTGCACATCTATGGCCTAAGACTCTATCAGGAATAAAGGTCCTATTCTGGTCTGATAACATGGCGGTAGTACAGGCCATCAATGGGCAGACTGCCAAATGCTCGTTGGTTCTCTGCCTGCTCAGAGAGTTGGTCAGGGCTTGCTAGCGCTGTAATGTTGAATTCAGGGCAAGGCATATTGAGGGGGTCAAAAATGTGGAGGCTGATGCTCTTTCTCAGTTTCAGGGGCTCCACTTCCGGGAGGCCTGGCCGCGGGCAAGAGCAGAGATGACCCCTTTCCCAGCACACCTTTGAAGGATCTTGCAGTGGACCAACGACTGAGGGCAATGGGGGAACGTTCACTGGCGCCAGGTACTAGGAAGCTTTATAGGGCACACCTGGCCACCTTCATGACAGTGTCACAATCACTGGGACTTTCTTCTCTACCAATTGAGGGAAGAGTGCAGGCATTTGTGGTATGGGCTAAGGAACAGGGGAGGAGCCACTCCTGGGTTTGTGGCCACATGGCGGCAGTGAGCCACGACGCCAGGCTGATGGGTGGGACCGACCCTACTAAATCATTTGTCATCCGTGCGGCCCTCAAAGGTTGGGCCAGAGATGAGCCCAGGGCCCCAGATGGCAGGGCTCCCATTGACTTTGACATTCTCAAGGGGATGCTGGACGTGTTAGAGGGGGTCACCTACTCGAAGTTCGATGCAACACTCTTTGCAGCAGCCTTCTGTTTGGCTCTCTTTGGCGCTTTTCGCATTAGTGAACTGGTGGCAAGATCTAAGTCCGACGACTCAGGGGATGCCTTAAGCATCCAAGATGTGGCCCTTGCAGACACACTATCCATCCGCCTTAGGAAGTCCAAAACAAATTAGGCAGGACGGGGGGTTGATGTGGTGCTCAGGCCGTTGGGGGATATTAGATATTGCCCAGTCACCAAGGTCAGGGAGTACCTTGCTTGCTGTCCCAATGCCCCTGGTTACCTATTGATCCATCCTGACCAGGCCCGCCTTACTAGGTACCAGATGGAGTGGCTGATTAGGGCTAACTTAGCTAGGGCAGGCTTGTCTCAGCCAGATAAGAAATACTCTAGCCACTCCTTCAGGATAGGTGCACCTACGGCTGCTTTCAAGGCAGGAATGCAGCCAGAGGGCATAAAGAAGGTTGGGCGGTGGGAATCCAAATGCTACAAACGCTACGTCCGCCCATGATGTACCTCGTGTATTATTAGTGTGCAGTGAATTGCAGTGTACTTAAAAAATTCTATTGTTTATTATGCGTGCTATGGACAATCATTAAAAGCGTAGAATGCGTAATCGGGTCTCTTCCTTTACTAGAGCCCCAGGTATGGGTGATCGGGCATTCATGCTTTCACAGGGTGGCTCAGTGGGCGGCGCACCGGAATTGGATGCAGAGATTCCCACAGACACAGTTTGAGTGGATGGGTTTCCACGGCATGAGATGGAGCAGCCTCAGGAACAGATTGAAGGAGAGACTTGCGGCACAGGGAGCTCCTCCTCAAATTTTAGTGATACACCTGGGGGGGAACGACCTCATTGGCATGGGCAGGAGGTTACTCTTGCAGGTCATAAAAAGTGATTTGGGTGAAATCAACAAGCGCATGGGTCAATGCGAGGTGTACTGCTCAGCAATGATTCCACGTAGAACGCGGAGAGGCGCAAAATCTGGGGAGGCAGTCGAACATTCCCACAGGTGAGTTAACGGGGCAATGCGCAAGTTTACTGACCAGAGAGGTCTGGGATTCATCCGACACGAGATGATTCAAGAGAAGGTGAAAGGGTACTTTGAGGCTGATGGGGTCCACTTATCGCCAGTCGGCATGGACCTTTTTCTCTTAGACTTAAGAGAATGCTAGAGATGAGAGTGCGCAGGTAAGATCATAGCTGTGGTGGGGGCTCTTGAGGCGAAGGTGGCTACCTCCAGAGCTGTGGCAGAATTACAGGGCGATCTGGAAGCAGGCCGGTACCAAGGGTACTTCTGTGTGGCACCATAGGGGGTGCCAGAGCCAAATCCAAGGAGACTCATGGGAGGGTCCTGGAACTGTGTTGGCGCCCGCTAGTCCTTTGGGCGGTTGTGGGCCTGAACAACCGGGGGGTTTGCTATGTGATGCTACGCCCTGAAAGGGGCGTGAGTAATGTAACAATGGTCATGTGATCCTGGAGAGGATCACTAGTAAGGGCAGCATAGGCGGGGTTCGCCACAGTGCTGTGTGGCTCATCAGGTGGGCAGGCGGCCCAGTTGGTTGCCTGCCCTTGGAGCGCCGTAAGATAACCCACCTATTACATAACAGTGTATTTAATAAACCTGCAGCCACTTTACCCAAACCAGAATGTGTTGTGTGTTTATTTATGGGGAATGTATATTTGTTGGGGGGGTGGTAAAGTTTGCCAATGACGATACTATGCAGCTGGCCGTGGCACCCACAGGGGGCCACTAGAGAGGTAAGCTCTCTAGTGTTGCCTGGGCACCCCTCACCCCCTCGCCCCCTTCAGGGGCAGGGACACAGGTTGGAGTCCCCCTCCACTCTCCAGCCTTGCAGCGGCGCCCAGGGGGCGTCACTTCCTGGGCTCCCAGGACTTGGGGAGGGTATATAACCCTCACCCACCATTTTGGCGATCTCTTTGATCGCTGTACATGCCGTCTCCCTCCCTACCGCTTACAAGGCGTGGTGGTGGCAGGAGGGGGGGCAGAGAATATTGTAATGTTTTCCTTTTTTGTTGCAGGTGAAGTTACAGGGCGATCTGGAAGCAGGCCGGTACCAAGGGTACTTCTGCGTGGCCCCATAGGGGGTGCCAGAGCCAAATCCAAGGAACCCTCATGGGAGGGTCCTGGAACCCGTGTCGGCGCCCCGCTAGTCCTTCGGGTGGTTGTGGGCCTGAACAATCGGGGGTTTGCTATGCGACTCTACGCCCTGAAAGTGGTGTGAGTAATGTAACAACGGTTACGTGATCCTGGAGAGGATCACTAGTAAGGGCATCATAGGCAGGGTTTGCCCCAGTGCTGCCTGGCCCATCAGACAGGCAGGCGGCCTAGTTAGTAGCCTGCCCTTGGATCGCCCGTAAGATAACCCACCTATTACATAACAGTGTATGTAATAAACCTGCAACCACTTTACCCAAACCAGAATGTGTTGTGTGTTTATTTATGGGAAATGTATATTTGTTGGGGGGGTGGTAAAGGATGACAATGACAATACCATGCCTGTGGTCCTGGGGCCTGGGTGCACTGTGGAGCTAATCTGCACATCACTCCCGGTCCCGGAGAGCTGCCGCTGAGCCTGCCTTTGGGTGCCTATCCGCCTTGTCAGCCTTAGGGGTGTTCGGATGTCTGCCTCCCCTGCCAAATCAGTGACTTCTCCCTGTGGAGTGAGGGCCTGGTGCAGAGGGGCTGATGAGGAATGTCTCAATTGGGCCCTGGGCCTCTGCTATGCAGTCTGGTCTGCCTGCGTGCTGTTGCCCAGCCCTAGTGGACCTCACCTGCTGACGACATTGGTGTGTACTGATTGGGTTGTGCGTCACTGCCCGGAAGCGGGATCCTCCCCAAGCAAGCAAGTATGTGCTGTGCCCCCCTACCAGCCCTGCAGTCCTCACACTTCAGCACTCCACTACAGGAGCGCCACCTCCCTGGGACAGTGCCCCTTGGAGGCACCCTGTGTCACCTCTGCTCCTAGTATTTCCGTCCAATCATCTACCATTTATAAAGCGGCTGCTTCCTATCACACGGTTGCTTGCATTCTAGCATACCGGTGTGCGGTCTTTTGGCGGTCGAGTACTGCTACCAGTCCTTTTCTACCAGGAGCGTCACTATCTTCATCAAACCTCAAGGGTGAGTCTGTTCAAGATGAAACTTTAGAAGTCATGCTTAGTCTAGCTCGGTTATTTATATATACTCATGCTACACCAAATGCGCTATTTCACAGCATAGTTACATCTATATGCTTATCTTCTTCCTCAATCATATGTGAAATATCTTCCTGCTAATAAGTATGTTTGTTTCGGCCGACTAATTATGCTTAGCTAATCACTATATAGAGATATGGCAACTCTCTTTTTTATAAATGCTAGATATGCTATACTATATGCGTTATTTCACAGCATAGCTACACCGAGACGCTTATCCTCTTCCCCAATCAAATGTGAAAGATATTCCTGTTAATAAGTATGTTTGGTTCGGCGTTTTAATTCTGCTAAGCTAAACACAATATAGAGATACGGCAACTCTCATCTTTATATACGTTATTCTCAGGCAATGCTATGACCAGATCATCCTCCATAGTATCTTCCGCTCCTGGGACATCCTGTCTACTTTATCTTTAGGTAAATTTCCAACTTGTTGTTTTAGTAAAATTGAATTTCTTTCGATTTCCCTGCACAAATATGTTTACTACTTAATTCTATTTCGCTATTCATCCCTAGGTGGATACAAAATATTCGTGCTAACAATTGCTCGCCTCCGGATATTTTATCAACTTGTGGAGGTAATATTAGACATCATACTTAATCGCGCTATAGATGCAATATATTGCATCATTATATACTAAACCCTCTTATCTTACATCCCTAGATAAATACTCGCTTCCTTCAATATTGCTCTCATCACCTTACCATCTACTCACTGGAAGTTATCCTCGTGGAGGTAACTATATATTGATAATGCACTCTTTCACTTATATGGAGAGTCAATTATACATGCAAACTATATCTGGTCCATGATATCTTATTTTATTTTAGGTTCTACTAATGTCAACACAAATAACAATCTGAATCTAAGCTACTTCCACTATACTGTTCTACCACCTCCTTTTCTCTGATGTCATAACATCATATGACAAGCTATAGGACTACATCGTTCCACATCTCAAGGTAATTTTATTATGCTTCTTACTCTCATTGCTGTATGACCCTATCCATGTTCATAGTCATCTATACACCAACAGGGTTAACAGTGATATTACTACCTATCAGTCTGCTATATTTACACCTATATCTGACTTATTATGCAGCTCATTCTATGTACAGTTTAAATCCTCCTTCATTTACAGGATCCAATATGTCTCAAGCTATCCTAATTCTGTAATGATACGTATTATAACTAATTTCATTATCGTTGTTAATTATATTACACCTCCAGATCTTAAGAAGCTGCCTTTACCGACTGACCTTTTATATCCACGCCACACCTAACTGTGAGTCCTGGACTCTTTGAAACTCTGTAAGTACATCTTCATACATTTATATCATCTTTGTTCAACCTAAGTTCCCCCTTTTCATATAAATTCTGGGAACCTCGGTCATTGCTATGCTTTCATTTGGTTTAACAACATTTGTTTTCTCTCTTAACAATGTAGCAATATTTTAAACTACAGGTCATATAGGATATTATTAAAAACCACATCTTTCTCTATTTTGCCTATTCCCACCTTTGCTAATAAAGTCTATCCTACCCCCATAAAAGTATACTCCACATTATACAGGTGGCTTATTTTTGAAAACGATATGGTTATCAAACAATATATGTATTGCTTTAAGAAAGTAACCTGTACACTTGACTTATCAATATTTTGTCTATTATGGAATGCAATTTATGAATTGAAGTTCAAGATTAATATACTCAAATAATGTCTATCATTTTGATGTCAAGTAAAACAATTTTATGACAACCAACAGGTAAAGCTTTACCATCTATATGATCTGAAATGTAGAATCAAATAATGTTAATCAATTAATGTCAACTAAAATAGATTTAAGGTAATCAACAGGTAAAGGGCTAACCATCAACATGCTCTGAAATGTATAAACATGTTAATAATGTCATGTATAAAATTTGCCTTGCAACAGGTAAAGCTTAACCATGTATATGATCTGAAATGTATAATCAAATAATGTCTATCGATTAATGTAAAACTAAAAGAGATCTAAGGTAATCAATAGGTAAAGGGCTAACTATTAACATGCTCTAAAATGTATAAACATGTCAATACTGTAATGTATAAAATTTGCCGTGTATACAAGAAATGTTACATCCCTGTAAAATCACTATACCTTGAAGTAATACAAGTGTAAATGAAAAGAATCTCTACCACTATGATGACACACCTATACTGCCCTCAATGATTTGCTATAACTGTAAATAACATGTATGTCTGTCCTAAGTCCACTGTATATAATAAGGTTGTCGCCATTATAAAACTGTAAGAAATGTAAATAATTTGTATATATGTCTTCTTTTATATATTGTACATAATATGTCTGTGTTTGTAAATTTCATCCATATATCTTTTTATTGCTTATAGAACAATAGACGGTCACCTGAAGAAGGCTCAAGAGCCGAAACTCGCGTAGTGGTGTCTACCGCTTTGCCTTCATCACTGTATATATGTTTCATGTCTATTGATTTTGTATTTTCTCTTTTGTATTTTTTAATTCAAGACTATATAAAATTTAAACACATAATCACTTATAAAAACTATATATACAAAAAACAGTAGAAAACAAAAGAAAAATAGTCAACAACAATAAACAATAAAGCTCTATCAGAAATTATTTTGCTCATTGGTTTCTGTACACAAGTGGACTTAATATACTGTTTCATTCTAGGTTTTTATTTACAAAAAACAGTAAATTGTATTATCTAATCAATGTCTGTCACTTTGCTATAGACCTTTCCTAACTCTGTTTCTTCCCTATGTATAGCAAGTGCTACTATATTATATAGGGGTCCCCTTCTTCCAAATATTTACTTCTGCTCCTAGAATACTGTTGATGATATTTTGGGGGCTTGTGGTCACTGTGGCTTGGGTTTAAGCGACTGCTGCTAGTCCCTGGGGCTATCAGCATGGGAACACCGGTCTTGCCTGTCTGGTCTACTGCAGCTTTGTGCTTCGACCAGTCTGCCTGCCCACACCTCTAGCACTGTGCAGCATTTTTCTTTGGGGGGTCAGGTCACCACAACCAGTGGTCACACACTTACCCGATGCCTTGAAATGCTGCTACCCCACTTATCTGCCTGGATTCGACACAGAATCCTAACAGAATAACAGGCCTGAAATGGCCTGGGGGCCCCTATATGGCAATGTGCTACCGGATTCCCCATCATGTTTGTTGAAACTACCACCCTGTGGGTATACACAAAATACCCCCATTGCTTTATCTTTAGTCACCGGGGCCAGGGGCCCTCCAATGCCCAACGGATTACAATCCACCTGGAAGAGGACACCATACTTATAAGCATATAAGCAGAGGAGCCGAAGGGGAGACACCTGTTCGCAATAAAGACACAAGTAGAGCACAGACATCGTGGACCCTGCGGGCGCAACGAGGGAAGGGAGCAGAAGATGCATTGGGAGGTTGGGCGTAGCTCCCCCTCAAATCCGACCATTAACTCCAGCAAATATGGGAGAAACAGACACCAGACAACCCAGACTGACATTCGACAAAAAAACTAGCAAACAACTGGATGGAGAGCACACTACCCCGGAGAGTGCGGAAGACACAGAGATGAGCACTGTGTCCGACAAGGACATCCGAGCCATGTTCAAGGATTTAAAAACAAGTGTCCAGGAGATTGATTCCAAAATGGACAGCATGGCGGCGCGAATAGATAGAATCACTACCCAGATGGACTCATCGCAATCAGACATCACTACTTATCTAGACACACTGGAGTTGCTGTGGCTAGGCAGGGTGCACTGGGAGTACTTAGAAGCACCATTCACGGCAGACTATATACAACAAGTTATCAATGGCCTACCGGCGGATAAAGCCCTGGGTACCGATGTGCTCACTGCTGCATTTTATAAGGAATATTCGGATATACTGGTTTCGCACCTCTTGCAGGTCTACCAGGAGGCGCAGGAAGTAGGTGTATTACCACACAATATGTGAGAAGTGACAATCCTAACTATTTTAAAACCTGATAAGGATCCTACAAAATGCGATTCATACCGCCCACTCTCGCTCATAAATTTATATGCAAAGATTTAAGCTAAGCTTTTAGCGAATAGACTACAGCCCCTGCTTCCATTGATAGCACGCCCATACCAATTGGGGTTTTTTCCGGACTGATCTACTGGACAAAATTTGTGCATGCTGTTTGCTGTTTTGCACTACCTGGACCCGCATGTCTCCGCTGTTGCCGCCCTGTTAGATGCCACAAAGGCGTTTGATTCTTTAGAATTAAATGTTCTCTTCACACTACTAATCCATTTGGGGTTCAGTCCCATTTTCATAATCCAAATCAGACTACTATACACCAAGCCAACTGCGAGAATCAAAGTAAATGGACTGATATCCGAGCCCATAAACATCACACGTGGGACACAACAGGGGTGCCCACTCTCGCCCCTACTTTTTGTGATTGTCAATGAACCATTATCAGCATGACTCAAACAACACCACACACTACGGAACATCGGGTTCACAACTCGAGGAGTGCTAATAAATATGTATGCGGATGACATGACTATTTACTTGATAGACCAGGAAATGAACTTTGCACCTGTGACCAGAGAACTAGTAAGGTATGGGGGCCTGACAGAGATACAGATTAACTGGTCCAAATCCATCATGTTACCACTAACCGACAGCACTAACCCATTTGAGACTGAATATCCAATTAAATGAGCAAACGGACCGACTATGTATTTGGGGATCTGGGTCAGTAGGGATATGCAGGAGATATGGTCTGCGAATTACAGCAATGTCATTAACTGGCTGGATGAGAAAATAAACTATTGGAAAAACCTCCCACTTTCGCTAGCAGGGCGCATCACAATCACAAAGATGACCATCCTTCCCAAACTACTGTATTTGTTTGTCAACATACCGATGCCCCCTCATAGCAAATTTTTTTCAGCGACTTTGTCCTAGTGTCTTTGAACTGGTATGGGCCGGCAAACAGCCTCGAATTTCTTGGGATGCACTCACACTCCCATTTGCGCAGGGTGGTCTTGGGGTGCCCAATTTCGAATTATACTCATACTACACTCAAGCGCAATTCCTTCACTATTCGAAACACCCAACGCCATTCCAGGCCCATGTGGCAATAGAATTAGACAAAGTAGCCCCCTGCCACTGCACACAACAATCTATCAAAAATTCAAACGTCCTAATCAGGAAATAGACACAGTGGAGGCACTGAGATGGGCCTGGCAGGGGCTTGCCAGGAGGGCGCACTAGGAGGTGTTATTTGCACCGTCTATGCCGGTTGGAGGGAATACATTGATACCGCCGTTACTTGACGCAGCTGCAAAACTTAGAGCGACATTCCACAATATCTTGACTGGGGGTGATTTATTCCCAGATGGCACATTCCTCAATTTGCAACAAACGTGCAGCGCGCCGCAGCCCACTGCGCTGGACATGCTCTTGTATTATCAGATAAGGGCGGCATGTAGGGTGCATTACAACACGTTTTCTGTGGCACAGTCCCATGCAGCGTGGGAATTAGACATAGGCACCAGCATCACGGATAAGCAGTGGTCTTTTTGCTGTGCTCGGTTACAGCAATTATCGCCAAACTACCGCTTATGGCTCATACGTTTCAACTATCTACATCGACTATATCGCACGCCTATGCAGCTCCATCACATGGGTCTTCATCCTGACGCAAGGTGTTGAAGATGCGGATCCCAGCAGGCTACCTTCATAAATATTGCTTGGAGTGTCGATCAATTGTGTCATTCTGGCACACAGCATTCACTCACATAGAGAACATGACAGGTCAGTCAAAACTGAGATCCCCGCTGGTGGCGCTATTAGGGCATGTCCATGCGTCACCGAAAGCAGTCAGGAAACTCACGGCACTATTGCTGCTACTGGCGAAGAGACAAGTTGCAGTTCATTGGAAGAAGCCCGCTCCTCCAATGATCAAAGCATGGGTGAACGATATTGCTTATTGTAAAAACCAGTTGTCGCACTATTGGGAACTCATGCCTTGCAGATCCCGCCCCAAGGACATCTGGGAACCCTTCACCAATTGGCTGTTGGCGGGAGGTGATGGGGAGGGCTGAGGCGATGTGTGGATTATACTAGGTCTAAAGACTCATACAAAATGTATTCAATTGTCGTAATTGGCCCGTTCGCATTAGCGATTAGCTGAACCTGCACGTTGTCCTCCTTAACTTGGCTATATATGATAAACGCCATTTTGAATGTTACGGCGGCCATCTTAGATCATGAGCGGCCTCGTGGCCGACGTGCCCTTTAGTCCGTTGTCCGTTCCACTGACCACGCTTATCTGCCCAGCAACAGGCTATTTTTAGTACTGGTCAAGCCGCACATGCGCAGCTCCCACTGACCCGTAAACCTTCAGGAATGTGCACCAAACTGACCAGCGGAGTTGTGTCCCCTCCAATGAGCTGGCAGTATTCCAAAACATGACCATATATGTCTCGAAAATGTGTCTTAACTTGTGCCGCCTATCTTTTATTGCCCCAAAACTGTATATAATATGAGGTCGCACCGATGTTCGGTGTGATACCTCTTGCATTACCGAAGGGTGCTGTTTGAGTGTACCACCACCCCATGGGGTCTTAATAAACTTGTTCTTTGCCTTTTACAGTTTCCGTGCCAACAGTTCTTGAGTGTAAGTGGGTTATCTCCGGAGCGTGTAGGCCTTGGGAACCCCAAAATACTTCAATTGGCGAGACTCATCGGCGACTCGGATGCCCGAAGGAGAGGTCGTGACGAAGGCTTGGAAACCAGCCATGGGCGCGCGCTGCCACGAGTGACCCGAGTCTTGGCTGCCACGGTGTTTTTCCTTTCCTTCCGATCTGACCTTCCAGGTGGCGCCGGTCTCCGACTGAGTCTTCGAAGTGTCTGCATCGCTGAGAAAGTGCCGTTTGGCTGATTTGGCTTACAAGACCTTGGCAGTTGGAATCTGGACAGTTGGGAATTTGGTAAGCTTTGTGTTCGGTAAGGCAGTCTTCGGACGCTTACTGAAGTTCTGCGATTTGTGTTCGGTAAGGTAGTCTTCGGACGCTTACTGAAGTTCTGCGATTTGTGATCGGTGAGGTAGTCTTCGGACGCTTGCCGAGTCCTATGAACTTTGATTTGAGTTAGCTAACATTGTGAATTTGTGATCTTTGAACTTATATGTGTAGTGCACTTCACATAGGCAGGCATGTAGAGATGTTTCTCTAACTTTGTTTTTTTCCTTTGAGCGGCACAATCGTGTGGAGAACTGTAAGTGCCATTTTGTCCGGTGTCACGCTTTCGTGATACTTTTTGAACATGCCTGTTTTTAGCACACTCCGAGGAATGTGTTGTCTTGGAGAAGGTACCTCAATTAGGTTAGCGGAATCACAGCCGGCTCCCCCAGAGGGAACTCCAAATAGGGACATGTATATAAAATTCGGCCTTCCACCTATTATGTACAGTAAATTATGGCATAAGTACACCAAGGCCGATCCTGAATTGCAATGGCCCCTACACGGGTCGTATGATTTGAGTAAAATACAATTTGTAGAGCAATGTATGTTTCAACGCAGGTCTAGACAAAACATGTTTGATTGCGTGCGAATGTGGGAGAAAGCGGCGCGTGAGCGAATGAAGCGTGAGGTTGCCTTGGCGGACAAAGAGCAGCGCAAGGCTGCTCGGGATAAGGCTTTACAGCTTGAGGAAAAGGAGGCTCAGGAGAAGAAAGAAAGGGAGGAACGGGAACGTAATTTGCAAACGACTGGTCAATTTCCTATTCGCCGACCGCTTTATCCTGTCCTTAATAATGAAATTGATGATTTTTCTTTGTTAGATCGGTCACCACCTCCGTACGTTACGCCGACGGCTCCAGCTGTGGATTCCGATGATGGCGGACAGGATAAGTCGGGCAAGAAAGGTGTATCTGCTCTTAGGTTTACTGCGGAGAGGTCCTCACATCTACGTAGTTGGGCTCGCAAAGTGAATAAGCGTTGTGTTACTCAGGATCAATTGATATCAGAAAAAACAGGGTGGACGGATCTTGAATTGATGTATTTTCTGTCTTCCTTGGCTGATGAGGTTGTGAGCGCATATCGTGAGCTTTCTGATACGTTAGAGCCCAAAGTGTTGTCAGTGTACCGTGAAAATTTGACTAAAGGTGATTTTGATCTTTCAGATGTTGATGACCTGTTTGCGCAATTGATCAAGCTGCGGGATGAGACAACTCGATTGCGGGAGGAGCGGAAAAGGAAACAAAAGGAGTCTGAATTGGAGCATGATGGGCAGGCCAGAGAATGTTCTCTCCGTGGTTCAGATAAGAGTTCTGCGTTGCATGTTATGCCTATGCGTGAAGCTGCGCCTTTGTATGTTCCGCCGAGGGGGGAAGGTACGGATGAGGATAAATTGTCAAAGGATGCGAAAGGGTATTTTGTGTATAACTGGGTTTACACTCCATGGAATAGAGCAGATGTCATGGCATTGAAAAATTCTTTACCTGATCTTCGGAAGAATCCAGCGGCATTTTATGAAGGGGTGGAGGGGGCTATATCGTCTTGTGTGATGACTCTCGTGGACATAGATTTGTTTTTTGGGTTGATATTACCACCTGATATGTGGCGGCAGATTCGTAAAAATAATGATGAAACGATATTGGGGGGGACATGGAAAGAAATAAATGCTGCAGATTTAGATAGGGAACCAGCATGTAAGCCTTGTCAGCTAATCCTAGATCTCCCGGCAGCTATCTTGCATAAATTAAAAACGCTTGTTCCCTCCAAAAAGATTGATTGGACCATGTTAACGTCGTGCAAACAGAAACCCGATGAAACGGTTTCAGATTTCTTTACGCGCTTCGAGGAGGCCTTTCATGATTACAGTGGCCAATCTTTAACAGACGATACGGGTCGGCATTTGTTTGTAGATAAGTATGTGGCTTATCTCCTACCAGAGATTGCAAAGCGATTGAAGTCGAGTGAAAGTTCCTGGGCCACGGCGACCCCTGCGTCCTTGTTAACTATGGCTCAGTATTATGAGCGTCAGGAAGTGGAGGCTAAAGAAAGTGTAGAGAAAAAGGCGAAGGAATTGAAAACGAAGGTGAGGTTGGCGCAGGTTCGGGGAACACAGGGTAGAGGGAATGATAGAGGTAGACGAGGTGGAGGAAACGCATCGTATGGTCGTACGGATATTGCGGAGGATCAGTGTGCCTATTGTAAGGAGTTTGGGCATTGGGCCGAAGATTGTCCGGTACTTCGTGAACAGCGTAGTCAGCGTGGTCGAGGCAGTGGAAGGTCAAGAGGAGGTTATACTGGAACGAGAGGTGGCGGAGGTGATCGTAGACAGGTTGAGGAGAGGGGCCGTGGCCAGGACGAACGAAATACGTTTGATAGACGGAATCAATATCAGATTTCGGAAGGAGAGACTGTGGAACATCAGGATTATGTGCATGCATAGGATTGCGTAGGATGGGGTAAGGAATCAGTTGAAGTGCCGGTAGATCAGCAAGGTCCATATGTAACAGCGGGTATTTTGGGTTCTACTGATCAATTTCTAGTCGACACAGGAGCTACTCGTAGCGCTCTGTCGAAAAACTTGGTTCCGAGGGCTCCCCTGTCTGGCGAAATGATTACGTGTGTAGGGTTTGATGGCACACCCTCCCCCAGCCCATTGTCCAAGCCCCTTGCACTATGCATTGACAAATACTTTAGTTTTGGGCAATTTTTGTTATCACCCCATACCCCAGACAATATCCTGGGCATTGATTTGCTTAAATATTTCCGAGCAACAATACGCTGCGCTCCAGAGGGAGTGCGGGTTATTCTGAACGACAACTAGCCTGACCCTGATGATTGCCCTGACCCTGACAGATTTTATGCCATTTTAGACATCCCTGCTTTGGCCTCTCTGCCGCACATGTTGTGGGCGACATCAGATACGGATGTGGGAGAGATGCGCATTCCACCAATACACATTACTGTTAAGGAGGGGGCCCCTCTACCACGAGTGCCACAGTATAAGATCTCGAAGGAAGGTGAAATTGCACTGACACATATTGTTCAGGATTGGATTTCTGCAGGGGTGGTGGAGGAGGTCCCTTATAATGTTTGTAACAGCCCTATTCTACCGATTCTTAAGAGAGACTCAGATGGCAAGATCTACCGATTTATTATTGATTTGCGTGAAATAAACAAAATTGTCATTCCCCAATACCCAGTGGTGTCCGATATCACGACTTTGCTTACTTTGGTTCCACCGACGGCCACCACTTTTAGCGTTATTGACTTAAAGAATGCGTTCTTTTCCATCCCTGTTCACCCAGATAGTAGATATCTGTTTGGTTTTACGCTCAATAATAAATCGTATAGATTTTGTCGTGTTCCCCAAGGATATACTGAAAGCCCTAACATCTACAGCCAGGCTTTGAAACGACAACTAGATTCCTTTAAATTGCAGTCTGGCGTTGCGCTCATCCAGTACGTGGATGACCTTCTGCTTGCCGCTGACTCCTATGCACAATGTGAACAGAGTACGCTTGCGTTGCTTTCCTTTTTGGCACAAAACAATCACAAGGTTTCCAATAAAAAGCTTCAATACTGTAGACCCCAGGTGACCTACCTCGGTCATCTGTTGTCTAAGGAGGGGCGTGCATTAACATCTGATCGAATTCAAGCAATTTTAGACACACCAGTCCCCCGCACGCAGAGAGATGTGCGTGCCTTCATAGGGTTGACGTCCTTTTGTAGGCAATGGATCATGGGTTTTTCACATATTATAAAACCTTTGCTAGCATTACTGTCCAAAGCCACACCGATGCCTCTTGAGTGGACAGATGAATGTCAGAGAGCTTTTGAACAGTTGAGGAAGGCCCTTTGTTCCGCACCCGTGTTAGGGACACCAGACTATACGAAACTTTTCACATTGTACGTACACGAGAATGACGGGTGTGCGTTGTCAGTGTTAGTGCAGTTACACGGGGATAAGCAGAGACCATGTGCATACTTCTCTGCCATTTTGGATCCTGTAGCACGAGGGCTGCCTGGGTGTTTTCGAGCGGTAGCGGCAACAGCAGTAGCCATACGACAGAGTGAGGGCATAGTGTTATCACACAAATTGTTGGTGTTAGTTCCTCATGCAGTAGATGCCCTGTTAAACCAAACAAAGACCCAATACCTCACGAGTGCACGACTTACAGGATACGAGTTGACACTCTTAGCGCCACACATAACATTGAAAAGATGCGCTACTTTGAAGCCTGCCACCTTATTGCCCTATCCGGCCGAGGAGGGTCAGGAAGAAAAACATCATGATTGTGTTTTCCTGACTGAGGAACAGACAAAGGGTCGTGTCGATTTACAGGATGTGCCACTTCCAGATGTGGATGGGGAACTGTGGGTTGATGGATCGTGTTTGAGGCTGCCAGATGGTACGACTTCCGCAGCATATGCGATCACGACTCTTAAGACAGTGGTCGAAACAGCTAGAATACCACAAAAATCGGCTCAGGCAGCAGAGCTGATAGCTTTAACAAGAGCCTGCGAATTGAGTGCTGGCCTATGTGTGAACATATACACGGACAGCCGGTATGCCTTTGGAGTGGCCCATGACTTCGGGCTTCTCTGGAGGGAACGCGGGTTCCTGACATCACACGGGGAGCACATTATGCACGGAGAGCTAGTGCGTGATCTCCTAAATGCGTTGCTCAGTCCTAAAAAGGTAGCGATAGTGAAGTGCAGTGCCCATAAGAAGATTACGGATAAAGTGGGTCAAGGAAATGCCTTTGCAGACAGCATAGCAAGGCAGACGGCTATGTCCCGAACTAGCTCCCCTATGTACGTGGTACAATCACAGGCTGAGAGATGGAGTGATGCTAGAGCAGAGATACGGGATATTCAAAAATCAGCTACAGAATCTGAACTTGCGGCTTGGGCAGCAGATGGGGTACTAGATGACGAAGGTTGTTGGAGAAGTAAAGACATGGAGAAGTGGAAATTGCCTGCGGCTTACTTACAGGCGATGGTCCAGATGACTCATGGACTGGCCCATGTCGGAGCTCTTGCAATTACTCGTCTTTTAACACGAGTTTGGGAACATCCTGAGATTGCGAATACTGCAAAGAGAGTAGTGCAGACCTGCCTGGTGTGCTTGCAACACAATCCTGGGAAGGGGACCCATACTCCGAAAGGAGGGTTCGTTCCACCTTCTGCACCGTTTGAAGTGCTTCAAATGGATTACATCCAACTCGAGCGCTGCAATAACCTGAAGTACGTCCTAGTGGTGGTGTGTGCTTTTAGCAAATGGGTTGAGGCCTACCCCACGAAAGACAATATGGCTTTGACAACAGCTAAGGTGTTGCTTAAGGAATTCTTTCCTCGCTTTGGAGTTTGCAAATTTTTGTGGAGCGATAATGGGCCCCATTTTGTTGGAAAGATTGTGGAATATGTACTGAAGGGGTTAGGGATTCAGCAAAAGTTCCACGCTGTATTCCACCCTCAGTCAGCAGGTTTGGTTGAGCGGTACAATGCCACGTTGAAGCTTAAGCTGGCCAAAATTGTGGCGTCTACATCGTTGAAGTGGCCAGATGCGTTGCCGCTAGCACTACTATCTCTTAGATCAGTACCCCACTCACGAACTGGCCTTACGCCCTATGAGGTGGTGTTTGGCCGCCCTATGAATATCTGGGGGGTGCCCAAGCCGCGATTAATACATGATGTGCCTTGTGTTATGATGAATGATTATTTGGCACGATTAACAAATGATTTGCTCTCTATTCATCAACAGGTTTGAGAAGCGCTCCCTGATAACTCTACTGGAGAAGGCCACGATCTTCGTCCTGGTGACCATGTAATGGTCCGTTCGTTTGAGAGAGCAAGCAGTCTGGAGCCCAGGTGGAAGGGCCCCGAGCAGGTCCTCCTGGCGACCCGCACCGCAGTACGAGTGACGAACAGGAAGCGGTGGGTGCATTCGACACATTGTCGCCGTGTCTCTCCGGATCTGGTGACTCCTGCTGTGTTGACTGATTATAAGGAGATCTTGGAGAAAGAAAAGAGCCCAGCTGTGACGTCGGCCGAAGTGGAGGGAGCCTTCCCGGACCAATCTGCTACCGGAAGAGAGCGTTACGATCTACGTCCACGATAAGAAGATTTTTGTTCCTTTTTATGACTGGTTGGTTACCGCTCCAGGTTTGTGAAACGGAAACCGGGAATTCCAAGGGGGGGGGATCAGTTCTGCCAGAGTAGCGACACCCGTCTTGGCCCGGAGAAGAAAACAACGGCTACCTCGGAGTTCAGCACCGCATTTTTCTTTTTTTTTAGGTATACACGCACGTGTATCTGAGACAATTTGTGAACAATTTGTGAACAATTTGTGCCACTTGAGACTTTGCACAAACTTTCTTGAACTATGGCACCAACGGCATCTCGTGATAAGAAAATATTGGGTGCCTTTCTCTTTGTCTTGACCATTGTGGTGATAGCTGTTATAGCCTGGGTAGTCGAACTTGTGGTGCCTGTACGTGAACATTTGCTGCCGACTACCCCGGCACCGTCTGAACACTTTCATTTTACATTGCCTTTCCATGAAGAGCGCCATCGCCAAACGTACTTAAATAACAGCTTCATTCAGATTCTTCACCACACGCATAATATGACCAATACCTCTAATTGCTGGGTGTGTGGAATGTTGCCTGGGCATCAGAAGAGAGGGGGCACCCCACTTATCCCACTCCCGTTTTCGCACAATGGGTCATGCAACGCCTGGTACACCCTCCTCTTTACTCTGAGATGGCCAACTAAAGGGGGGGTGCTTTTCCGTTTGAATAAAGTATGTTCCCATGACAAGGATGGGTTTCCCCGGGCTGAGGGCACACGTTTCGAATGGGAAGAGTACAGGCCTGACAATGTATCTGCTCCACGTGTATATAGCAATCAGCGAAATGTGAATGTATCTAGTGCTCATGTCATAAATGTCATTGCCACAAAAGCCGATTTATGTATTAGAAACAAGGGCACGATTGCAGTGGGGAAAAGTGAATGTAACATTACTCTCACGTTTGATAGCCCGAATGGCATTTCATTTGTTGCATCTCGAAACACATACTTTATCTGTGGAACGAAGGGGTACCATCAGCTTCCAGTGGGGTGGTTGGGCACGTGCTATGTATCGTTTGTGCTGCCTCCTGTATTCATTGCCCCTCCAATGTACCACAACGATTACACATTGTACCACGATTTCGTTTTGAACAGGGTTAAACGAACTGTTGCCCTAGAGGACATTGATCAAACGGACACTGCATTACAACAGTATGTGGATTTTAATCTGGGACTATTCTCCTTTGTGGGGGCTGCATTGAACAGTCGGAAAATCAGACGACTGACACGCGTTGTCGAGGCTGTTGCGAATGACCCTGCTGTTGCCCTGGGGAATATTACCGAGGAACTACAGATTTCCAGAATTGTCACCCTCCAAAATCGAATGGTTTTGGACGTTGTTTTGGCTGATCGCGGGGGGGCATGTAGGATTATCGGAAGCAGCTGTTGCGTATACGTCCCGGACAATTCTCCATCTGTGTATGATGCTATTTCCAAGCTGCATAAAATAGCTGCTGAAATACACCCGGACAATGGGACTTGGACACTTTCAGGATGGTTCTGGTCCATGATTGCAACTTGGGGCTGGAAACTGTTGACAATTCTCTGCATACTTGTGGGAGCAATGTTCTTTATATGCTTGTGTATTCAATGTGGCCCCGCCTTATGTTCAATGTGTTTATCAGCTTGCTTACCATCGAGGCGAGCTCTTGCCCATGACAAAATAATGCTACACAAAGAGGTGACACAAATTATGTTAATAGACATCGAGGACGAACATCCAGACTATGTTCATTATGAGGTACATTCAGCTAAACGCTAAAAGGGTCGTCTGTCGTAATTGGCCCATTCGCATTAGCGATTAGCTGAACCTGCACGTTGTCCTCCTTAACTTGGCTATATATGATAAACGCCATTTTGAATGTTACGGCGGCCATCTTAGATCATGAGCGGCCTCGTGGCCGACGTGCCCTTTAGTCCGTTGTCCGTTCCACTGACCACGCTTATCTGCCCAGCAACAGGCTATTTTTAGTACTGGTCAAGCCGCACATGCGCAGCTCCCACTGACCCGTAAACCTTCAGGAATGTGCACCAAACTGACCAGCGGAGTTGTGTCCCCTCCAATGAGCTGGCAGTATTCCAAAACATGACCATATATGTCTCGAAAATGTGTCTTAACTTGTGCCGCCTATCTTTTATTGCCCCAAAACTGTATATAATATGAGGTCGCACCGATGTTCGGTGTGATACCTCTTGCATTACCGAAGGGTGCTGTTTGAGTGTACCACCACCCCATGGGGTCTTAATAAACTTGTTCTTTGCCTTTTACAGTTTCCGTGCCAACAGTTCTTGAGTGTAAGTGGGTTATCTCCGGAGCGTGTAGGCCTTGGGAACCCCGAAATACTTCACAATGGATATTAGAGACTATCATGTTCAGTGAAGATACCAGTAGTATTAGTGGTGTAGCGTAATTAACAACGGCCACCTCTAAACTGTTGTAATACATTGTTCAAAAACAATGATTGTGCTGCTTGCTAAGGTGACGCATACTGTTTTGGAACTAAAAAGCAAAAAGGCGTTTTTTCCACTTGTTTAATTTTTTCTTTTATTTCCCTTACATGTATTCCCCTTTTCTTTTTGTACCCCCTTGTTCAGTAACAAGTTGTAATGTGTTGTCTGATTATTGCAAAACTTCAATAAACAAATAAAATAAAAAAAGATTACGACTGCAGCGCCAAAACCGAATAGAAGCACCTACACTTGAAGGGGATGTGGTGCCTGAATACATACCTCTCATTCACCGCCCCCCTCTGCGAGGGACCTGTCTCCATCCGCAGCACCATTGGTTTTGCCCTTGACTGTGGTGGGCTACCCGCCGACTCTAGAATGCCAACAGGACATGATCTCCTCTCCCTCTGCTGTACAACTGGTGGACACTGATCTGTCGCAGAGTCCTACGTGATGATTCACTAGACTCTCTGGCTCCGGGAAGGGGCTGGGCACTGTCCCTAGTCCTACTGTATGACTTATCTGATGGTTGTCTTTGATCCTGCATTATGGAGGGATCCACCACTCCAGTCCCACTATCCAATTGGGTTGTGTTTTTGTTTCCAGTTTATGGGCGACAGATTCTTCTGGGGTGAAATTATTGGGTAGGGGGGCTGTTGGGGGGTATTTGTTAGGTACTGTTCTGTTTTGGGAGTTGCTCTTGTTTTTTTGTTATCCTTTGTTTTGTATTGCACTCAGACACACGTATACGTGGCTACTGTTGATATGTCCTAGATACAATCTTATTCAATGCAGCCATGTGGCAAGCACCCTAAAGGATCCATTTTGTGGGCTAGTCTTTCCTCTGCCCCAGCACTCTGTGCAAGATCGCCATACACCAACATGGGGTCTTTCTGAATACTGTTCTGGAATGTTAGTGGGTTATTGGACCGCGAGAAGCATACTGCGGTCCTGAGAAATATATACCACTTCCTTTTGGATGCCTTGCTGCTTTAGGAGACCCATCTAGTAGGAAACCATTGTTCCTTCCTGGCACGGCAAGGCTATAACAGGGTCTATCATGCTGGCTATGCCAGAGGCTCCTGGAGAGTGGCGATTTTGCTCTGATATTCCTTATCCATTATTGTCACCCAAGAAACAAGTGACCCTCGGGGTCGTGTCCTGGCCCTCACTGGTGCGGTAGAGAGATGAACTGTTAACCTCATGTGTGCCTCTGTGCCCCCTGGTGCCCTGGACGCCCTCCTTCGGGACCTCTTTGGGGGTACTGTTGGCCCTCCCGAGCAGACTGACAGTGATTGGGAGTGACTTCAATGTGGTCCTTGTGCCAAATGTGGACTTCACAGGCATTCCCTCTACCTCCTGTTGGGTTAGAGCATGTCGCCTCTTGGACTGGACTTCTGCCCTTGGCCTCTGTGATGTGTGGATGGTATGGAACCCCTGTCACTGGCAATACACCCTCACCCCAGCTGCTCACCATACTCCCTCCCACATAAATCTTATATTTATGCCAACCCCTGGCTCTTGTGAGGTGGCACAGATCCTTCTCTGTGGAAATCTGACCACTCCTCTCTCCTCCTCCACCTTGGTTCACCTACAATTGACCCCCTCACAATGTGGTGACTCAACGCTTGCTACCTCCAAGATGCATCATCTACGCAGGTGCTGAAGGATGAGTTGAGAGCATACTTTCAAGCAAATGAGGGTTCGGTCCATAGGGTGTTGTTATGGGCCACCAGTAAGGCGACCATCAGGAGGTTTGACAAGAGCCTAATTAGAGAGCTAGAACAAGCACACTCCCAGCACCTCACTCAACTGGAGGCCTGTGCCCTTCGTCTAGAAGCACATCTTACAACCAACGCCCAGAGTGACACTTCTCGGCAACTAGATGTAGTGCGTGAAGAAATATGCCTTTTGTCTCTAGAAGCTGTAAAACAGATATGGTGCACCTCAATGGCTAGAGTCTACAGCTGGGGGGGATAAGAACAGCAAGTTGCTCTATCGGCTTGCCTCCAAATGAGGGTTCGTGTCAGGATCCTTGCTCTCTCTGCGGTATCTGTTGCATTATTCTTGTCACTGACTCACCTGTGTTGTGCTAATGCTTATTGCAATTTGTGTTACTATGTTTTGACTTTGAACCCTGTGTTTTGCCAATGCTTATTGCACTTTGTGTTACTGTGTTTTGCCCAAGCTCTTATTTGACCTCGGTATTGTGCCAATGCTTATTATTGCACTTCACTTTGTAACGGTAAACTCTCTTGGGCGTGTTTCCGCTTTGCCAGTGCTTGTTGGCCCATAGGCTTCTGGAGGTTTCATTGTAGATTTGCTGCCGAGGTCTTTTTTCCCTCTGCAGCTCCTGTACTTCGATTGGGACTATAAAAGCTGCCACGCCCAAACCGCCGTGCGGATTATTCCTTCCTGGTTCCCGAGATCGGAGGTCTCCTGTTTCCAGTCCGGTCTTCGTTCCTGAATGCAGAGGGCTTCGCCGCTGTTCCAAACTCCGTTTCCTGTTAAATGGTAGTAAACTACCACGAATATCCGCTTGCTGAAAACGCAGGTAGGATTTATCCTTTTCTGTTCTTCCTGCTGGAATCAAGGGTTGCCGGCTGGTGATTCTTGCAAGACGCTCGTCAGGCAACACGCGAGGGGCGTTTCTTTAGTAACTTTAAGGACATTTGTTTTCCGAACGATATCACAGGACCCCTGCTACTGGATTTGGACTTGCCTGATTGTCTTTTGCCTCTAGTTCTGTTTAAACGCATTATGAACATTATTTCTCGGCAGAAAGCCTTGGTATTTACTATGCTGTGAAACGAACAGTGGTTAGCTTTAGAGGACATTTCTTGAGAACATTTCATGCGTGCTATGCTGTGAGACAAACAGTGGTTAGCCTTTTGAGAACATTTAATGCGTGCTGAATAACAATGATGATTGTATTACAACCATTGATGAATCACCGAATCTAAAGTATAATTCATGTCATTATTTAATATCTGTGCCAACTTGCTTATCTAAATATAAATATTACATGGTGGAAAGTCAATCTTTGTTTTGCTTCTATAGAAAGATGATATTTAGTTCCAAGTAATGCTATTGCTGAGACCCATTACATCAGGTCCGAGCTAACCTTTATTCATAGGTTCTGGAACATGGTTCATCGCAATTAATAGTCAAGGAAGCAGGGAAGCCTTTGCGTTCCAGTGCTTTTGTGGGCTTTTGGGTGCTGCTCCTGAGGAACTCAAGGGGACTTAAGGAACCAAGATCCTGACAGTTCGGTCCATAGGGTGTTGTTATGGGCCACCAGTAAGGCAACCATCAAGAGGTTTGACAAGAGCCGAATTAGAGAGCCAGAACGAGCACACTCCCAGCACCTCACTCAACTGGAGGCCTGTGCCCTTCATCGAGAAGAACATCTTACAACTAATGCCCAGAGTGACACCTCTCTGCAACTAGATTTAGTGCGTCAAGAAATTCGCCTTTTGTTTCTAAAAGCTGTAAAACAGATATGGTGCACCTCAATGGCTAGGGTCTACAGCTGGGGGATAAGAGCAGCAAGTTGCTCTATAGGCTTGCCTCCAGCTGACTAGCAAATAGCATAATTCCTGAAATCATAGGCCCTGGCTCATCATCACCTGCTTTCACTCCGATTAGCTCTGCTTCTCGTTGATTTTAAAAAAGCATTTGAAACGTGGACTGGGTTTACCTGGAATGTGTCTTCTTGAGGGCCAGGTTTGAATCCCACTTGTGCAGTTTCGCCTGTGCCCTATATTCAACACCCTCCATGTGTCCAGATCAATGGTGTGGTCTCCGAGCTTTTCCCTATCAGATGTGGGTCTCAGAAAGGTTGCCCTTGTCTCCCCTCCATTTTGCCTTAGTAATTGAACAGCTTTTGTGTCTCCTCTGATGCGATGGCCAGTTGAGCGATGGCGATGGGGCGAGGGTCATGAAGACTGCATCACGATCTACGTCAATGACGTCCTTCTCTTTCTGGAGGAGCCGGAGTTTAGTGGACCCTATTGCCTTAAACTTTTTCAGCACTTTGAGGAAGCGCCAAGCCTTCACGTTAACCCAGCCATAATTGGTCTTCATGCCCCAGGTACGACTCATGACAGCGTGGATTGGAAAACACACATCCCTCTGCATCGCCTCAGCTTCAAGTATCTGGGTATATGGGCGGCATTCCACCCTGAGCTTAATTGGTCTCTCAATCTCAGACCCTTCATGCAGAAAGCTAAAAAGTACCTTACCAAATTGCAATCCCTCCTGCTGAATATTATGGGCAGAATTGCCCTTTACAAGAGGATGGTGTTGCTGAGGTTCCTCAATGTCTTTAGGAACCTTCCTATAGTCCTGCCTTGTTGTTGGCTACACAAACGGATCACAGTGGTGTCATCATTCCAGTGGCATACCTCCAGGCCCGCCTCGCCCTGAGTAACTGTCAGTGCGCCCCTTACAATGGTGGTCTGGGTGTGGCCAACATTTATCTCCACTATTTGGCCTCCCAACGTCTGGGGGTCAGCGACTGACTTAATGAGGGTTGGTTTGATCCGGCCCACCAACTGGACTTGGTATCCTTAGGGTTTCCACAGATCATGGCCATGTTGTATAGATACCCAGGTCCCTGCCACCCTCCCTGTGGTGACCCTGGTAGTTCTCCTTGCTTGAAGGGCTGCATTCTGAGTCACCAAATGGGACGCTAAGCTTATGCTTTATACCCTGTGTGCTATGGCATATGGATGTGCGATGTGGCAGCGCTGGAGAGCTTTGGCAAATGAGACCTCACTGGCATAAAGCAGCTAGTCAATGTGTGGTCCGGAACTCATATGTGCACCTTGTTGGAACTCCAGGACACCTCATTGCCATTCTACAAAATATTTGCCGCAGTGCCACGCCCTTCACACTCACATGCTACGCGACGCCTCTCTTCCTGAATTTAGGACTGTATGTATCAATAGGTTTTACCCATTCTGTGCCTATGGGAAAATGTAGGCTAAACTCCAAATGGGCCTGCTGGTTAAAGGGGGCATCTCTCAGATCTATCATACCCTTGTCGTCAAAGCCCCTTATACACCACACCACCTTCGAGCTCTCTGGGAAGGTTGGTTGGGCAACATGAAGGATGTCAACTGTCGAGATACCACAGCAGCTCTCAGAGTAATAATGACTCATCCAGGCTCTGCCTGGTTCAGACCTACTATCTTTACCTTGCCTACCTCGCCCCTGCATGACTCCACCTGGCAGGCCTTCTTCCGGACCTCACCTGCCACCGTTGCTCTTATGCCCCTGCCAACTTTTACCACATGGTGTGGTTATGTCAGAAGCTTTTGTTACTGGACTGATATAATGCGAGAACTGACTGATGTGTTGGGGTGGGAAATGCCGCTTTCACCTCTGCTGTTGCTGCTTGAGGTCCTTGAGGGATCAGGTGGCGTGGGGGTCGAGGGCAGACTGGGCACTTCTGGGTATGGCCACAAAGGTGTTGAAAAGCTACATGGCAACTTGATGGAAGGCTTCTGTTTCCCCCACAGTACGGCAGTGGTGCAGCGCTGTGGACTGGTGTGCACAATAAGAAAAACGTGTTGTAGTATCCTGCATATATTTTGTAAGGTGTGTTACCAGTCCTGCTCAGCCAGTGCCTGTGCTCTGACTCATTAGAATGTTGGAGTCTGATGATGCCGCGGAATGTTGGGACTGAGAGAGGCAGAATGACAGTTGGTCATGGGCTGAGCAGCTGACAGGCAGCTCCTGGTGGGGCTCTGATCTACCACATATCTACATGATTTCCTGTACTTTACAACCTGTTAACTACCTGAATAAAATGTCTTGAAATACAACCTTCTTTAGTGGACCTCCTTCACTACATATTTTGGCGACGAAGTGATGAAGAACCTACAGCTAGAAGCAGATATTAGGTACCTGACATACAAGAGGACCTGGAGATGGCACAGTCTTAAAGATACTACGGTGGATACTACCACAATCTACACAAGAGCAGGTATCCACAACAAAAGAATAATGGTGAACAAGAAACATGTATGTTCCTCACAGGACAACCAACACGGATACCAGGAAGAAACAAGCATCTCACAGAAAAGAAAAGAAGACATCACGAAACAAGTAAGCATGAAGCACTACGCCTTTAAGCCCCAGCAGTGTCCTCACCATCGGACAGCCCTTCTAGGGGTTCTGTGCTCATCTACATTACATACTTTGGACTCTGATAACATCTATTGCTTGGTCTTTCAACCACATCAACTCTACAGGCAGACTATTCCTCTACGTCACGCCGGTTCACTCCCAGAGACACACTCTTCGACCTTGTGGAAGCACTACTACAATGTGGCTTTTATTGGAATCATGTTGCTCTGTACGTTGTGTGATCTTCTACATCTTCTGTGTCATGCTATCTGTTTGACTGCAGTGATTTGTCAAAAAGAATCTCTTTCTGTTATGCTTTCTGCTATTTGCTTAATGTTTTGCTGACCAAGGGAGTACCTAATCACTTCTGTGTGCCATGTTTTGGTTTGTTTCCACCAAACATTTGGTACTTTTACTAGTGCAGGACTTTGCTGACAAGTATGTTAAATATGTGTCGTTTTTCTACCTGCCTATTGCCTAATGTGTCTATGTCGTCAAGTGAGGGGGCATTGCCGGGGTTTTTCTTTGTCTCCAGCCTTCCCTCCTGTTTTTGTTCTTTTTTCTTCTTCCCTTTTCAGGAAGAGATTCGCTTTCCCTCCTCTCTGTGTCTGTGTGTAGGCTAGCGTCCGGTTTGTGTCTTGCCTTATTTTTCCTTCATTTCTTGCTTGCCTGGCCAGTGGGTAAGTTTGGAGGTTGTTTTTGGCACGTCTGACTCTCTCTCTTATTTCCTCTCTGGCGTCTCACTGTCACCTTCTTCCTATTCATTGTTGTTGAAGTTGGGTTTATTCCTTTTGCTTACTTCATTATATCTTCTCCTCCTTGCTTTCTCCCACTTATATCCTCTAACAGCATTGCACTCTCTTTCTCTTCACGTTCTCTCTGTCACACCATTGTTCCTTCCTTACTATCTGTCCTTTGTTCACTCTCGTTATCTTTTATCGCATTTCGTATTTGTTCTTCTGTTAGAAGGAAAAAGGATATATGTAGTATCCTGCATATATTTTGTAAGGTGTGTTACCAGCCCTGCTCAGCCAGTGCCTGTGCTCTGACTCATTAGAATGTTGGAGTCTGATGATGCCTCGGAATGTTGGGACTGAGAGAGGCAGAGTGACAGTTGGTCATGGGCTGAGCAGCTGACAGGCAGCTCCTGGTGGTGCTCTTAGAAAACGACCCACCATCCAGCATTTCTACACTTCACCTGATAAAAAATGTTATCCAACTTGAGAATGTGCCTATTGCAAGGGACAGTAATATGCAAGACTTTGAGTACATAAAAAACAGATTGACTATACAATGACTGGGCATGGTCACAGTGTTGGCCTGTTCGTCGCCATTGTGATAGGCCCACACATATGTGAGATACTGCTTAGATCTCTCGAAGTGTGATAACACTGGATTGTGGTACAAATACTGTTCCCCACAAATTCCAGAGCTTTCTGTTACAAAATTATGAGGGAATTTGGTTTGTTGAATCAAAGTTTAAGATCTGCAGGGCGTTCTGAGTAAGAAAAAGTAGTGGTATCCACACAAGTCAAACCACCCAGGACTCCACAGGTGTGTAGGCTTCCCAAATGTCTGGTGTTGGTAAGTTTCCCCAGGTGCGGGCCAACACAGGCTCAAATACTGCAGATACTCATAACCCATAAATCAACCTCATTGCATGCTCCTTCCTTGGATACGTTCTTGGGTCGTTCCTTGCTGATAGTAGGTGCATCCACACTTGTGGGTTACATTTGTAATCAGAAGTATAGAAACATAACAAAGTATGTTATTTTCTATTATCTATTGAACTTGCATTTATTACCGTTGGGGAGAAGGCCTTCTGCCAGGCAGGTTGTTCACCCTTGCAATCTGTGCCTACATTGCTGCTCCATAATCTGAAAGCTTCTTGTAAAATAAATAAGCTAGCTGCAAACTGTTTTCCACAAGGGAGAGACGGCGTTCAGGACAGGCTGCTTTGTTCCAAAGGTGTTTTGGTTGCATTCCACTTTATCTTCCAGACTCGTACCCATACCCACTCCCTCAGTTTTCCTCAACTGATTAGGTTTTACACAGCACTGACTTAACATGCATCATTCGTTTCTATCTGGACTTAACTAATAACCTTCATAGTGCGGAGTGGCTTTTCATTACATACTGTGGCATTGATGTAGAAAAGGCAGCTCTGTTCTTCAGAGAGACATCCCACACTTTGAAAATTCGTTTATATTCCTTCAGAGCCAAAGAACCTTTGTTGCCCTTCTCCTGGCGTGCTACTTTGAAGCATGATGTAGGACACTATATAGTCTGCCCACGTACCATCTACACAGTGTCTGACTTGCACAGGCACAAACAAGTTTATGCCCCAGCAAGGTGCTAGATTTTTTTTACGTAGCCTACAAAATTAATCCATAAGCATTGGTCTCCTTTCTGGACCTCAGACACGTTTGTGTGCAACTCCAAGAAGCCACACGCCGTTTGGATTTTTTCTCAGACTAAGACAAAATCCATTATGCATCTGGTACTCCTTTAAGGGACACAAGTCATAGGGCCATATGTATCATCAAACTATTTTGCATTTCCTAAATAGCGAATTTTAAGGAATCGCTATTTAGGAAATGCAAAATGGTATGTATGAACAAAATCGCTTTTTAATTGCGATTCCTTAAGCTTCCTTAATTGCGAATTCGCATTTTGCGAATACGCAATTAAGGAATAATTTCCAATGCATTCCTATGGGCCAGGAGGCCCATAGGAATGAATGCAAAATAATTCTCAAATTGCGAATTCGCAATTTGCTAATCGCAATTTGAGAATTATTGCAAGGGTGCAGGGGTGTCTCAAAGACACCCTGCTGCTCCCCTGAAAAGAACATGTGTGTGCATATGGCGCACATACATGCCCTATGGGCATGTGTGTGCATCATATGCCACCTTTAAAAATGCCACTTTGTGCATTTCTGGAAGAATTCGCAAGTTACCATCAACTGAAAGTTGGTGATAATTTGCGAATTCTTAAACAAAATTTGCAAGCTAAAATTGCTACATACATAGCATTTAAGGAATCGCAAATATGCGATTCCCTAAATGCTATGGAAAAATAAGGAATCGCACAAGTTTGCAATTCCTTATTTTGGGAATGTTTCATACATTCCAAAACGTGCAAAACGGCCGTTTGCGAGTCGCAAAGGCCGAAATTCTGCGAATTTCGGCCTTTGCGATTCAAAAACGGCTTGATACATATGGCCCTTATATCCATCAAAGAGTCAGATCCTGTTTTGAATAAAGCAACTGAAATTTCTTTTTCTAGAACTGAATAGTTCATAAAAAGTTGGGGGAGTAAGAAAGAGAGGGAAATGGAGGTAGTTGGCTTGCAGGGAAAGGCCCAGAGGGAGAGAAGCTGATAGCTTGGATGCTGTGAGAAGGAGTGGATGAAACCAAGGGAAAGGGTTGCTGAGAGGAACATAAAGTACAATACAATGCAATTGTGGAACTGACAAAGGAGGTATTGACTAAAATAAAAACTGATATTTGCTCTAAACTTAAGAAATTAACAGAGAACCTAAAGAAATTAGAAGTCTGTGGGAAGACATGGTGGCTAATATTTTAAATGTGTTTAAGTTTGCTTAATGGAATAATTGTTTTCACGTATGAAAGGTTGTCTTTTGCAGTATAATAACTATTCTTTAACCCCATTATCTCGTCTTTAAAAACGTGGTGTCCTAAAACTGCAATCAAATCAACTGTGCATTAAGCAGAGGTAGGTAGTGAATAGTAGAGAGAGGGAGAAACAGGGGAACAGGATGATAAACTCGTGGGATAACTTGCAGCTCTTACCGATCTTCACTGAATTTGTAACGTTCTTGAGTGCTGCCAGGAGGTCATTCCCAAGCCTTTTCACCTTCTCCAGGTCATCTTTCATTGAGTAGGAGAGGTCCATCAGGTAGTAGAGATCTACTGGGTATCCCTCAGCCCGTTTGAATCGCACTGTGAAGCTCTTCCTCTCACCTGAATGTGGAAAAGAAAGAATCAGCTCTATTACCAACACTGTGCTAGAGACTATAGAGGCATGTCGTGGCGGGAGCCCTATGAAGCATGGTCGCAGGGAAGAAGTGGATCCATACTTCCATTGGAGGAGACGATCCATCTTGGCGCTGAAATTACTAGTCAATTCATCCTAGGATGGAGTGGATAGAAAGGAGAACAAGCACCGGAAAAGCCAATAAGGTCTCACCTATGCAAGAGCTACTGGCTCTGTTAATGTGTTTTAACCATGTTGTGCAGCTGCTGTGCACAAGGGATAAATATTAGGAAAACAAATGCTATGACGCAGCCAGCCTTTTTTCTGGCTGTGGAGGGGCATCAAACAACAGGGGGAGGAAGTCAAGGGGGCATGGTAAACAATGAGGAAAGGGGGAATAGATGAGTTGACAACACAGAGGGAGGTGGGTGGATCAAGCAACAAAACAATGGGCAACAACGGGGAAGTGAGACAGGACAAGCAACGTCACTGTGCGGGATGGTGGGAGACGGCATGCAAACTCATGCCCTTTTATGGAGTGCTGCAAGTGAAAACAAAAACAAGCACTGGCGTTGCCAATAGGTCTCGCATTAGGCATGTTTGAGCTATTGGTCTTGTGAATGAAATTTTTTTTATTTATGTGTTTTTTTTTTTAAATATCTAAATTAATAGCTTTGTCATTTACAATGCCAATAGTTATAACTTTTGCAAATGTGACACCTATAGCATTTGTAATGCAACATGTTTTGTATTTATGTGACTTACATGTATTGATATTACAAATAACAATGGCTTTTAATTTTTTTAAATAATTAATACTTGAATAAAAGTGATTGTAATTTATAATGGCAATAGCTTAAACTTTTGTAACTAACTTTTGTGAAGATTATGTTCAGTGTATTTTATTGTGACGAAAATCCAAGAACAGAAGTGAAATATTAACATTTTTTTGTGATATTCGTAATAAAGCTTGAAACATTGAGAGAACATATTTGAACCAGTGATGCTGTGGTTTCTCTGAGTGATGCTGTGGTTGCGCTGAGTGATGCTGTGGTTTCGCTGAGTGATGCTGTGGTTGCGCTGAGTGATGCTGTGGGTGCGCTGAGTGATGCTGTGGTTGCGCTGAGTGGTGCTGAGTGGTGCTGTGGTGGTGCTGAGTGATGCTGTGGTGGTGCTGAGTGGTGCTGGGTGGTGCTGGGTGATGTTCCGGTGGTGCTGAGTGGTGCTGTGGTGGTGCTGAGTGATGCTGCGGTGGTGCTGAGTGGTGCTGTGGTGCTGCTGGGCGATGTTCTGGTGGTGCTGAGTGGTGGTGGTGCTGGGTGATGTTCTGGTGGTGCTGAGTGGTGCTGTGGTGGTGCTGGGTGGTGCTGTGGTGGTGCTGAGTGATGCTGTGGAAGGTGCTGAGTGGTGCTGTGGTGGTGCTGAGTGGTGCTGAGTGATGCTGTGGTGGTGCTGAGTGGTGTTGTGGTGGTGCTGGGTGATGTGCTGGTGGTGCTGTGTGGTGCTGTGGTGGTGCTGAGTGATGCTGTGGTGGTGCTGAGTGGTGCTGTGGTGGTGCTGAGTGATGCTGTGGTGGTGCTGAGTGGTGCTGTGGTGGTGCTGAGTGGTGCTGAGTGATGCTGTGGTGGTGCTGAGTGAAGCTGTGGTGGTGCTGAGTGGTGCTGTGAGTAGGTACTTCTGCCCTGGCAAGTGAAGACAGAGAACGTTACCACTTGTGTGAGAGTGAACCTCAGTACCCTGTGAGTGAAACGGATGCTATGAGTTCCCTGCATGCATGAGAAACGTGCACTCTCGGCTGCCCTGGCTGCCTCCTGCGTGTAATGATTGTACAGTGCACTGCTGCGTCTGTGGACTTGAGATAGGGTTTAATTAGAGGTATGTGAGCTGTGTGTATATGGTCTTCTTGGACCCCAAGGACCGATGGAGGCACAAAGTGAAATGTTATTACATTTTCTAGGAAATATCAAAATACCCCTCAAACACTGTTGCACATGAACTGCGATATGAGCTCATGTCAGTGCCAACATAGACATGCTGGATGCTTGGAAGGAAGGGTGCGGGAGGGGGGTTGGATGGGGTGACAAATATTGAAGCCAGCTACAATCTGTTCTGTCACTGCCTATTTCGTTTTGTTTGTTTATTTCGAGTATGTAATGTGTGTGTGTTTGTGTATCACCTATTTACATTGCCCTGTGATTATTTATTTTTCCTTGTGCATTTCGTGTCTTTATCTGTCATTTTGTTTTTATCATCTGTTTGCACTGATTTGTGGCTGCCCGTATTTGAGTCTGTGTTTTGTGCCTATATGAATCTCGGTGTGAGAGAGAGGGTGGGGAGGCAACGAGAGAGAGAGCGCGTGTGTCTATGTGTGTGTGTGTTTGCATGTCTCTCTTTCGGTACCACGGAAAGATGCAAACAGTAATTGGCTGCCTTTGAAACGGAGCCTGGTTGTGTAGTGGAAGGAGGGGGTGACAGCTGGAGGTGCGAACCAGCTGTAATAAGGGAGAGCTGAGGGGGAGGCGAGGGGCGTGCAAGGAGCTAGGCAGAGCATGGCGAAATGGAGGGACTACAAGATGCAATATATGGCAATTTCTGCAAAAGTTACATATTAGGCTATTGCTGCTTAGGTGGCAGTGTATGCAAGAAGGTTTGCACTCAAGGTCATGCCTTGAGAACAAAACTGACAAAAGGCATACCTCACTGAGTTTAGCGCATGACCCAACACTCTTCATTTTTAGTGTCAAGCAAACATAGCATAAACAGTGCTTGCTTGGTGATGACATAATCAGCAAGTGCCATATTTTATATATGGTGCCCATCTAGCCTGCTCAGCACGGTATACTTCTCTGTTCCTTTCCTCAAACACATATACTGGAAAACTGCTCTTCACTATCGTTAATGCATTATTTATCAATTTTCCTTTGAGTATCTTCCACACAGTCGCATATCATGCTATATCTATTTCTGGCCCCCGTCAATGCTCTGAGCACATTGTTGTAAATGTAAAGTCTTCCTGTCGACTTTGCTGCGAAAAATTGACCGAGGAAAGGCTGTCAGCTAGTTCTATTTACTGATCTTGTTCGTTTATACTTGAATTCATGACAAACGTTGTAGCCAGCGTAAAATAGAGACACCCCCTTTACGTAGGAATGTTCACGTGCAAAGAAATACGTGGACATTGGCAACCTACATCTGAAACCAGGTATGTCTTACTAGCAAAAGTTGATGAATGGCCACAAGCTTGCAAGTTTGTTGTTATATGTAAATCCCTTGCAGACGGTTTCATAGGAGAGAAACATTCACAGATATTCTCATGTCATGGGCAGGAGTAAGTATGTTTCCAGAGTGGCAATAGTCAGGGGGCCCTCATCACATTCTGCAGGAGGGTGCCATCCTGCTTACGCCACTGTTTCAGGGCAGGGACTAAGTGCCTCGATGCACCGAGGCTAGGCATGCGGTTTTGGTTTTGGTTGGCTGCAGCCCCGTGACCAAGTGGCAAGGGGGGCGCGGCGAGGGAAGGGGCCGCATGTCCTTTCCCAGGCGTCTACCTGAAACCATCTGCGCACAGAAATGCATGCAGCAGATGCCTCTGTCGAACAATATTATGTGGATTTTTTATTTTCGAGACGGCATGGCTTCGCCTTGCTCTGCCCTCTCGGGTTTGTGGAAATCACTGACCTCAAAGTTTCTAGAGTCCAGAAGCAGAGAGTGGGGGCGCTAGTGCTGAGGGCACGGGAAAGAGGTCGACCAAACACCCACACCAGGCTTCAGGCTTTTGCTCCGGACAAAGCTTCTGATTAGAAAAAACGTTTGCCGTTGTGCTATTCGGACTCGAAGAGCGCATCGATCATGACAAAGCTTAAACAGCACACCGACTCTTTGATTACGGCTAATACTTTGGCATCAACAACCCAAAAGATAAAATTGATTTCCTAGTCAATAACACTATTGCCAGAGAAACGGGCAAAAACACAGTACAAGCAATGTATTTGTAGGCATTCATAAACTGATGAAGAGAAGCAAACTGAAAGTACGGCCGGCCTGCGGCCGGCCATGCATAATTAGGGGAGGACAAGCCTCCTGAGGCGTGCACACTCATAGCGCGCAGCCTCTCCATACCTGTGTTCCCTCCGTGATGTCTTCCATGAAGTGTGTGGATTCTTCAATCGCAGATCGACTCCGCTTAGTTACCTGCTGTTTCGGAATGTTTTCTCTTCAAGTTGCCAACCAATTGACGCATCGATAATGTGAAGAAACTTGTAATTACGGCGTGAGTCCTCACGTTTTTCATCTGTGTAGCGGACGCTGGATTTTTGCACTCCACTGGACAGTGTGGCAGAAGTGTGTGTTCTACCTAAGGAAAGGGACGCTCTGTAGTTTGAACATTTGAGGCAGTACGTACATATCCGATGTGTCTGTGTCTTAACTTTGGAGCCTTTTTCATTTTCTTTTGTCATCCTCACGCATGTTACACGACCAAGTTACACTATCCAGCTGATGTTTTGTACAACCAAGGCACAAGTCGTAAAACTAGGGCAAGGCTGTGTTTGCGGGGAGAGAGAGGGGAGGTGCTGGTGTGGGAGGGGGGAGGTGCTGGTGTGGGAGGAGTGCTGCTAGGGCAAGGCTGTGTTTGCGGGGAGAGAGAGGGGAGGTGCTGGTGTGGGAGGGGGGAGGTGCTGGTGTGGGAAGGGTGCTGCTAGGGCAAGGCTGTGTTTGCGGGGAGAGAGAGGGGAGGTGCTGGTGTGGGAGGGGGGAGGTGCTGGTGTGGGAGGAGAAGCCTGATGCCGGATGGGGGCGGGAGAGCCTGGGAATGCGAGAGGCTGGGCTTGCATGCGATGCGCGTGCATGTACACGGGAACTGCAAGAAAACCGCGGGGCTGAAAGCCCTTGGTTTGACTTGTGTTTTGCCGACTTGAATTCTCGCTCCGCTCGATGCGCTAGCGCGCATCGATAGGTCGCGAGAACTAAAAAGTACCTCCTTAAAAGTTAGAGTAGGAGAAGGGAATTGCACTAGATAAGGGTGCTGTACTCAGGTCATACTTCGGGGGAGGAAAAAACAGACGAAGAGCAAGTGAAGCTGGCAAAAGAGAAACAAGGAAATGAGAGTGATCAGGAAGTCAACCCCTAGTAAGCAATGGGTAGGCTGTAGCTCCCTGTTAGTAAACAAACTATCTGTAAGCAGCAGTGCATGCTCCTTCTTAGGTTGTGACCTAAAAACTGGGCTTGAGGTGCCACAGTCACCAACAAACTCCTTCCCGGAATGGAGTGATGGACGTGTTTGTACCTGAACCCACATCCCTGGAATCACTACAACAAAAAGCATATTTAGGACTGCCAATATACACAGTAGAGGGAGTTACTGGGGCACTGGTCTACATAATGTATATAAATGAATGAATGAAAATCAGAATTATTGGAACACTCTATTGATTGGATTCACCAGAGTAGACAATGGATCCCATATTAAGTGGGTAATTAAGAGTCTCATTCAATGAGGCCTTGAAGATGCTCTGGCACTACTTTAGCAATCTCCTTGGAATGGAGCAGACCGATAAGACATAGGGTCTGGATTAGAGTTTTGCAGATGAGTTTCTCAATAACAAATGTGACTGATAGCTCGTCTGCATTATTACAAGTGCATTATTGTGCTCAATAAAGTGCACTATCATGCAAGAGATCTGTGATATCCGTCACGTTTGTGAGGAGTAACCCTTGGCTAAACTCTAAATCACCCAAAAGAGATTGCGAACTGGCCAAATGGTAATCCATGCTAGCCACAATTAGAAGCAAAGACCAACAATTGTTTTGGCATATATTGACTGATAGGGGAGGGGCGACAGCCACAGAGATCTCTTGCAATATTACTGGTATTGCTTGGATTGACCACTTCACACAGTTATAAGGAGGTACTGTTGCTGAGGACTGTGTCGAGCTTGTTGTGGCAGGGCCTTTTGTTCCAAGGGGAAGGGATTGTCCATCTAAGAACAACCTATGTGGTATGAACACCGGCTGTAGATTCCCTGGGCCAATGGAGACTGTTGGTCTTGGGGGGAAAGGAAGTCACCAGGGACTGGCACTTTTTGGCTAGAGGACATTGGTATCAGGCCCATAATGGCCAGGGAGGTCTCAAAGCGATCAACTGGATTACCCCCAGGCAAAGCGCCTGGCTTAGACAAGGTGCCAGGAGATCTATTTAAGGCAGATAAGGACATTTGGAGCACTTACTTTACCCTGCTCTTCACTGCAATATTGAGGGGGTCTCCTATGCCTCCCTATGTGAGCTGGAACAGAAATCATACCAGTTTTTAAGAAAGGCTTAAAATCGTCACCCTCCAACTATCGGCCTATTTGCCTAATTGATTCTTTCCAGAAACTATTAAGCAGGATCCTGTTAGGTAGATTGCAAACCTGGATGGACGAGGTGTGATTGTTGACCCCCTTGCAGGCAGGGTTTAGGGTGGGGACTAGCACTCCTGCAACTTATATATTGGAAAAATGTCGCCTTGGGGGGAAGCCGTTTATACGCGGTCTTTGTGAACCTTCGATCGGCCTTTGACCTTGTGTCTAGGGATGCCCTGTGGAAGGCCGCGAATGACCCGGATGTGCCCAGGTATCTTATAGATGTCATCAGGATACTCCACCTAAATAACTATGCACAGGTTAGGAGTGGCTCGTCTAGGGAACTAACTTCACCCATTCCCGTTACACGAGGTGTCAGGCAAGGATAAGTACTTACTTCAACTCTTTTTTTATTATACATGAATGACTTGGTGGCCCAGTTGGAGCTATGAAACCATGACGCCCCTAGCTTGGGCGATAGGAAGGTTCTGGTGCTCCTGTTTGCCAATGATACCGTGTTGATTTCTAAAACTACATGGATATCCAAAATCTATTAAATCAGTTTGGTGTATTCTGTGGGCAAAGAGGCCTTGAAATTAACCTCTCCAAAACCAAGTATATGGTGTTCAATCCTTGCCTGTCAGCTTGCTCCCATCCTGTGTTTGATTGTTTTCCCATGATGAGAGTCCATATTTTTGAATATCTGGAGGTTATGCTCACAGAACAATTTGGTTGGATGCTGCAGATCCAAAAGAATAGATTCAAACTGGAACTGGGAGTTTAGTGAGGGCCATTGGAGGTTCGTCCTTACAACCTATTTCCACTGCTTTGCCAATGTATTATTTGAAAGCCCTTGGAGTATCACTATATGGTGGGGCACTTTGGGGTCATGCAAATGTTGATGAGGATGAATAAGTGGAGAACATGTTCCTTTGCTCCCTAAATAACCTCCCAGTTAGCACCCTACTTGTTCCGTTGTGGCTAAAGATGGGTCAAAGATCCCTTGTCCACAAAGCTGACCTTAGACCCCTGTTGTATTGAAGGCTGATATCAGCAGCCCCAGAATTATTGTCATATTGGTTGGGCCTAGAAGAAATTCGAATCTACCCAGCATTACATAAGGATCCATGGTTACAGTGTATTAAACATTGCCTCACTAAAATCTGTTGTATTGTATTGTATTGTATTGTATATAGTTCTTGTATAGCGCAACTGCCACCCTACGGGTAACCTGGCGCTTTTTGAGAGAACCTACTCAGATGTTGTGAGAACTTATGGTACGCTCTTCAGGATACTTGAGTGTTATGCAAATCCACGGTTAAGGAAATGTATTGGCAATTCATGGATGAAGGAATACGTAGGAAAAGGAGGGTGGGCTCGCCCACCGTAGCCATTCTGGAATTTAAAGATTCTGTCCTTTTGGAAGGCTACTTAGATGAGATTGAGCCGCCACTGGCCAAGTCACTTTATATGAAACTCCGAAATGGGACTTTGCCGTTGCCGTTCAGTCACGGCGAAATGGCAGCAATCTGGTTCCGAGCCTGATTTGTACAGTCCCTTTTGTCCCAAGGCATTAGAATCTATTGAGAATGTACTTATTTTTTGTCCTACGTATCATGCATCTAGAAGAAAGTGGATCTTGCCTCTATGTCTCAACCACGGAATCAGGGACTACAAGTCTGCGCTTTGGATGTTAAGAATTGATACATCACAACCCTTTGTCTTTGCCGTCTCACGTTTTCTTTTAAATATGTGGCAGATACGGCAAAATAATGTAATTGCTTGAATGAAGTGTTGGTTGATTTGCCACTTTTAATCTCTATGATCTCTTGGTCAAATGTGTTTTTATATTAGCTTATGTGTGCTTGATCGTTTATCGATGATATTGTACCCACCTTATCAGCTATGCTACTATTCGGTCAAAACTTTGCTTCTTAAATTCACATTTGTTTTAAATTCTGGTTTGTTTTTAAACGGTTTCATAGCACTTGTATTTCTTTATTATTCTGTGCTTTTATGGAAAGTTGCTAAAATAAATATGATGATGATGATGACGGTCCTGACTGCAATACCCACATTAAAGATATACATATAAATGAAGGGTCTTTGGAGCTGATACCTAGGGTGATGTTATAAAAGTAACATAAAGACAATACTCACAGTGGAAGAGAAACACCGCCTAGGCTATCAGCTGTACTCATTAGTTGAGAAATTAAATACAAGGCCACAATAGACAATGAACTAGAGTAGAATAGTACTTCACAGGAAAGAAGGGAAAAACACAGGGAACGCTAGGCAGAACGCAAAAAGACAACGCCTCTAGGAAACTGGAAACAGAGACATCATGAATAGCAAAGTAGCAAACTGGAAATAAGTTAAGGGGAAAGAAAGGCAGGGACTGGGAAAAGGGTAAGTACACAAGGAGTGAATATAAGGATCAAGGATACACTAAAACAGTGATGGCTTGGGCAGGGGCGTTGCCTCCCTTAGGGCATTGCCTCACTCATATTTTTCCTCCCCTAGCACCCCAATAAAATGTGAGTAAAGTACTAAAACATTTTTAAGTGTTTTGCATTCTGCCGTGGCCGGTCCGGTTGCAGCATAGAGGCCTGAGGTTGAGGTAAGACCTGGAGAAGCCAGTGTGGGCCTAAGAGGGTGGGGCCTAAAAATATTATTGACAGACACCATCAAAGTTAGTAGGGGCCCAAGTACGCATGTCCGGTTGGAGAGCTGTCTCTCTCCAGCCAGCTCGACATGCGCACTAAAGGTGCTCAGAGTCTCTGCACCTGCGCATGCTGTAGCCAGGGTGACTCAAAGTAGCAGCCCCCGGTCTTAGTAATGAGAGATGAGGTTGTCTTCCCCAGCCAATCCAGGTGCTGCTGTAATACTAAGAGCAGCATCTGGACCGGCTTAGAAACGCTGTACCTCTAGCAGTGTGTGCCCGAGACGTAGCTCGGGCATGGGAGGAGGCTGTCTTTCTTCCTTTTTCATGTAGCACAAAGAGAGACAGGACACAGCTTTGGTTGCTAGTACGGCACACATTGAAAAGCTACCTGCATACACACAGTAAGTTAGTGAGTTTGGTGACCATGGATAATAGAAATACATATTATACTTGTATTCAGTACATGTTATCGTGCATGTTATTTCATGCACCAATATGGTCGTGCTCTAAACATCATGCATTGATATTACGCGGCTCAATAGCCCTCATTTAACCTACCCGAGAAGTGTAAACAGCTGAATCGGCCCACAGTTTAAATGTGAGGTGTCGGGGGTTGGGGTGTCCAAGATGGCGCCCATGCGGTAATGTAACTGTGGAGCTCCACTGCACCAAGAAGGCAATTTGGCATTTCCAATGAGTGGCTGCCCCAAATTGCGAGCACTGGGAGCGGAAGGAGTGTTTAGCTGCTCAGGGGCATTCCTGGTGCAATGCAGTGCATACCGCGGGCACGCCCATACCTTCCTAGCTGAGCATGGCTGGCTGGCGGTGAAATAAATTAGCGCCCAGAGGTCCCTAGCAGACAGGAGAGAACAGCGGCCTGAGCTCTCTGCAGTGAGGCGGAGGGGCCCCATCCATCTTCCCCCTCTTCCAGTAGTGGCCTCTCATTAGAATAAGGAAGCGTTGCGGTCGGCGCAACCAATTGGGTTTTTGGCGGACGCCCGCCGTAGAGAAGATGTGATTTCTCCCAGCGAGAGTGACCTGCATTGAATCTGCCTCTGGGGGAGGAGTGTGGCCCCATAAACAGCAAGCAGAGTGGAAGTAGTGACAGTGGGCAGATCAAGAAAAAAGCAGAGACCTCACATGACACAGAGGACTTCTGTGGCACGGTCCCCCTCTTGTGGCCCCCCTCACTGTGCGGTGGCACTGCTGATTTGAAAGCAGGCTGCTGCCTAAGGAAGTATTCCAGCAACCGGAGTAGTCCAGCGGTGGACATAAAGACCAGGCACCCAGCAAAGGACACAGGTGCGAAGGTGAGGGGAAACAGTGAGGGACATTGACACAGTTTGGCGAGCGCTCACTGTGTTATGCTCGTGTGCTGACTATTTTAAAAACTCCCGTTTTATTTCTTTCATGCAATTTTCTGTTAATAGCGTTTTCACCTTGCTTTTAATTCCCCTGTGCGCATACTTGCAAACTAAATTGTGTCCCTCACCGCTACTTTGGCGGCCCGGTCCCTCGCGCTTTCGAATTTCGGAGCGCCATCTTGGGTAGGTGCAGGAAACGCTAGACACTCCCGCGCTCTAGCAGTCAGGAGGACTGGCTAGAGACTGATGCCGGGAAGTGTTTAAAAGGAGGTAGGGCGTAGGATCCTCCTGTTTGGCGAGCGCTCACTGTGTTATGCTCGTGTGCTGACTATTTTAAAAACTCCCGTTTTATTTCTTTTATGCAATTTTCTGTTAATAGCGTTTTCACCTTGCTTTTAATTCCCCTGTGCGCATACTTGCAAACTAAATTGTGTCCCTCACCGCTACTTTGGCGGCCCGGTCCCTCGCGCTTTCGAATTTCGGAGCGCCATCTTGGGTAGGTGCAGGAAACGCTAGACACTCCCGCGCTCTAGCAGTCAGGAGGACTGGCTAGAGCTCCTCTTAAATCGAGGGCGATGACGCGCAGCGTGTTCGCCGCAGGCACGCCGGAGTCACGCCAGAGTCCAGCCCGTCTGCGCCCGTCCGCGCTGAGGCCGGGCTGGACGGCTGGACTACTGGCCAAAATAAGGTAGGCGCCCCTGTCCTGAAATATTCTTTACAGGATGTATTGCGGCTTAAGCCCTCTCCTGCCCCATGCTTTCATCGGTACAGACCTGAGGAATTCTCTACACGTCCCGGCTGTGCTTGTTTTCAGAGAGATGCGGATGAGCCTAAGCTCTCTCCCCCTCCTGCTCCTCCTGAGCCTCGCCCTTTTTCAGCACCCAAAAGTCCTAGCGAAACTGGTCTTCTCCTCAATGCTCGCTCGCTTATTAAAAATAATATCGTTTTTAAGGAGCTTGTGTTAGATAAAACACCATCCTGGGTTTTTATCACGGAGACCTGGGCCAAAGATTCTTATGGCCCTGATCTGGTCGAAGCGGTCCCTGAGGGTTATTGCTTAACCCGATATGACAGAATAGGCCGTGTTGGCGGTGGCCTGGCTATTCTGTATCAGGACAAATTCCACTGCCATACTATACCCCTTTCTGACCCCAAGGATGTACTTCAGGTTTTATATTTTTCCCTATCTGACTCTGCCAACCCTGCATTCAATGGAATCTTGGTCTATCGCCCCCCTGGCCCAAGAGCAGGCTTCGGGCTGAAACTGATGCAGGTTCTGGAACCCTACTTTGGCCGACAAAATCTTACTATTCTGGGCGATTTTAATTTCCACCTTGAGCTATTGGAGGCCCACGACACCATCTCCTTGGTGGAAATAATGTCAGCCTGTGGACTCACCCAATTGGTGAATGGTCCCACCCACCGAGCGGGGCATACGCTCGATGGAATCTTTTCTAACGACCCAAGGCTGACAGCTACCAACCCTTTCCACCTTTCTTGGTCGGACCATCTGGCCGTTCCCTTTAATATGACTTATCTGACACGGGACTTTGTCAGAAGGGTCTCGAGCACTATGGAAGTACGAAGGAACCTTAAAAAGATCAGGGAAGACTCTTTCCATCCATGGACATCTAGTCTGTCCATTCCTCGGGAGGTGGACACCTCCACAGCGGTTTCTATATACGAAAACATCATTTCGGAAGCCCTAGAGGAGTTGGCTCCAGCTAGGTCCTGTTACTCTGCCAGGAAAAGACCTTCAGCTCCCTGGTTCTCTGAACAACTACGACTTCGTAGACAGGAAGTAAGGAGGCAGGAACGCCTATGGCACTCTAGCTGGGCCCCTAAGGATAGAGAAGCTCATAGGGTCCTGCTTAAAAACTACAAACTGGAAGTGATTAAGACCAAGCAGGAATATTTCACGGCACTCACTTCCTCACTTTCATCTCCTAGAGAACTTTTTAGGATTGTTGATTCCCTTACTTCCCTCCAGACCCCGGATCCTGTGGTTGCCTCACAGGACCTGTGCAACAAGATAGCTGCCTTCTTTCAGTCAAAGATCGCGGACATCTACACTGCTTTGGAGGTCCAAAAATCCTTGACCGCCGTACCCTTGCTGCCTGCTCTTTCTGAGCCTGTTGATGCTGAACCATCTCAACATCAGGATCTTGTATCCTTTCCTCCTCTCTCCTGTCAGGATCTTGAAATCCTGCTTGACAAAACCAAATCTGGCTCTCCGCTGGATGTCTGCCCGCTAAAGATCCTCAAGCAGTGCAGAGAATCTCTCCTTCCCCCTCTGGTTGACATCATGAACAGGGCGATGATGGAAGGCATTTTTCCCCAGCAGTGGAAGAATGCTGCAGTAAAACCGCTGCTTAAAAAGCCTTCTCTGGATCCTGGGGTGTTAAAAAACTTTCGCCCCATCTCTCTGCTCCCGGCTCCCGCAAAGATGCTAGAAGCCCACCTGAACAAACATCTGGCTGCATTCGTGGAGAGCTCGGGCTGTTTGGATCTTTCCCAGCATGGATTCAGGAGGGAACATAGCACCGAGTCTGCCCTCACCATAGTGCTGGATAATATCCGCACCAGGGTTGATGAGGGTCAGACCTCCCTCCTGATCCTTTTAGATCTCACAGCGGCCTTCAACACCATATCTCCCGCGGTGTTAACATCTCGCCTGAGGGAGATTGGGGTCCGCGGTGCAATGCGCTGTATGCAGGACTGAACAAGAGTCAGCTACAGCGCTTGCAGGTGGTCCAGAACGCGGCAGCGAGATTTGTCCTTGACCTACCTAAACGTGCCTCTGCCCTGGGACTCCTTTCCTCTTTTCTCGATCACAGAGAACAAAGGGTAATGCTGGGATCGTTTCTATCTCCATCCCTGTCTGTGCAATGTGGGGTCCCTCAAGGGTCAGCGCTTAGTCCTACCCTTTTCAATATCTATGTGACCCCCCTTGCCAGACTCATTAGATCTTTTGGGATGGAGGTAGTCTCCTACGCGGACGACACCCAGATCCTAGTCTCTCTCTCCCAGTCAGTTACGTCAACTGCCGCCAATTTTAGATCTTGTATGGAGGCAGTTGGCCAGTGGATGATTCACAACTCACTAAAACTGAATGGGGAGAAGACGGAGGTGATGGTTTTTGGAGGAAAAGAAACGATCTGGTCGGCTGAGTGGTGGCCGAACTCGCTGGGCCTATGTCCCGAGCCCACCTCGTCAGCAAAAAACCTGGGAGTCATGATCGACCCCACCCTTAGTATGTGCCAACAGGTCAACAGGACTGTATCGACCTGCTGGGGGATTATCCACATTCTAAGGAAAATCAGGCACTATTTGTCACCCCAGGCGAGAAAGCAACTTGCTGTCGCACTTCTGGGCTCGCGACTGGATTATTGCAATGCGCTGTATGCAGGACTGAACAAGAGTCAGCTACAGCGCTTGCAGGTGGTCCAGAACGCGGCAGCGAGATTTGTCCTTGACCTACCTAAACGTGCCTCTGCCACCGAGGCCCGAAAACAGCTCCACTGGCTCCCCGTTGAGGACCGTATCCTTTTTAAATCCATGTGTATGGTGTACAAAGCCCTAGCTAAATCCAGCCCGACAGGCATGGGATCGATCCTATCTCAGTATAACCCCGGCAGGAATCTTCGTTCTATTCACAAACTTCTTCTCTCTGTACCTCGTGTTAGGAAAGCAAGATGGGGAGGCAAGGCCTTCTCTAACTTGGCACCTAGATGGTGGAATGCCCTCCCTTTGGAAGTAAGGTCCCGCCCCACTCTACAAGCTTTTAGATCTGCTCTAAAGACCCACCTTTTTACACGTGCATACCCTTAGTGGTGCTCTGCAAACTTTTTGATTTGGTTTTGATAGGCGCCTTGACACCTTCGGGTTTAGTTTGCGCGATACAAGTTGCTTAATAAATAATAAATAAATAAACAGTAGGGCGGGGACCCTCCTGGGACTACATGGGCCAGTCTAAGAGGGACACTGCCAACATTAAAGACCTCATGGCCAAGGGCACCGCCAGGAAGACTGGGGCCACCTCGAACTCACCTGAAAAAGCAGAGGCAAGCGCCTCAACTGAGCAAGATATGAATGAAGAGGCCATCATCCCACACGGTTTCATGGAAGTCCTCTTTGGCATGCTACGAGACGACATAGCGGCCCTCCGCATGGAAGTAACCAAGGAAGTTAAAGAACTGTGCCACCACATGGGGTAACTGGAGCAGAGGGTGGATTCAATAGAATGCTCTGGGGACACCAGAGAAGAGGAACTGAAAGAATATCGCACAGAACTAGTGGAACTCAGAGACCGCTATGCTGACCTCAATTCCTACCTCGAGGACTTGGAAAATAGGTCCCGCAGATCTAACATCTGTATCAAAGGGGTGCCATTGCAAGTGGATGCGGGACGCTTGGAGGAATACGTCCTGCGCCACTTATGTCACATTGTACCGGACCTAGAAGGAAAAGACCTCCCGCTGGACTGTACCCATAGGGCGGGAAGCCCCTCAATGTCCCCCGGCACTCCTCAGGATATTCTCATGTGCCTCCACAACTGTAAGCAAAAAGAAACAATAATGGTTGTGGTGCGTGTTCAAGCCCATGTGCTATTTGAAGGACATAAAATCCTCCTATATCAAGATCTATCAAATATCTCGCTCCAGAGACATCATGCAATGAAACCGGTGATGGAGTTTTTGAGAGGCAAAGGAGTACGGTATAAATGGGGTCACCCATTCCGTTTGGTCTTTGCATGGCAGGGTGAGACTTGGGCAGTGTGCACACCCCCGGAGGCAGGGGAGATTCTGGGCATAGAACTCGACCGGGAATCCTCGCACCAGCAGACACTCTCAACTGCCTCCCCGAGAACCACGTCGCAGACGGCAATCAAGAAACCGTTCACAACAACAGATAAGCAAGCCAACAAAGACTGAAAGTATAAAAGAACGCTCGGCCCTGCTAACCCAACTCATGGAGCAACACCGATCCCCGGAAAGAGAAGCTGACTGATGTGCTTTGTGTACTCATCGAGACCTGTAGAAGGGGGTAAGCCGCTCCCCTTGGGACGCGCCCACAACTCAGCCAACATTAGCCGGTAGCGGCAGGAGCTGTGGACCTCCTCTCTCGTCTTAAGTATACTGATGCGGATGACAAACGACATGGACCCTCACTGCAGAACTGCAAGTTTTGCACCTGTTGGTGCTACTGTTTTATTAACTGTAAATGTTAGTTAAATGTAAACATGCTCAGCACCTAGCCACACTGTCATACTCCACTCATCTGTTAAGGTAGGAGGCTCTGGGCCGCTGCACACAGAACCTAGATTGCTGTGCCACTCTCCCAGGGACATGGTGCGCAAAGTTAGCCTGAATGTGAGGGGCCTAAATTCGCCAACCAAAAGAATAGCACTTCTTACCCAACTTAGGGTGGCATATGTGACATATGTCTCCTACAAGAGACTCAACTCCAGAAAAAGGATTGGAGCAGAATGCGCTCTAGATAGTTTGTTCACCAATTCTGGTCTTCCGGTCAAGGGAAAAAAGCAGGGGTCGCAATTCTAGTGGCCACACATTTTCAAGGGAAAATAATTAGCGTTCAATCTGAGATTGCATGACAATTGATAACCTTATGTGTGTCTCTCCCCAATCACACATTTATGATAGCCTCCATCTATGTCCCTAACGATCACCAAGAACCATTTATACGCCAGGCGATTGGCACCATACTTACATCGCCTGACTCCAACCTAGTGATACGGGGCGATTTTAACCTCGCGCCAGATGCCTCTATAGATAGAACTCCCCTACTGCCAGGGAATACAGGGATGTTTACCCCACAGGGAACATGCTGGCTAGCAGAGGCGGGGTTGACAGACATATGGCGGCCACTTCACCCGACCACTCAGTCCTACTCATTTTTCTCAGCAGCACATCAATCCTATGCTAGAATTGACTACTTCCTCGTTTACGCCACGCTGTGTCCAAGAGTAAAGCAGGCCACCTTTGATGTGGCATCCCTGTCAGATGATGCCCCCATTCAACTGGACCTACACCTCCCAACTACTCACCTGGGTTGCAAATTGAAGGGTCTCAACACTAAATGGCAGACTACCTCGCAATTAATAATACCCCACACACCACAATAGCCACACTCTGGGAGACTTTAAAGGCAGTAATTAGGGGCATGTATATAGCGATAGAAGCTAGACTCAAGGAACGGGCAATGAAACGCACCAGCCTAGAGGGCACAGTGAAAGAATTGGATAAGGCTCACCAACGCACAGGCTCACATAAAACTAGACTTCAAATGGCCATAGCACGAAAACAGCTTAGAGCACTCGACATGTACACTGCAGAGTAGATATTGCTACAAACGAGACAGATACTATGCGGGGGGACATGGCAGGGAAGCTGCTAGCACAAAGAGGGCGAACACAGGTGCACTCTAGGTGTGTGCAGGACCTAATAGACGGAGGCCAGAAACACATCACTAGGGACGAAGACATAGCGGCCGATTCTGGTCGTTTTTATGCACAATTATATGGGGCTGATGGGGGATCCCAGGAAGATTGCATTCCTTAAATTGCACAGGCCCCAATAACAACACTGCTAGAGCCCTACGCGACACCCCTGGAGAAGGGCATAACAGAGCGGGAGGTGTTGGATGCGATATGGAGACTCCAGCTAGAAAAGGCGACAAGGCAGGATAGATTCATGGCTGCCTTCTATAAACGGTATGCATTTTTGCTGTCCCCGGTGCTAGGCTGGCTGTTCAAAACAGTGCTCCCAAAAGCAGACTCTATTATTATCGATCGTTGCCGAGAAGGCCTTTGATCGTGTTCATTGGCCATTCTAGAGAGCAGTGCTGGAGGCAGTGGGCCTTGGTCCCATATTCCGACAATGGATCTGGGCTGGTTATGCGGAGCCGAAAGCTATGGTCAAGGAAAACAACGCACTGTCCCTTCCTTTCTCATCTCCAGGGGGACTCGCCAGGGCTGTCCGCTCTCACCACTTTTATCCGCACTCTATATGAAGCCCTTGGTGGAGCTCATCCGACACCATCCACTGATAGAAGGAGTCTGGATTGGAGGCCAATCCCATAAAATAGCCTTATACGCAGATAGTGTGCTGTTGACTATCAAAAACCTGTGTTAATCACTGCCCTCGCTCCTTGAGGAACTCACAGCGTTTGGTGAGGTCTCTGGCTTTAAGGTGAATACTGCCAAGTCCCGAGCACTTAATATCACTATCCCACATGACGAGCAGCTACAGTTGACATTAGACTTTCCTGTCCTGTGGACCCAACTGGGAATCCAGTATTTGGGAATTCGCATACTCCCTACCATAGAACGTTTGGTGACGCAAACCTACTCGGAACTCAATGACAAAAAGGAAGGGAGGACACATTGGCGACATTGCACCCATTCATGTACGCTCACCCACTTGCTATGGCACTTCCCCAAGCTCCACAGATATTTGAGCGAGGTCCTGGTGGACATTAATAAGATAAGACGCTGAAATACCCCGTTTTCCTAGCTACATTCTATTAGGACTTCCCAATACACAAACCTACCCATTACATTCCAATAAAGGGAATGCTTTACCCTGGCACTCTGTGCGGCAAAGTAGGTCCTGTTATCAAAATGGGGCACAGATATTATCCCAACGCATGCAGACTGTCTGCACAAACTCTGGGACTTATTAGGAATGGAAAAATTGACAGCGGTTATCAGTCATACCTTACCTAAATTTGAGAAAAGATGGGGTACATGTCTAAAACACCTTTCAGGAGTATACCAAGAGCTCACATGCCCAATATATTTGTGATTATTGCAGATTATGCCCACCACCTCTACAGACGATTCAGGGGGAAAAGTAGAGTGATGACCTATTTATCAATATGAAGTGAGCATGATTTGTCTTTCTTTTGTTATTGTTTATTGAAGATATTTGATTCTGCCTTCCCCTACTTCAGCAAAGTACTAAAACATTTTATGTGTTTTGCATTCTGCCGGTCCCGAATGAAGATGTAACTTTTCACAGACGTTTTTCCTCTTGCCCACCTAGAAAACTATCGGGCCGCATTACATGACCTTCGTTATTTTCTATGATGACACTCGTCATATTGCGATTCAAGACTCTACCAACGTCTGTCCTTATACTTTTGCTGTTCTCCCGCATTTGATACTCCTATCTGTTTACTCTGCCTCATGCACAGCGCTCTGATACCTGAAAGGGTCACTTGCATATGCTTATCTGTTTGTATCCATGTTGTTCAGCGCACTGATACCCGAGAGGGTCATATTTGCGCTTTATAAAACTCAATAAACTAATAAACCTACCCGTCCCGTCAAATGTACACGGTACTAACACACATTGCTCAATTATCTACAATATATGAACTTATTGACGTTCCTACAGCATTTTCTGTTACACATTCCCAACAACACCCATCCCAGAATCTCCTAAAGGGAAACACATATTTTAAAAGGAAGACAGAGGCCTCAACAGTGCCCATCAAGCCTCCGCAACCACATTCTCGCTCAGATGCATTTAATTTGATCTACAGCACCACTGATACCAGTGTAGGGTGTCAGACCACTTTACATCACACACATTACACAGAGACAATCAATCATACATATGTAAAACACTGTATAGGAAATGTTAGATAAGACAAAGGGCTACAAGGTGTAGGACTCACATGACAATCATACTAGTAGGCAGTGTCATTTAATAGTGATTGGTCTGGAGAAACACAAACTATGAATTTAGAACGTAATATCATTGTTGGGGGTTCTCATTAATAACCAGAATTGATTTCTATCCAAATGAACCCTTTTTTGCAACATTGGGATAATCAAAGACTGGAGAAATAACCATGATGCTCTAATTTATACCTTGCAGTTTGCATGCAGCTCTAAGATGACAGTTAAAAGCTCACTGTTCTTTGTTAAGATCTTTGACTTGTAAACTGCAAGTAACAAAAGGATCTCACTGACAAAAGCAGTAACCCACTGACCTAGTTACATTATACACATTTTGTGATCTGCATGATACATGTTCTATGCAGCAAGCACATTAACCCTCTGTGCTTACTTTTCAGAAGTCAAACCTTCCACTTGATAAAACTCTATCTCTCTCTAAGAAGACCATTAATCAATGGCGTTATCATGACATTTTTATTGTTGTCAAAAATTGTTGGAGGCTAGGAAGGAGGCAGCAAGTGCTTTTAAAAACAGAATATACTTGCAAACATGACACCCCCTCTCAAAGTCAGCGGCCAGTGTAATTGCACCCGTCGCACTGCCCTAGAACCAGCCCTTCTCAAGGGTCCTGTGACCTCAGTGGCAGGGTCACTGCTGCTCTTAGGTGTGCTGTTTCCTAAGCTTGCCTGCAAGACTGGAGGTAAACTTCAGTATGGATTGTGGTGGACAAACCTTCGAGGTTAACCCACTCTTGCCCCAGCTATGGTCCACCTGCTGGTGCTAAGACATCAGGGATCTATAGTCTAGCAGGAACTTCTAAGGTCTAGCACAGGAATGTGCTCCCTCAAGAGAGTGGTCTGGGAGACTGGTCATGACGGCTGAACCTGGTTCCCCAGTCCCATATTCGTCAGCTCTGACAATAGTGCTACATCCTTTCCCCCCTGAACACCCTACTGCCCCACTAAGAGAAACTAGCCCTGCCTTCAACTACAACCCAATTGTGCCTCGCTATAAACACCTGGATGTGACACAATTCAAATTTACGAATAATTAAGAGTAATATACTGCCTTAAAAAAAAAATAACAACATCCTGGAAAAAGTAACCACGCTTTTGCACTTATTATTCAGAAATCAGTCAGTGCTTTTGCCTGAAAAGTTAAGGACATGACTACAGGGCCCAGAAGGGACTTATTTCAATGTTCATTACTTATATACTTACAAATCATAAGTAGTATAGTTTGAAAAGACAACATCCGTGAACACAGAGCCGTGGTACGCATTTTATTTTTCAATCAGTCAGGTATTGCAGTACCTCCAGTAATGGTGCACTTCCCCACCCTGGGAAAACAATGTTGTTCAAAGAAGAGAAAATAAAAGTAGCGCTTTACCGGCAAACTCTGTAAAGTAGCGCTAATGTGTTTTGGGTGTGAATAAAAGCAATCTGGCCACTTTGTGACCCACTCTGTCTGCTTTATTTAGTTATTTTTTACATCAGAATTCTACCACCTATTTACTCTGTTGGTGCTTATAACCATATACATCTGTTTCTGGCTCATTGCTGTTGGAGGGCACGTACTTTACACCATTCCGAGGCTGCACTTTGCAATAGAAAAATGTCCCTAAAAAGACATTTCCAGCAAAGTGTTTTTCTTTTTTGGTCAATTCCACGGAGGACCAAATAAATGAAAGGAGAGAAGAGATGTAGTAATGTTTACAAGGCTCAGGGAATGGGGCCCCCACACCTAGACCTTACAGCTGGCTCCAGCACTTGGAGGCCCAGGAAAGGGGGCCCCCATCCCCTGGGCCTTGAAGCAGTACGAGGCATTTTGCACAACACTACCCTAGCACCGGCAGTTCTACATACAATTTAAATGAGCATTCACACTAAAGCAATCTTTGCTACGTGTGACGCATAGATTACAAAAGCCAGTTGATCTGGCTGTTCCCTCCTCCCCTCACCCACCTCTCCTTACCTGTGTCCGGCTGGTCCTGGAAACAAAGGGGCCTTTTGTCACCTAGTAACAAAATACCGAAAGAGCGCCTAGAATGGCAGGTACTTAACAGAGGCGCTCCCTCGCCCCTGACATTGAGCCAACATAATTGCTGTACCACCCCCCATTTAGTTTGCTCCTTCCCCCCACCCCTGCACCACCAAGAATGCCACCACACTTGGCTAACTGTGAAAGTGTGGCCTTTCACAGTGAAGCGGGTCCCCTGTTTCTCAGCTGAGCGCAAGGCCCTGGGCAGCTGCCCACACTGCCCATGCCTAGTGCCGGCCTGCCAATAAATGACTGGAAGGCTGTCCCCTGTCCTGTGCCATGTAGAGATGCCACTCAAGGCCGCTTTAACTTCTATCTTGTGACACCCCAAAAGTTTCTCTCCTGCTTCCTTCACAGGATGGGTGTACGCTGTGTGATCAGGCCCAAGTAAGAAATGTACGGGGTCTCATCTGCCTGTCTTTGCAGCCTCCCTTTTATGGGGGCTGTAAACTTGTTTACTGTGGGCACAGTCTCCTGGCTCTCCGCTGGCACTTTTGTGTCTCTTTGATACCTTCACTTGAACGGGATGTGAATGCAGACATTGTAATATGGGGAGGGGAATATTGGGCGATAGCCACAGGATCCTGACTTTAGGAACAGTCGCACTCCTCAATTACACAATATACATTTCTTAATCTTCACATATCCCCAAACATTTGTTTGTCAACTTGACAAACAAATGCTTTTTTTTGTTGTAAAAGCGCCCCTTACAGCGCTTTCACTTTAATGGCGGCTGCGCACCTTTCTTTAGACGCAGGTCATCTAAAGAAAAGGGCGTGGCCCTCATTAAAGTAAAAAGCACAGCATGGGGAGCTGTTAGTTAATGCTGAGGGATTGTTAAACTGAAGGAGGGGGTAGATTAAGGTTTCACATATAGGTGATTTCAACATATAGGAGCTGTACCAGTGGTTTATGGGTCCCGTAGTAAAGTTTAAAAATTCAGGTAACATGAAGGGGAGGGTCCCAAAACGGAATGAGCTTAAAATGGAGGCAAACGTTAAAGAGCCGTTAGCCGGCTCGAGGAATAAGAACTAGGTTTACGAAAATCTTCACAGGTACGAGAGGGATTTTTATTTTATGTGAAATGAGAGTCAATGGGCAGGTTCTGTCATCTGAGTTAGTGGGGAGACAGTCTCGTAGATGTTTACTAACGTGGGATTGTAAAGTATAACAGCAATGGATGAGAGTTGATTTAGAGTAGTTTAACGTTGTGAGGCATTAGAGGGAAAGCGCTGATTGAGTTTTTTTTAACAAAGTAGGCAATGAATAAATGACATTGTAATGATATGACATGCGTTTTAAAACATGAAGTCTAAAATGTTGTTGTCTGAATTTGTAGTGTACCCCTGACGAAGGTTGATGAAAGCAACTGAAATGCATTGGTAATACGATACTACTGAGATTGAACTATGTATGTTTCCTGCCGTAAAAATAAGGCTCGGATGGGCATATTTACCGGATCAGAATTAAAATACATATCGGTTTTTCCTGTGACGAACGAAAAGGAATTAAAAATTGAGAACTGGAATAAATGGATTTAAACTACAAAAATGGATCAACTTTTGGACTCTTTTGTGCGACAAAGCCTTTCAGCAGTGCTTCTGGTATGGGAGTGAGATTACGTTCCCTAATTTGATTGATTGATTGATTGATTTATTGTTGACCGTTCAATTATTTAAAAACATTACAGTAAAAATAATAAACAAGCATTTGCAATGCAATAGGTCTCGCATTATGGAAGTTTGAGCTATTGGTCTTGTAAATGACAATTTTTTTATTTATCTGTTGGTTTTGAAAATAGCTAAATTAATAGCTTTGTCATTTACAATGCCAATAGTTATAACTTTCACAAATGTGACACCTATAGCATTTGTAATGCAACATGTTTTGTATTTACGTGACTTAGATGTAATGATATTACACATAACAATGGCTTTCAATTTTTTAAAATAATTAATACTTAAATAAAAGTGATTCTAATTTATAATGGCAATAGCTTAAACTTTTGTAAATAACTTTTGTGAAGTTTATGTTCAGTGTATTTTATTGTGATGAAAATCCAAGAACAGAAGTGAAATATTAACATCTTTTTGTGACATTTGTAATAAAGTTTGAAACAATGAGAGAACATATTTGAACCAGTTGTTGTTGAATGGTTGCAGAGATTGATGCTGTGATGGCGCGGAGTGATGCAGGGGTTGCGCTGAGTGATGCTGGGGTTGCGCTTAGTGATGCAGGGGTTGCGCTGAGTGATGCAGGGGTTGCGCCGAGTGATGCAGGGGTTGCGCTGAGTGATGCAGGGGTTGCGCTGAGTGATGCAGGGGTTGTGCTGAGTGATGCAGGGGTTGCGCTGAGTGATGCAGGGGTTGCGCTGAGTGATGCTGGGGTTGCGCTTAGTGATGCAGGGGTTGCACTGAGTGATGCAGGGGTTGCGCCGAGTGATGCAGGGGTTGCGCTGAGTGATGCAGGGGTTGCGCTGAGTGATGCAGGGGTTGTGCTGAGTGATGCAGGGGTTGCGCTGAGTGATGCAGGGGTTGCGCTGAGTGATGCAGGGGTAGTTGTTGTGAATAAAGATAAAAGTAGTTGATACTAAACAGTATGGTTTGTTCACAAAAATAAACGTACTTGAGCGGCTTCTGCAGCCAACTGAATAATTGTGGAAATGCTAAATGTACGCAGCCTACAAAATGAAACGTCATAGAGTTTACTAAAGTAACAGAATAGTGCATGGGAGTAAGAATTATTTTTAAAAGAAGCATAAGAAGTAACAAACTATAAGTATTTGCTTTTTTGAACGAACAATATTAAAAGAAAAACATAGCAAGCGAGCGGTAAATGGACACATCCAGGCCTGCTGTGTGTATGGTAGTGGGTGCGTGGCTAAGACGGGGTAACCAATACAAGCATTAGGGAATACTGAACTGCGTGCTCGTGGCACGAAAAAGTTTTAAAATGCTTAATTGCCTAAACAACGTAAATACTGAACAGGCATCAGAGGTTGAAATCCTAATAATTTGAAAGAGCACCTAAACATGTCAAGCATTTCTAAAACGCATACTGCTGCTACCGAAGTTGATATTATGTAAAAAGATAAATAATGACTTTTAAGGCATTGGAGACCAAAATCTTTTCAAAAAACATAAGTGGCTGTGAAAAAACACGCATACATTTCCCGATGTTGCTATGGCACTTGTTCTGAAAGTATATGGTAAAAACGAAAGTTAATTATTTACTAAGTATTTGAGCTAATATTTTTGTTAAAAAAATACAAAATATACAGGAAACAGTTTTTGAAATGTGTGCAGACGAGGGAATGCGTGCAGATACGAGCAGATAAACAACCTCAAAAAGTACATTTGAAATGCGTGGAGACCGGAGGAGCCGAAGAACTTACAACAAAAGGTGTTACAGAGGAGGCTCTAAATGCGGAGCGATAGCGATCAAGGAAATGGGGCTACAACCAGATCAGGCTTCCTCAGGGACGAAAGGCTCTAAGGGGCCCACAGCCAGGTGTCCTGTATGCATGGCCTGGGGTGCGAGGTACAGATGTGTTGTGGTGATTTCTGATAAACGTGTTTGCGAGGCTTCTGCAGCCAAAGCAATCATTTAGATAATGGTAAATGCACGCACGATGGGAAAGTGAAGAGTTGCGCCAAAATAAAAGTACAAAGCTTCATATGCTTAAAAACGACCTTTGAAATGTGCAGAAAGCGTTAATAAAATCCAATAATTTCCCCTCGTATATAAAGCTAGCCCAGGGGTATGGAGACCGGAGTTCCTGGCATCCATACAACTCGTCCTGGTGTTGTGGGATGCTGATCAGCTGCTGGAGGAGAGGAGGGCAGTTCAGAGTCCGGCACAGCGGCTGATCACCATGACCGGAAGAGGCTTTTGCTCGGCCTCTAATGAAGAGGTGAGAGGAGCGTGAAATATGCAGCTTGTTTTTGGTGGCTGGAGGTGGAGCAGATGCAGCTTCGAAGCTGCAAATACAATGAAAGTACGGCGCTTTAAAGCTGCAAAAGATAATTAAAACCCAGCGCTTAAAAAATGGTGGAATGCAAGCAATGATGAAACAAGTAAACGGCAATCTCGGAGTGGGGGTGGGGAGAAACAAATAAAAAAAAATAATACAGACTGAGGGGGAGACAGATACAATAAAAAAAAAACACGGCTGAGAAGAACAATAAAAAAAACACGACTGAGATGAACAAATGTAACATCTGAAACCAAGTACAACAAAAGGTGCGAGGAGGTGGCTCAACAAATAACGCTGTTGACTTTGGAGTAGGAAAACAGGGTTCGAACCTCGGCGTGGGCTGCATGATTTAAGCGTGATTTAATTATGAATAAATAAATAAACGGGGTCGGTAAGTTAAGGAAGCTGCCAGATGTGGAAATGCAAGCAGCAAAGAAAACAAGCATTAGCAAAGCAACAAATCAAGCGGAAAACGAAAGCCGTGCTGGCCGGCCAGCAGTGAATAATTAGGGGAGAGAGAGGGGAGGTGCTGGGGAACAGATGGCTGTGAAGCAGGGGGCGGGGCAGCGGAACCCTTTGAAGTCACGGCCTGCGGCCGTGATGGCGGGGGAAGCCTTTGATGTGGCAATTTCTGCTGGCAGGGGGAAGCCTGTGGGGAGATGCAAGCTCGTGCACGAAGGAGCTTGTGGTCACGTGATTTCACGTGAACTGTCGAGAATCCGGATCGTAAAAAGTCAGCTTTTGGGTTGACAACAATAGGTTCGAGTAAACTCGACCCAAAATCAAACAAAAGAAAGGGAAAAAAAAGCTAAAAATTGAAGCCCATCCGCCCCTTTCTCTCCCAACCCTTCCGCCCAACTCCCCTGTCGAACTGCCAGTCTTTGGAACTCTGTTTCCAACAAACAAATCCTGTATTGCAAAGTCCCTTTTGCCGTCAACTCCGGGAACTTAATTGTGCTTCGGCAATGGTTCAATCGGGCTGGCTCTTCGTTGCCCATAAATTGCTACTGAGGCACCTTGTTTGCCTGTTCTCAGTCTCTGTGTTTCACGTGTTTATGGTGAAGCACTTATGTCTAAGGCCAATCTAATATGGTGAGTACATTTTGCTGCTCTTGCGAGGAAGTGTGTTGTTGTTTCCGAGAAGCATCAGTCTGATGCCTCCCTGCATGTTCTGATGCCAAGGTCTCTTAAGATAGGGCGGAGCATCCTTTGTCGCTCACTGGTTAATTTGGGACAGCAACACAGTAAGTGGAGCCAGGATTCCTTTTGGTAGTTGCATAGGCGGCAGGATGTAGCACCATCTGCACGTGCCCATGCTGGATTGAAGTCCGCAGTTCCTAGGGCCACTAGTCTCATAAAAAGGAATTTCCTGCGGGCCTGGGCCTCTAGTGCTTCACTTAGGTATGGTTGAGCTTTCCCCATAATGTAAGATTCGTTCAATGTCTTGGTGAGGGTGCTATGGCGAAGAGCGATTTGATCCAGTTCGTACGATATGGAGCGGACCTGCCGTCTCATGAGGGTCTCTATTGCTTTGCCCAGCTTGATGTACCAGGGGGAGTCTTCTTCTCTAAAGATTGCTACCAAGTGATGTTTAATAGAGTCATAAGGTGCTTTCAGGACTCTGATATAATATTTAATTAGATCCCCCTGGAGGGCCAGTTCGGGTCTGTCGAGCCCTAGTTCCAGTCGTAGCCTCATGTTCCTTGCATACCTGGGTGTTTGCAGCACGATTTTATGGGATTTGACCTGCTCTGCTGATATGAGTTTATCTAAATCTCCTGGGAATGCCAGATGACCATAGTTGATGGCCTGGATTAGTTTTGCCCTGAGGACCTTCAACATGGCCTCCGCTGTGGGGCTGGTCAAGCGTTGACTTAGGCGTCTCTTAGATAGAATTACACTCTTGGTTTTGGCAATTAGATGTTTTGTATGAGTTGTAGATGTTGCCCTCTCATGTAGCCAAACCCCAAGATAATTATAGGGTGTGGTGGTGTCAATTTGGAGGTCTCCCTAGGTCCAACGTGCATGTTTTCTGTGAGGATATCTGCTGAATACCATTATCTTTGTTTTTCTCTGGTTAACAGTCAGGTGGTTTTCCTTATTGTACTACCCCAGCTCTTTTAATGCTCTTTGGAGACCCACCCTTGTGTGATCCATCACTACTGTGTCGTCTGCGTACTGAAGAATTGCCAGTCTCGCCGTACCCAGTTTAGGTGGAACTAGACTTGCCTCTTTCAAAGCTTTCCCCATGTCGGCTGTATAACGATTGAATAATAGGGGGGCCAAGACATAGCCCTGTTTCAGTCCTTTGTTGGTTTCCACTCTTGCTGATAACGCTGTGGGGCTTATCTTGACTTGTACCCAGGTCCCCTCATAAAGGGATATAATGGCTTTCAGTAGCTTTGATGGAACTCCCCAGCCTGACAGTTTTCCCCAGAGTTTGCCTCTATCGACTCTGTAAAAGGCTGTGCTGAAGTCAATAAAGCAACAAAACAGTGGCAGATGCCTGTCTATCACCGCTCGTTTTGAAAGATAGGCCAGGGCCATTATGTTATCTGTAGTTGCACTGTTAGCGCTGAAGCGGGTCTGATAGAATGGTAGTATTTTGTCGTTATTAGCCCAGTATTCTAATTCTATCAATAGTAATTTGGCATAGGCTTTGGCTTCTACTTCCAGCAGGGCCTCTAATCTGTAGTTAGCGGGGTTTGAGTGGTCACCTTTCTTGTGAATAGGAAAAAGAATTTATCCTTTCCATGTTTGTGGGATTGTTTCCGGTAAGTATGCAAAATTGTATAGAGGAGTGAGGATTGAGGTGAAGAGTGGCTGACCTGTTTTGAATGCCAGGGCTGGTATGCCGTTTGGGCCTGGCGCCCCATCATTCCTCATTTTCCTTATCTCCTTTATAATTTCAGTTTCTGTGAAGCCATTACCCTCGGGTGTCGTTGTTCCTGCTTCATCTGTGTGCTCGGAGAGAGTGTATATGTCATGTGCTTGTTTCCCAGGTGTTCTAAGGAGGGGCTTGCTCTAAAGTTGATGTTCCTTTGGTATATAAGCCCCTTACATACACTTCCCATTCATTGCTTGCAATGTTATTTGCCTCGCCTCTGGGCTGAGAGCTCAGGCGGTTTATATACCTCCATAATTTGGCATTGTTCTTTTCCTTTAACAAGGCAAAATCTGTGAGCCATTTTTGTTCCATTTCTTTCCTCTTGTGCTCGCCTACTTCCCTCCTGTAGGCGGCTCTCAGTGCACTTATGGAGGCCCCCCTTCCAGTGAGCCTCTGTTTTTCCTTTTTCTAAGTGCCTTCTTTAGAGCACCTTTGCGTTGACTCAAGCTCCTCAGTGTCTGTGGGTTCTTTAAGAAAGGGGCCTTGTGGGAAGGTCTTTTTTGCCTTGTTCTTTGCCCAGCTTCTGCCACAGGTCATCTGTTAGTGCTTCCCAGTGCCCAATCATCTCTTGGTTGGTCTCCCACGGTCCTCTAGCTTCCCACGTTGCAGCCCACTCCTGCATTTTCCCTTCTAGTTTGATTGACCATTTTATTCTTTTAATGTCTCTGAAATGTTCCGCCCCTGTGGTTTCTCTCATCCTTTTCTGAAGGTCTGCTGATTCCGTTCCTAGGTAGAATGTTGCACATAGAGGCCTGTGATCACTCTCTCCTCTGTCATCGACCTGAAATTCTTTCAGCTTGTAAACCATTTTCTCGTTGATTAAAATATAGTCAATGGTAGATATATTTCGTAATGATGGCTTTGGGCACCACGAGGGTGAACGTAATTTCATCATGAGATGAGTTGATTTGAGTTTGACATTTTTGAGAAGAGAGAGCAGTGGGCCCGCCTTATGCCCTTTGTTTGGTATGCTAGAAGCACGTTCCAGACATCTCAAATTAAAATCTCCTGCAACGATTACTTGGTAATGTTCGTATTTGAGTATTGTATCTTTCAGCATGTTGGTAAATGATTCAATGCTGGCAGCGGTCATTGACGCGTTGATGTAACAGTTTATGAGCAGCAAGTTGAGCGGCCAGCGGCTACCTCTATCTCTCAGCGCTGAGGAGTCGCGGAATTATCACATTCCCATGCGATGAAACACGTGTCGGCTGGCTAACAAGATACAATAAAAGAAGAACTGAACTTTACAAACATTGGTGTTTTCTCTGACAGCGGCGACCTGAACTTTGAAGTGTCCACTTAGACACAAAACCACTGTACTTTTTCCTTGGAGTTGTGCAACAGGCAATTATTTGCTTTGGTCTAGCGTGTGGTTTCTACCACACACTTAAAGAGGGATCATAGGGCTCTTCCCCTTACCTGTCTGCACCTCCGCTTTCAACGTCATCATATAACACTCTTGCGTTTCAATAAGGGCTGTGCGCCCAGCATTTCCCCCATTCTAAAAACCCTGTTCACAGTAGATTGCTGAGTGCTGACTTGTGGACCCCTTCCCTCTGAAGGGGGGAATAGCTCCTGGTAGCTCCTGATGACTCTGCTCCATTCTGTGCCTTGCGCCTTCCTATCACCGCAGACCTCTTCTTGGCCTTTTGAAGTGTGTTTCAAAGCGGGAGCCCTGGTCCTGGAGCGGAAACCGCTGGAACCGCACACAACGCGGCTCGCAGTTCAGTGGCGGCGGTAGCACACTGCAGAGCGGGCGGGCAGGTAGTGTTGGTGCTGAGCGTTGCAGTTGGTGAACGGTACTCGGGCTCGGCTCAAGCTCCCTCTCACAGCTCCGCGCTCTGCACTCCGATCTCCGTCTCCGTCGCTCAAGCTCGCTCACTCTGCGCTCTAATTTATTGTCGCGCTTTTACAAACAACCATTTGCAATGCAATAGGTCTCGTATTAGCGAGAGTTTAAGGTTTTGGCATTGTATGACAATGCCTTTAATTTATGTTTTAAAAACAAACACATAAGCAAAAGGCATTGTCATTTACCATCCCAATAGCTCCAACTCTCGCAAATGTGAGACCTATTGCATTGCAAATGCTTGTTGTCATACAATGGCTTGTAACCCTTTTTATCTCTTTCTATTTAAGAGTTAGACATTTTAGACATGCAGAGAAATGTTAGCCTCATGCCTGCCTCTGTATAAGTTGACCTATTTTCGTTGTATTTATGGTCGATACCATGTTAATATAGAAGCTTTCAGTGGAGACTAAAAGGTCAACATGTTAATTGAAACATGCTCATTGTCATACTTATTTTGTTTTATTGGGACTTTAGTGTCACTAAACTTATAAACATGAGATGAAATCGGCAATCATTTGCGGGAAAAACCACTGTGTTTGGCAATAGCTGGAAAAATTTTCGCGCCAAAACTATTCAGCCTAGGGTTAAGCTGGTTTTCTCTGTAATCCATTTTATGAAACTTGAATAATAGGCTTGCGATTTTCGGCATTCGCTAAATTTTAGCATAGTACCTAAAAGTAGTGGTGGCGTATTTTGATGTTAGGAATGTACCAGCCATGTTAGGACTGTTCATATTGTATTTGCTGGCCATGTCATGCATTGCTACATTTACTTTCTCATTCGGTGTGGTTACTGTTCATATATTATGCAGTAAACTTGGGTTTTAGAAGAAAATATTTTAAATCTTTACCCTGTTTTTGTTCTATTGGGTGTGTGGAAGGAGATTCTTGCCTTGAGGTATTGGGGTCTGATGTTGTGGAGGCATTTATAGGTGTGGGTAAGTATCTTGAAGCTTATTCTCTTCTCGATGGGTAGCCAGTGGAGGTCTTGCAGGTGTTGGGTGATGTTCTCCTACCGAAGGATGCTGAGGACAAGTCTGGCTGTGGTATTCTGCTGGTCTGCAGTTTACAGAGTAGAGACTTGTTGATTCGGGCGTAGAGGCCATTTCCGTAGTCTAGTCTGCTGGTTATGAGTGCGTGGGTGACTGTTCTTCTTGATTCGGGGGGATCCATTTGAAGGTCTTGCGAAGGATGCAGAGGGTGTTGAAGCAGGTGGAGGCGACAGCGTTGACCTGGAAAGGGAGTTGTCGAGTACGATGTCGAGGTTCCGAGTGTGGTTGGTGGGGGTGGGCATGCTGCCGAGGGCGTTGTGCCACCAGGTGCTTTCCCAGGAGGTGGGGAATGGTTCTAGGACGAGGGCCTCTGTCTTCTCCAAGTTGAGCTTTAGGCAGCTGCTGCGCATCCAGAATGCGGCGTCCTTCATTCCTTCCTGAAAGCGGAGACTGGTGGTGACGAGGTCTTTGGTGAGGGAGAGGATGAACTGGGTGTCGTCTGCGTAGGAGACTATGTTGGGTTGTGCTGCCTGACGATGGCAGCGAGGGGGCGCCATGTAGATGTTGAAGAGCATTGTGCTGAGTGATGATCCTTGGGGCACTCTGCAGTTGATCTCTTTGGGTTCCGAGAGGAGGGGTGGCAGTCTGATTGTTTGTGTCCTGCCGGTGAGGAAGGAATGGAGCCATTCGAGGGCAGTTCCTCCTTTGCCTGAGTTGTGGAGTCTGACGGTGAGTATGCAGTGGAAGACAGTGTCAAAGACTGCGGAGAGGTCAAGTAGGATCATGGCCGTGGTGTGGCCTTGGTCAAAGAGGGTGCGGATGTCATCTGTGGCGGCAAGTAGGGAGGTCATGGTGCTATGGTTGTTGCGGAATCTAGATTGGGAGGGGTTGAGGATGGAGTGGGCAGCCCGCTACGGTGGCGTTCCACGCCTCACGTAGCACCTGTGCATCCCGCTCTCACTCCCTTGCCCCTCCCATCACGAGAATGATGGCGACTCCTGGCTGGCGGTCGTAACCTTGCTGTTTCTGTTGGCTCTTGGAGGTGCTTGGGCCGCTGCTGAGCTGCGTTCTCCGAAGTGGGCAATGAGGTTCTGCTGAGACGCTGTCTTTTCGGATTACCACGGAGGCTGTAACGGGTGCAGAATCTCTGATGAATGCGAGGGACTGTGGAGGCTTGGCAGCGGCGTTCTCCCTCTGCGAGTAGTCCGCTGTGGTGGCGGGTTGCTTTCCGGCTCGACTTTTGCAGCGATATTCCAGCGAATGCACCGGCTGGTTTAGTTCTTGAAGACACCAGCTTTTCAGTGAGCCCAGCTTCTGTTTGTAATTTTAAAGTTGTTCTGCTGTAGCTGTAGTTTGGAGAGGACTACGTATCCCATCATTCCTAGCGTCAAATTGCTATCTTTGCCCTCTTGTGGAAATAAACTGGAAGTAAGCTGGAAAGAAGCTGGAAGATTGTCGGTGAGTGGTTTCTGTGGACTGGTCATCTGTAGTAGCAGGCTCTCACTTCATCTATTCCCACTTTTTTGGGAACTTCAGTCTTTAATGGGCAAACTCACAGGAGTACGTGCCAAGGCGAGAGCCCGACGTCTTCAAGCTAAAGAAGAAGCAGCAGCAAAATTAGTGAGTCAAGAGGACAAAGAGGACGCTTCTTCTGTGAGCTCGGAAGAAGAGACGGAAGAGTCATCTGGCAACATTTGCATTGTAAAGTCACTAGCAGAGACCATGGATAGCAATCCAGTATCTGAAGTATTGCAGAATGGTGCTCCTAGACAAGATTCCGCCCCAGCTGTTGTGCAATTGAAGGCACCGGCTACTAATAAACCTCTGAAACAGTTTCCCTTGTTCGAGGCCAAGACTAATTCATCCATAATTAGCAACCCTACTCTGCTCACTTCAGGTTCCGGTTCAGACCCCGGTCCAGCCTCAGCAATAGCTGCTACAGGTATTGCATCTTCGCAGGTTAGCGGGTTAATATCACATATCACTGATATAATATTGTCTTGCCCTTCGACGACCGTGGTCTCAAAAGCAGAGGCTGTTCCGGTAGCTACAGTGACAGTTTCAAACAACGCTTCGGCCAATGATTATAAGGCGTCGGGTATAACAGAGGGAATTGATATACTTAGTCCTATCTTATCAATGGATACTGAGACTACTCAGACTACTGGAACATTGCAGTTGTCGGTTAAAGACATGCTAAATTTGATATTAGACGAAATACGTGAAGTCAAACAGTTCCAGAGGGCAGAGCTGGCCGGGATTCAAAATCGCCTGGACAAAATTGAGGACCTTGTATCAACGTTTCCTCCTCGTCTCCAGGAAGTAGAAGGCAGAATCTCAGGTTTAGAAGACGAGATGTCCGAGGTTAAGAAGGACGTCAAAAATGTCTCCAAAACGTCCAAGGCTTTGGAAGTTAAGCTTGATGAACTGGAAAATTTCAATCGCAGATCGAACCTCAGAATAGTGGGGGTTCCTGAAAAAATTGAGGGATCTAATATGGTCCAATGGGTTTCTTCTTTCCTGCTGCATGAAGTTATTCCGGAGTTTAAAGGGGATTTGACGATCACCCGAGCTCATCGGGTGCCTGCTCAGCCATTTCCTAATTCCACTCTTCCCCGTACTATTCTGTTAAACTTTGCAGATATTCGTATCAAAGAAACTATTTTGTCCAAGGCTATTAAACAAGGTCAATTCCCAGCGAACGCCACTACTAAATGTCGGCTTTTTTCCGACATGTCAGCAGCCGCGGCTCGTCGTAGAAAAGAGTTTGTAAAAATCCTACACCTGTTTAAAGCTAAGGGGGCCCAAGCCTCAATGCGCAACAGTCAAAACTAAAGGTGTTGATTAAAGGCACATTTTACTTGCTGACAGATGTAGAGGAAACTCATGATCTGCTTAGCAAAATGTCGCCTGGTTAGATATTTAATACATCTCTGTGCTCTCTTTTCTTTTTTCCTTTTTTCTTAAATTCATCAGAGGACGGCGCTATAATGCATTTAGAGGAGGGGTGGAGGGGTGGTGTTCGGGAGGTTATGGGGTGTTACATCAAGACACCTCTATGGTAGGGGTTAAGACTCAGTGGCAGGCGTGGGCGAGGGCAGCAGAAGGATGGCCACGGGTGAAGGTTGGGGTGGGGATATGGGTGGTTGGGAGAAAAAAGATGAATATTGGGAAGTTTTTTGCAGTAGGATTGTGTTTGGTGAAAGAGTAATTTGTAAGGATTCTTGCTGTCTATGGAAATGTCCGCACTGTGTTATCTATGATGGCGCAATGTTTGATACATATAAGTTGTAATATGTATTATGTCTTCTAATGGGGGGGCTGAAATTAATTTTGTTTAATGTCAATGGCCTCAATAGAGTCATGGATTAGGACTGAGAATCCCGCTGTTATAATGTTGCAGGAGACTCATCTCTCTGTTTCTAAAAAGGAGGATTTTCAGATGTTTAAAGCATGGGCTTTGTTCCGGGGTTTTTCATGCGCCATCAGTTCACGAGGAGTTGCTCTTTTTCTCAATAAAAACTTGGAGGCTGAAGTTACTCAGACGGAACAGGATGGCCTGGGTCGTTGGTGTTGGGTCTCATGCAGTTTCAAAAATCGACAAAGGCCTATTACCTTTGTCACCTTTTACGCTCCTATAGAGGATAATTCTCAGATTTATGACGCTATGTTTCAGTCTTTGTTATTGGTGGGAGGGGATATTGTTATAGGCGGCGATTTTAATATACTTATGAACCCTAACTTAGATTCTACCTCATCCTCCAAGAGACAGTCTAAGCCTAAATCCCTTAGGACTTTGTTAAATAATATGTCAATACTCGATTTATGGGACCCATGGCGCTTGAAAAATCCACGGAAAACTGATTTTACTTGTTGGTCGGGCAGGTTTAAATCATCCTCCCGTATTGATTTTTTTTGGCCTTTAGACAGCTTAACTTTTCTTCTCAGAAAATCTGTCATAATGGTTTCTCAGATCATGCAATGGTGGTTATTAATTTTGCTGTGAGAGACAATACTAGAATTCCTAAACGATGGATCTTTAAATAAGCTTATTTACAGGAGATACACTGGGTTACTACAGTCAAATCAGAGATTACGGACTTCATTGCTCGAAATACCGGCACAGCTCCCGTACATATTATTTGGGACTCTCTGAAGGCTTTTACTCGGGGTATAGTCATCAGCAAAGATGCGGCCGAGTGGCGTGTCGTAAAAAATACTAGGAATTCTTTGCTACAAAAAATTCAGGACTTAACAACACAACGATACTCCAAACAAACTGGTAATGTTCAGAAATAACTTAGTGAAGCTAAGTGGGAACTTAGTGCCCATTATTTTTCACAGAGCGAAGAAGATTTTCGTAGACAATCTCAAAAAGTCTATGAAGAAAGCAACTTTACAGGGAAATTTTTAGCCTGGCAGGTGAAAGAACAAGCTGCTTCAAATATAATACATTCTTTAAAAAGTCCAGTTACTCATATTGAGATATCTGATCAGGCTGAAATAAGTTCAATAATGCTCTCTCACTATCATAAAATTTATAGTACACAGTATTCCATTGACCACTAAAATGTGTCTGATTTTCTGGGGAGACATGCACTTCCCAGTCTATCATTAGACGATCAACTAATTATGCGAAGCCCATTTTCTAGGGAGGAAGTTAATTTGGTAGTAAAGGATCTTCAATTGGGTAAAGCCTGCGGCCCGGATGGCCTTCCTGCAGAGTTTTTCAAGGTTTTTTTTAGTTCTTTTTGCAACTTGTTTCTGTTATTATTAAACTCCATGCTCGATGGCGGGCAAGTTCCCGCATCATTTCATGAAGGCACGGTTGTTAGTTTTTTGAAAAAGGGGAAAGATCTAAGGATCCTAATTCATACAGACCGATCACGTTATTAAATTTGGATTCTAAAATTGCCACCAAATTACTATCACTTCGTTTTAATAATATCACAGCAGATTTAATTCATCCCGATCAAAACGGGTTTATTATAGGCAGGCAATTATTCACAAATACACATTTTTTGATTGAGGCACTAGATTATTTTGAGTCACGGGATTTCAGGCCTTGGCTCTACTATTAGATGCAGAAAAAGCTTTTGATTTGGTGGTCTGGGATACACTTTGTATTATTTTGAAATATTTTGGGATCCCACAACAAATCATTAATTTAATACAGAATCTGTACACTGGTGCCATAGCTAATATAATTATTATTAAACTTTTAGCGGGTTCAATTTTAGTTCAACGGGGGACTAGGGAAGGATGCCCCTTGTCTCCTATTCTCTTTGCCTACTTCATTGAACCACTCGCTGTTGCTATTCGGAATTGTGTACAGATTGTTCCACCGGTCATTTCTATGGCCAAGATAAAACTTTATGCGGATGACATTATGTTATTAATTAAACCGGGTCTTCAATCACAGACACAGGCTCTTCAGATTTTTGAAGAATTCGAGGTTTTAGGGGGCTATTGAATTAACAAAACAAAAAGACAGAAATTCTGGTTTGTGGGGGTGCAGACCCAGTATTATATCCTGATCTGAAGGGCTGTATTAATTCTAAACCTAAAAGATAATTGGAGATCTTATTTTCTCCTACAATTCAGGATCTATACACACTTAATTTTGTCCCTTTGCTTCGGAAGGTCCACCTAATGTTCGCTCGCTGGGATCCACTACTGTTATCTATTCTCGGTCGTATTGCCCTGGTTAAAATGTCAATACTTCCCCTTTTCAACTTTTTATTTTCTACTATCCCAGTTTTCTTGCCTGGCTCTTTTTTTTCTAGAGTAGAATCTATGTTTTCTACATTTGTCTGGGCAAAAAAACGCCTAGAATCGACATACAGACTTTATATGAAGAAACTCAATATGGAGGCCTCTCTTTACCAAATTTAAAAGATTACTATAATGCATACTTTGCGCAGTACTTAGACAGATTCAAAAATACAACTCCAGGTGTGGGCTTATTTATACATTTTTTCTTTGAGTTATTATGCTTAGAAATTCAGATTCCATCCCCCCTCCTTGTGCCTAAATCACCCAAATTTGTTCGATACAAGACCCTGAATTGGTTTTTCAAACGACGGGATGTCATGCTTAAGAGATATTCCCTCCCCCTCTTTAATTTAACTACTCCCCTAATTGGTGCTTTTGCTTTCTTAAGGTTCAAAATTGAACCTACAATTATTGTAAACTGGGGACGTGCAGGGTTTAAAACGTTAGCCGATTTTATGGAGAATGGGTCCTGGTTAGCTGTTGATGCAGTGACACGTTTAATTCCTGTCAACTTTTTATTAATCAGGTCCTATAGTATGATCTATAAAACTCTGGCACAATTAGACCTCAGCTATATTAGTATCCCGTCTCTGTTGGCAGAAGATCTTTTTGTAAATGTCTCAATAAAGAAACCTGGGGAATGGAAACATTGTTTGGCACAGAGTCGGGAGGAAGAGTTGTGCTCTAAAGCTATACGAAAATGGCATACACAGGAAAATTTAGTGCTATCTATCGATATATGGAAAACTATTAATAAGTTCAACTTTGGTTCATTCCATGGTGCCAACTGGCATAGAATGCTATTTTTTAGCAAATGGCTTTTGTACCGTACTGCTGCAATTATTGCCAAAATGTATGATAATTGATAATTGATAAATGTACGTTTGTAAGATTTATACTTTTTGTATCTGATTTAAGAGTCTGCAAATAACTTCAATAAAAATATTTTAAAAAAAGAGGATGGAGTTCTTCAATGAATTTCGTGAATTGGGCATTGGCGGTCTTCTCAGTGGCTTTGGCCACAAAGGGAAAGAGGGGGATGGGTCGGTAGTTCTTGAGGTCCGAAGGGACTGTCGTGGGCTTCTTGAGCAGGGGCTTGACTTCTGCACATTTGCAGTTGTTGGGGAAGGTGCCGGTTTCAAAGGTGGTGTTGATGATGTATCGTAGTTTCGGTGCAATGGCGGCGGCGGATCCGTGGATGATGTGTGGAGAGCAGGGGTCCGTGGGTCCTCCTGAGTGGATACTTTTCATGGTTAACACGGTCTCTTCGCTGGTGGTCTGGGTCCAGGCGGAGATGGTGGGTTGGTTGGTGTTGTTGGAGGAGGGGTGGTTTTGGAGTCGGGGTTCATTTGTTGAAATTGTCGTAGAGGGACTCGATTTTTAGATGGAACTGGGAGCTAAGCTTGTTGCAGAGGTTCTGGAAAGGGGTTATGTCCGTGGCCTCGCTTGGGGGCTTGGTGAATTCTTGGATGAAGCTGAAGAGTTCTTCTGAGTTGCCGGTGTTGGCGGTGATCTTGTTCTGGATGAAGGATTATCTGGTGGATCTGTTGCGGTGGTGGTATTCTTTCATGCCGTTCTTGTATGTGGTGCTGTCTTCCGCTGTTTTGCTGTTTTGCCAAATCTTCTCTAGATGACTGCAGGTGCCCCTGGATTACTGGAGATCGGCAGTGAACCAGGTGGCCTACCTGGAACATAGACTGTTGGGGTTGCGGAGGGGGCTGAGTTTGTCTGTGCAGTTGGAGATCCATCTGTGTAGTTCTTTGGCAGCGAGGTTGGCATCGGTCGAGATGGGGGGGTATCGCGGGTGAGGGTGGAGTTGAGGTACTCCTCGTGACTTTGCTCCAGTTCCTTTGGGGTGGGCCGGGTGCAGGTTTGGGGGCGGTGGGTTTGTTGGAGTGGAAGTGTACGGAGTGGTGGTCAGTCCAGAGGGGTTGGGTGTTGTGGCTGAAGTGGATTTCGTTACCTCCTGAAAAGATGGGGTTGCAGGTGTGTCCTGCCTTGTGGGTGGGGGTGGTGACGAGCTGCTTTAGTACGAGGTTTGCAAGGTTCTCCAGGAGGGTGGCAGAGTTGGGGTCATTTAGGTTGTCGAGGTGGAAGTTGAGGTCTCCGATAAGTATGTAGTTGGTGGAGGCAACTGCGTGTGGTGTGATGAGGTCAGAGACGGTAGTGGCAAATGCTGTTCGTGGTCCGGGGGCCTATAGGCGAGCTTGCCGCATAGTGTGGATCTGAGGCTGGTCTGTATCTGGAAGTGGAGGTGCTAGGTTGTCCAGAGTCCCTGGCGCTGGTCGTGGTCGTGGTCGGGTCACGGACGAGCACAGATTGGCTTGCCTTTGGCGTGCCCGCTGCGCTCGGCCTCACAGTGGCAACCATTAACCCCTTCCATGCTGATGACGGCCCCCAGCCGTCATGCACTACAGTGATCGTGTGCTGATGACGGCTGGGGGCCGTCTTAAACCCGCTCACTCGCGATTCTGACGCACTGGCGCAGAATCGCAGCAGCATGGAAGGGGTTAAACAGGGGGTAGGGAAGCAGGAGTGGGAACCAGCAGGTGGAGGGGCCACAGGGGCAGCAGCGGTGTGGAAACGAGCGGTGAAGTGGGCACAGTACAATAAGGCACAATAAAGAGAAAAGGGTCACAAAATAAGCAGGCACAGAACAAAAAGGCACAATAAAGGGAAAAGGATCACAAAATAAGCAAGCACAGTACAGAAAAGCACAATAAAGAGGAAAGAGTCACAAAACAGCAGGCACAGTACAATACCAGGAGCAGACCGGCGGAGAGCGGCCTGGAACTAAGCATGGGCGGAAAATCCGTTTCGCTCGCGGATTTTGCGGATTTTCGGGAAATTCGCAATCCGCGAGATTCGCGAATCTCCCGCAAAATCCGCAAATCCGCGAGCAGCGGATTTTGCTCGCACTGCTCGCACTGTTCGCGTGAGTTCGCGGCTTCCCAGTACAACTTCGCGCCCCGCGAATAAGTGCTAAATTGCAGAAATACGATCTTAGCAAAACTGAAACTACTTACCAGGTTCAAAAGTTCAGGCTCATCATTAGTAGCCATTTCCTATAGTGCTTCCTGAGGGGCCCCTCCAGAGTTCAGTTGCCAGTTGCAACTATTATGTGACCCTGCTCTGAACCTCAGAATAGTTACACATATGCCACAAAGGTCCTGAATTACAGCTAAGGGAGACAAGCAGGAGCCAGGCTGGAAGTTAAAATCCATTAATCAGCCCCTAATTCATTATTGTCAGTTGGGGCAGGGGAGGTGTTGTAACTAATTTTGCAACAATGAAAGCACTTAGCAAGTGCAAAAGATCACTAATCAGGGCGCACTAAGGAAGCAGGTGCCAGCTAAAAAAATATTCTGTGACACATTAATCAGCCCCAAATTAATTCAGGTCACTTGAGGCAGGGAAGGTGTGCTTTGCTTTGCCGAAAATAATGTACACTGGACAACCAGAGGGTGTGGTGATGAAACAGAGGGTGGCATGGGTGGGCCAGAGGGTGGCATGAGTAGTCAGAGAGTGGCAGTGGTGACAGAGAGTGGCAGTGATGAAGAAGAGTGTCCCAAACAGGCTGGACACGTAGAAACAACAAGTTCGCAAAACTTGCGACCCGACAGGTAAGTTCGCAAATTGCGAAATTGTAAAAACCCTCGCGAACTGGCAGAAACACGGGCGAACACAAAAAAAAAAAAAAATCCGCAAATTCGCGGGAATTCGCGGATTTTGCGGATTGCGAGTTCGCAAATCCGCAAAATTCGCGAACGCGAGATTCGCAAAATTCGCCCATGCTTACCTGGAACCCTGCCTACACAGGGCAGCGTCACAACAGCAGGGGCGGTATCACAGTTGAGCTGCAGGGAGAGAGAGCAGGTCTCTGACCCGGGAGGTATTTGAATTTGAAAAGAGGACTACAACAAGGTTGCCCTTTATCTCCAATGCTTTTTATTGTGCTCCTGGAACAATCTTTCATGGATCAAGTAGCTTTGTTTGGTATAAACAAGGTGATAGAGAAGCCAGGTTTGCAGCATATACTGATGAGTTATTGCTTTATGTATCTGATCTATATACTACTAATCCAGCATTATTTCAAGTATTAGAGGGATAGTCTGCGGTTTGCGGATACAGATTAAATATTTGTAAATCAGTTGTCAGGTATTTTAATAAACACTGCCTTAAAGATTAAATATTTATGTCAGTTGTCATACCATTTTAATAAACACTGCCTTAAAGATATGATAAAAGATTATGGTTTTACATGTAATCTGGTGCGGCAATCACTATTAAGATGATGATGTCACCCATCATCCATGTTTATCTGTCCATGCATCCTGTGAAAATCCCTCAAAATGTTTTTCAAAATATTAATAACACTTTGACAAAGCTTTTGTGGAATTAAAAGAAAGTGCAAATTTCTTTTGCATGAACTTAAAAGATCTAAAATTCCAGGAGGGGTTAGTTTCCCAGTTTATGAAATATCATCATTCAGCGTTTACCCTCAAAGAGATTTGTACTCCTCTATCTCAGGGGTTTCATAAAAATATCAATATCGGGCAGAATTTTAAACATACTTTCATTTTTATTTAGTGACATGCCCGTCTCCTAAGTCTTTCCCTTTCCAAGTTCTCAATCACTCTGCATCTCTAGTTAAACTGATTCTTATGCACTCCACATCAAACCTGCAAAATCTTAGTGTATATCTTATTTGGTACAATAATGATATTGAAATAAACAATAAAGTGGTATTTTGGAAAGATTGGAAGAACAAATGTATTAACTAGGTAGAGCAGTTATTCTCAAAACTGATTCTCTTTCATTTCAAGAAATTCAAAATAAATGCATTATATCCCCTTCCAATAACTTCAAATATGATTTGTTAAACAACTCAATTAAACATCCTCGGTTTTCTTTTTGAATATTTTATTCATTGTGTCCAGGATCATTTTTGTCTGCTTTTATTTTTTTTTACAGACGTAAGGCTCATTTATATACAAAAAGCTTGACTTTGAGATCAAAGACGAATCGAAAACTAAAGTGGAATCACAATGGGACAGAGATCTTCACCATATTTTCCTCCTTCAAGTGTGGAATAATATATGGTACAAACTACACTCAACATCTCTCTCAGTTAGTATGACACAAACAATATTCTTTTTTACACTATATTATCTTTAACTCCTTTTCCTCTTTATAAAACTAAAATCAATAAGTGTTGGTCTTGCAGTAATGGCAACGGAGTTGTATATCATATGTTTTTAAATGTCCAAACATTAGCCTATTTTTTGTTACAGGTTTGGGAAAGGATTACTGATATGTATTTGATTTCAATACCCTTTGATATAGTATGGATTTGCCTAGTAGGATCCTCAAATGTCTTGTATACTGACCTCATGGTTGGAAAGTTTGTAGATTTGCTTATTGTTATTGCTCTAGAAATAAACCCAACTGGAAACATACTATTAATTTTACTTTCGCCAGGTGGTCCAGCATGCTGAGTCTTAACCATAAACTAGACAGAGCAAATGATATATCCACACTACCAAAGATTAAAAGAGACTTGTTATGGCTGCAGTTTCCTTCCTTCTTATCTAGATATCAGGGTAAGACCGACCTTTCGCAGAAGATGTAGTGTTTAATCCGCCATGATTATTGCTATGCTTTATTTTCTTCTACTTGAATGCAATATATCGTACTGATTTTTTTAATATTTTGCTTAATGTGTTTAATATGTAGAATTGTTTTGTTATTCCTAGCATTGTTTTTAATGTCTAACAACATCTTTTTCTTTGTAAGGCTTTTCTGATTATTTTCTAATCTCTAATTTCTTCCGTTCTTTTTCCCTTCTATTTTTTCTTCCTTCTTTCTCTTAAACAATTATAAAATGCTACTTTTGTTAGTTTTTATTTTCTTCAGAGTACTTTGTATTTTTTATTATTAATTGTTTAGATGGTTTCTTCCATATGGTTAAATACTTTTGGATTATATACAGATAAGTTTGTCAAAAACACAAAACTTCCTCACTTGGGTTAACAATGCCATTGGAAGCATACTCAACAAATAATACTACAGAGAAGATTTGGTGGGGAGAATGTGTTGATGTGTTTGGTATTTAATAGGGAGATACAAGTGAAAGAGCGTTCTAAGGAAGAAGAATGGGAAGTGATCAGGCGGGAAAGAAGTCCAATTAATATTCATAATTGAACATCAGCTTTCTTCATTTATGCCTCTGAACACTGTAAGCGTTATTCTGATAGAGCAGTAGCTACTTTCATATACATTGATGTTATCATAAAGCCACAGATTGCTTTTGAGGGGTTTGCTCTGAACTGTAGTTGCAGTGGATGGATCCCACATGTCCAGTGTCGAGTCAAAATTAGCCTTTTCTGGATCGTTCTCTCCAGGGTGGGGCAGAGGTTCAATGAAAACTTTTTGCACCAGGGGGAACATATTGGGGGTTTAACGGATGACACTGAGCGCTAACTCTGCTGTTATTGGCATGAATGTTTGGATTGTGGTTGGAGATGACCACAATTACAAGTTTCAAGCAGCTGTCAGCTTACGATCAAGGGAGATCATCTGGGGGTAGTGGGCAAAGGGGTCAGCCTCCACACAAGTGTCCCTTGACTGGTTAAAGGTGAAACAATTCTCAGCTGGCTGGCACGTTATCCTAATAGATGAGTAGCCAACAGACTTAAATGCGTATGTGTTGGATTTAGATTAGGTTACCAAGGCCCTAGGCAGCAGGGTTGTTAAGATAATTTGAAATCAGCAAATTAGCTTCAATCATTGGTTAGGAGAAATTATTGAAGGAAGTGAGTGTGGAAGAGGCTGCAGGCCCATTCTTTGACTGGTCGTTGCATGACATGATGATGTTTCCAGTGGGGGTGTTACCTAAGACAACTCCTTCGCAATACAATTTGATCCATCATTTATCATGGCCATAGAGGGCTTCAGTGAATGAATATATTGCTATGGAAGGTGCAACCATATGGTATGCCATTGTGGATGATGCAGTTAAGCTGGTGAAGAAATGTAGGCCAGGAGCAGAGTGGGAAAATATTAACATTGTCAACTTTTTGCATAATGCCAATTCATCTGGTGCATTGTCATTTGTTGGCTATACAGTGTGATGGAGATATACATGGTGACAATGTTTTGAACATGGACTGTGCAATCTCCTGTTCCCTTTTGGAATGTTTCAGTACTTTTGTTCAATGGGTAATGATGTGGAAAGTGGTCTACACATTGGTTTCACTCTAACTAGAGAACTTTCTTTTTGCCGGTAAGAAAGGTTCAGGTGATTGCAGAAAATGGTTTGAACACTTTTAAGGTTTTGGCTGGTGATTTCTGAGAGCACTTAGTCCCAGAAAAAAAACTGAGGGCCTGGGAACTGGGCTGATTTGTTTAATTCAAATGGAAGCACTGAGGATGGAGGCCAGATTGCCACAAGACAAAGCCAGGGTGGTTGTGTTGTTAATTGAGGAGGTGAGCCAATAATGTTGCAAAATGCTTATTTACCCTGACTGTGCAATACGAATCTGACACGTTGCTGAGCAGGGAGTAGGCTCTATGTAACCTCTGGCATAGACTAATCAGCCAAAATAATTAGTTGGATGGTCCTCTAAAGTACATACCTGTATATTGCCATTGAGTTCATCTACTGAGGACCTTCAAGCTGAGAATGGGAATATTTAAAAAGCATGTAAATCTATAAAAGATACCAAACCCTGGAACTGCTACTTGTAAACAACTAGTTAGTCTTTATGTGGATCGTCAACCCATTGTTTTGTCAAGATTGTGTCTCTATATGTAACTTTTAATTTGGTGTGCTGTTTTAGTAGAACACCACAACTGAGCAAGTTTAATTAGCCATTGATTTGCAGGAAATATTTACGTTTTGCTGTAATTCTTGCGGAGGCATTGTATCTAGCAAAGTATTTAAACCTGTTAAAACAATATTTTTCCTATTTCTATCATAATGCAATATTTTAATCTCAGCTTGGACACTAAAATAAATGCTTCAAGATGTCATCAACTTGATTCTTTAGATAATTACAAGCTGGAATATCATGGTTAAAGCTTGGAACAATAGCTAACCATTTCTTAATTTAAACTATGATTACTTGGTAACAACGTTTTTATTCCTATGTTGGAACAGAAGTCTAGTGTTTCTCAGATATCCCTTTAACATACTGACATTTTCCAAGCATTATTCTCAGTCCTTTCAACCAAACCTGCCCCTGATTAATATTTTTCCTGTTCCAAAATTTGATTTTTTTTGTCCCAGCCGTGATTTTTACTGGGGATTTTTTTAATATTTATATTTGTTTAATAATAGACGCGTACAAGTCTTTAAAGTCTTTGACTGCTAGCATTAGGCTTCTGCTGGATACATTTTGTGAGAAAAGTGCATTGTTAGTTGGGGTGGTAGCTGACCTCACCAACCAATAATGTCACTATTCTTTATCATGTCCAGTTAGGTGACTTCAAGTTAACCCATTGCTTACTCCTGGGTAGGTCTGGCACAGAGCAATCAGGCTTACATCAAAGGAAACAATGGTAAAGCATTTATCTGAAAGAGACTAATAGTTATAGATTCCTTACCTTAGAATTACCCCCAGGCGTCAGACTGGATCTGAAAAAAAAATCGTAGCTGTACCCCTGCATGTCGGTAGGTGTCGTTGTGGTCGCCAGGATGACGTCGGGGTGTCTACTTAGACGCTGCCCCTGCATGCAAATGTCAATTCTTTCTTTTTCCGCACCAGCCAGTGCAGATCCGGAGAGAGATTGCCCCTTAGTTGCTTTTTTGACGAACTTTTTAAAAACTTTTTGTCGATGTCTTTTGAGACTTCTGGAGCACGATGGTTGTCCAGCCATTGGCCCGGTTTCAAGCCCTGTGACCCTGTCACAAGTTGATGTTGGTTACCGATCCGCACCTTGTGTGCCTTTGGTGTCTTGAGCGCGGCCACGACCTGAAGTCGTGCTCCGACTGCCGGGCCCTAAACCCGAAGTCTTTGCAGGAGCGGTCCCGAAAGCTTTTGGAGGCCTGGCAGACTGCTCAAGGTGCCGGTTGAGGGGGAGGTTGCGGAGCCATGACCACTCGTCATCGAAGTCTTCGCACTCCTTGGGTAAGTTGAAGCAGAAGAAGAAGGTAAAGAAGCATCGTCGCTCTTCGCCTTCTCCCAGTCCATTGTCCGACGCAACACAGGACCCGGAGTTTCATCACACTCCGGCTCCTTTCTCAGAGCCTGCTGGGATGGCTCCGCACTTCCCTCCCTTTCCCGGAGCTGCAGTGACCTCTGCCCAGCTTTGTCAATTTTATGGCGCTGCACAGCATCTTTTTGGAAGCCCAACTCCGCAGGTACAACTTCGGGTGCCAAAGACTAGGCTGGGGGCTCTGGGCCTTCGATGCCGGCAGCCAGGGCCCCATCACCACAGGGTCCCCAAGGATCCAGGCCTGGATCTGGATCGATGCCAGTCAACCTCACGGTACCTTCCCCATGATGATTCCAGAGGCGATTTCCCCGGCGCCGGCTGTTCCCCAAACCAGCGTCGTTCCCAGCCTCACCCCCTATGTGGACACAGTGCCAGATCGACATTGACCGATGTCAGTACTGGCGCCGGAGGGTACTTTTGTACCGCTGGTCATCCCTGCCGTTCCCTACCGCCCTGAGTGGCAGCCAGAGTAGGGTGAGGAAGATTTGGAGGGTCTATTGACCCTCAATTTGACCAACTTGAGGAGCCAGACTGGTGAGAGGAGGTAGGTGATGCCAGTGGTCTGGATACCTCCCCAGATCTTGGTATGCCTTCTCCCCCTACCGAGGCTACAAAGGAGGGAGCTTCCTACGCTGTAGTGTTGCGTAGGACGACTGAGACCTTGGGCCTCAAGCTTCCTACGGTGGCTGTCAGGACTAACCTCCTGACTGAGGTGCTTCAGTCGCAGCAGCAGCCTCTTCGGAACCCCTGCTGCCTTTTAATGAGGCCCTCACTGACATCCTTCTGGGCACTTGATCCAAGCCCAGCAAATGGGCTCCTGTGACCAAGATGATTGCCCGAAGCTGCCACCCGGCCCAGGCTGACACACTTTTCTCTCTCCCAACACCCTACCCCTGAGAGCTTGATGGTCCAAGCCTCATCCTCAAAGGGCGCATGCCCTACTTCTACACCAGATAGAAAATCCAAGAAGATGACCAATCTTGGGTAGAAGATGTTTTCTTCTACCAGCTTAGGACTGCGGTCGGTGAACACTGTATGTCTTTGGGCCGTTAGACACACACAGTGTGGGATACAGTTGCACAAGTGCTGCCGCAGTTCCCGGAAGATGCCCGGACCGTGCTCACCCTCGCTGTTGCTAAGGGTCGAGATGCAGCACAGTTCACCATCCAGTGTGGGCTGGATACCACCAACTTGCTGGGTAGAACGGTTTCTACATTGGCAGCCATGAGGTCGATACAGCTTGTTGAAAACATCCGGCTTCTCTGGGGATGTCCAATCTACCCTTTTGGACATGCCCTTTGATGGCCGTTGCCTGTTTGGTGACAAGGCAGACAACGAGCTTGAGTGTTTCAATGACTCTAGGGCTCTGGTCAGATCCTTGGGCCTCCTGGTAACTTTTCACCCCATGCAGTCTGCCTTTCACTCTTTCATGGCTACAGAAGGGGTGCCCCTCCACGTTGCGCACAGAGCCACGGGGCTAAGCAAGCTACCCAGCCTCTGCATGGCCGGGGAAGAGGGACCCAGTGTCGTGGGTCTGGGGGCATCAAACGCGTCCCTGTGGCAGAAGTAGGTCATGGTTCCTACTCCAACTACTTCTTGGTTCCCAAAAGGGACAAAGACCTGCATCCTATCTTAGACCTCAGGGACGTCAACCTCTTCTTCCGGAAGGAGAAGTTCAAGTCTTCAAGGGTTCCAGTCTTCTCCTGTTTTGACGACTGGCTGTTGAAGGCAGGCTCGCCCCATGCTGCCATCTACCACCTCCAGACCACGGCAGACCTCCTGCATTCGCTGGGGTTCACAGTCAACATGCCGAACTCAAACCTGATTTCCTCCCAGAAGCTCCTTTTCATCAGAGCGGTTCTGGACACAGTGCAGTTTCGGGTCTATCCTCCTGAGAAGCGAGTCCGGGATATTCTATCCTGGATTTTGGTGAGAATGACCCTGAGGCTGCTGGGCCTCATGGCTTCCTGCATTCTGCTGGTGGATCATGCCAGATGGCATATGTGGGCTCTGCAGTGGGACCTAAAGTTCCAGAGGGCGAAGCACCAGGGGAATCTTTCCGATGTGGTCCAGATCTCAGAGAGGAGGACTGCAAGTCAGTTGCAATGATGGCTCACAAACCAGGATTGGGTCAATAGCAGATACCTCTCCCTTCCCCAACCAGAGTTCACAGTAGTGATGGCTGCGTCACTTCTGGGATGGGGCGGCAATATGGGAGAGGCGGACATCAGAGGCGTCTTGTTCCTGGCGGAGTCCGGGCTCCACAGCAACCTTCTGGAGCTTCAGGCGATTCGTCTTGCACTGAAGGCGTTCCTTCCTTCTGTCAAAGGAAGAGTAGTGCAGGTGTTCACGAACAACACCACTGCCATGTGGTACTGCAATAAACAAGGCTGGGTTGGGTCATGCACCCTATATCAAGAAGCTCTTCGCCGTTAGACATGGCTGGAACATCAGGGCATATCTCTGGTGGTTCAACACCTGGCAGGTTACCGGAATGCCCGGGTGGACAAACTCAGCCGCCGGTGCATGATGGTTCAGTGGGGAGAGCCTTGGTTAGATCTATTTGCCACCGAAGAGAACGCACAATGTTAGCAGTTCTGCACATTGGAGTTTACAAAGCGCCCTCGCTCGGCAATGCTTTTCATCACGAGTGGAGTTGCGGCCTCATGTACACCTTTCCGCCTGTACCACTTCTACCCAGAGTGCTGAAGAAGATCAAGCGTAACCGGGCCCAAGTCATTCTTGTGGCTCCGGACTGGGCACAAAGTGTCTGGTACCCCGAGCTCTTGAGCATGGTCATCGATCCTCTGATCAGACTTTCTCTTCTGGAGGATCTTCTGTCGCAGCAGCAGGGGCTGGTCCTCCAACCAAACCTTTCCAGTCTCCACCTCCTTGCGTGGAGATTGAGCGGCGACAGTTGACAGCTTTCAACCTTCCTCTCGAAGTCTGTAATGTCATCTTGGCAGCGAGGCGTCCCTCCACTAAAACGTATGACGCCTGTAGATGGAACAAATTTGTGGTACAGTGCACAGCAAAGGCTGTGGATCTCCTTTTCGGCCCCTCTTTCAGAGGTTGTTGCCTTCATTCTTTCTTTGGCCCAGCAGGGTTCTGCTCTGGGCACTCTTAAAGGCTATCTTTTGACCATTTCCGCCTTTCTTCGCCTTCCTGATCAGCCTTCTCTTTTCAAGTCCCCTATTGTTAACAGGTTTCTGAAGGGCATTACTCATCTTTTTCCGCCTTCTCCTTTCATAGTGCGCTAGTGGGACTTGAATCTTATCCTCACTTATCTTAGGTGTGGTCCCTTTGAGCCACTACATAATTGTCCTCTTTGCCTCCCTACTTTGAAGACTGCTTTCTTGCTCGCCATTACCTCTGCTCGCAGGGTGAGTGAGCTTCAACCTTATCTTCCAGACCTCCCTTTCTTGCTGTCCAGCCAGACAAAGTAGTCTTCTGTACTAGGCCCTCTTTTTGGCCCAATGTGGTTACCTCTTTCCATATAGGTCCTCCCATCACATTGCCCATCTTCTTCCCACTCCCACACCCCTGCAAAGAGGAGGAGAGACTCTACCGTCTGGACCCAAAACATGCGCTGTCTTTCTACCTTGACCGCACTAAAGACTTCCAGGTGGACGATCAACTCTTTGTGGGTTATGTGGGCGCCAAGAAAGGTCGGGCAGTGTATAAATGTACCATCTCTCAATGGGTCGACATATGCATTAAGATCTGTTATTCTTTGGCTAAAAAGGAATCTCCAGTAGGACTGCGTGCCCACCTTACCAGGGCGATGGCAGCTACTTCTGCTTTGGGACGTGGAGTTCCACTGGTTGACATCTGCCAGGCAGCCAAGTAGGCATCCCTGCACACATTTACTAAGCATTACTGCCTGGATATCCAAGTCCAGAGAGATGGCTTTTTCGGGCGTTCTGTTCTCCAGGATTTCCTGGGGTGAACTTAGTTCGTAGACCCACCACCAGGGTTGGCAATGCTGGGGTACCTATTCTAAGGTAAGGAATCTATAACTAATAGTCTCTTTCAGATGAACCAGTTAATTACCTTCGGTGACGATGTATCTGTAAGAGACATATATTAGTTATAGATTCCATACCGCCCCACCCATCCTCCGCGTTCTGCGAACTGACTTCTAAGGATAGCTACTCCCTTGCAGGGCAATAGTTTTGTGTACCAGTGGTCAGTGTCTCACATGGCTCTGCGCTTCTGGCGTGGAAAGTCGTGTCAGAACTAACGTCAGCACGCAGCGTTGGCATCTAAATAGACACCACAACGTCATCCCGGCGAGTACGACGGCGGACGCGGAGTCGACCGACCCCACCTACTGCCGTGCAGTGGTACTGCTAGGAAAACATTTCTCTGAATCCAGTCTGAAGCCTGGGGGTAATTCTAAGGTAAGGAATCTATAACTAATATATGTCTCTTACAGATACATTGTTATCGAAGGTAACTAACTTGTTCATCAGTACCAAAAAAGTAAATAGGTAAGAAACACAGCACATCAAAAGAACCCTTCCCAACTTATAAAAAGTTAAATATTTTATTTTAAAACCAAACGTCACAAATCGGATGAAGTGAACCTGAGTTACAAATTTTGAAAGGCTTGCATGAATCCCTGTAGTTCACGCCAAAATGCTTTATAAAAGATTGCTTCTCACTTGTAGCATTTGTCTGGGAGCCTCAAACGTGAGGATCTGGGCTAAAGCCAAAGTTTTACGCTGACTGCTAGAGATCGAAGGTGTGATACAGGGGCCAGTCAAACGTTTACCTTCACACGTAGAAACCTTTGTGTTTCATTTTCTCATTGATTGGCTTGTCAGTGGGATCCTCTGCAATTGATTCCAGCTTTGGATTCTATGTCGACGGCCAAGCAAAATCAGGTGGTCCATTTGAAGTCTTGTTTCTCGATGGCATTCAAGGCTGTCTATGAATCAGCAAGTTGCAGTGGTGTATGAGCCTCAGAGTTTGTGCCTAAAAACGTTATCTTTTACTTTAGGCTCACATGTTGCAGTTCGGTGGGGTGAAAGAGTGCATTCTAGCACCAGGGAGGAGTCCAGGTCCTGGCAGGCACCTCATAGGCTACAGTAGCAGAGTCCAGGGCAAGTCTACCCGCCAGCTGGGCACTGTGAAAGTACAGTGCTTCTTTTAGCTTTTGTGCCTGTGAAGCTTAACACGAGACTAACCAACTATTCCCTGGAGTCCGCTCACTGGTCCTTGGCACAAGTGGGAGCAAGTCCATCCTTAGGGGTTTCTCGCCACAGGTTCTTCAACTGGAGCAGTCCTCTCTTTCTGAAGTGCAGTCTTGGTTCAGCAGGTGAAGTCTCTCTTGGTGCAGCCTTTCTTTCTGGGGTCTATAGATGCAGTTCTTCTCCTCTTCTTTCGCAGTTCAGTATTGTTCTGAGGCTGGGAGGCAAGGTTGCCACTTTTATGGCAATTTCTTTCTTTTGAATTTCTTTTTATATTTTTTTTTTCAAAATCAATCCACAGCAAACATCATACCACATAAGAAACATGCAGCTCACAAGTAGAGATGTCCCATGCTTAAAGCAATAGTCAATTAAAATATTAAGAAAAGGTACGTAATCTGTTAAAGTCCATTGTACCATGCAACACCCCTAATAAGCAATTGTATCTTGTGCCTATCACAACATGTTTCACCATGGGTCCCATAGTTTATGGTACCTTCGCAGACATCCCTGCACCAGATATACCCTTTCCTCTGCATTGGCGAAGGAGTCTGTCACTCGAAACCATGGGTACTCACAAAAATGTTCTCAGGGGCCACAAAGCTCGGTCGGTGATGTGACAGAGGGTCGCATTGATGCCAGGAGGTTGGCGCTCAGGGAGTGGGGCGCAAAAGGGACCTGGGGAAGTTTGGCAAGGTGGATGTAGGGGAAGCAAAGCATATACATCTAGTGTCTGAATTGCATAATGTAAAACCAAAAGCTTGGGATTAATCCTGGCTTCTCCGCTTAACCAAATTGTGTGATCCTAGGCAACTGTATTATTTCACTTTACATCCTTTTTCTTCATTATCATATACCTGACTTCAGGATGTGTTACAAAACCTTCTGTGTTTGATTTAAGAAACTACAATGTTCGTGTATAATAGAAACCCATGCCACCTAAAGAGTTCACATAACAACTGACTTGCCTTTTTTATTGGCATTGTTGTCAGGGTGGAGGGAAGAATGCATGTTTCTAAATTCATGTTTGAAAATCATCAGTTTAAAAAAATGCTTCTCAACGCACTGATATAACCTGATGTACTAAGGTACAATGGTTCTGCATGTTAATGAAATACACATTTTGTAATTTGAAAAGACTATATCATACTTTTCAACTTTTGCTGCAAGATGTCTTTAAAATCGAGAAGGTATTTCTACATTTTTGCGGTGCAGGAGACCCTGGTTACTTCATTTCTTTTACTTCAGTTAACCTTCAAATACATTCTTTCCCGTTTATTTAGCATATTTTTAATGTTAATTTTATTGTAGAGTCGAGTAAACATCCCAGTGCTGCTGATGAGCAGAGGGCTGCACATAAAGGTCAGGAGGGCTTCATCCGGCCCTCGTACCGTACTTTGAGTATCACAGCTCTAGACCAATTGGATGTGGCTGGGACATCTGTCGATCTTGTATAGGCGTGCTGGTGTGAATGAAACCCTATGGAAACATTTAAACTGAATAAAACGAAGTTTTGCAGGGATTACCAATTCCATGGCCGCATTTTTGCTTCAATTCAGTCCTTGTCCTCCAGGGAACCTAAATCCTTTTTCCCACCCATTCATGAGAGACTGCAATTGGTGCAGTTTATTAACAATTAGTGTTCTGTAATTACATGAGATAACCGTTTTCCCAATTCGCTCCACTGTCACTTTCGATTCTAAGAGATTGTAATCCGGTAATCTCTGTATAATCTCACTCGAGACCTTCAGTGCATGTCTGATCTGAAGGTAACAAAAGAATTGCATTCTGATAAGACCAAACTCTGCTTGCATCTGAGTAAAGAAATGAGGTCTGCCAGACATCACCAAACTTGGATATCCCAATCATGTCTCATCCAGAGAGCCCACTCAACTCAAAGACCTCTGGAAGTCATTTACCATACCACATCAGTGTTTCTTTTGTGAGCCTCCAATGCCATTTAATGTCTCTAAGCGACCAGGGGAAACAACCGTTACAACGCAACTATTACAACGGACTACTTTTACAACGCAACTACTACAACGCAGGATCCTTTACAACGAATGCCTTTACAACGCATGACATTACATCGCAGATGCTATTACAGCGCATGCCATTACAACGTAAGTATAGGTTAGTATATCATTTTATTAAAACATTTATTTATTTATTTTTAAATTATTTAATTAATTAAATATTAATAATTTAATAAATATTAAAACTAAAAATACTTATTAATAAAAAAAAGTTCTTTAAATAAATTAAATAAATTAATTTAAGTAATTTTAATATTTATTAAAAAAGTTCTAAAAACAAAAAAATATAAGTAATTTTTACCCCTTCACTATCCAGCACTTACCCTACTATTACACCCCCCTGGAGTTAGAATAGTAATTTTTACCCCTACATTATCCAGCACTTACCCTACTATTACTCCCCCCTGGAGTTAGAATATTATTTTTAAACACCTACACTATTTAAAAAAAAAGATATATATATTTACAAATACATTAAAAAAAAAAATTATAAATAAAAATAAATAAATATTTATTAATTACATTTTTATTTAAAATTATATACTTACCTATACTTACGTTACAATGGCTTGCGTTGTAATAGCATCTGCGATGTATTGTCATGCGTTGTAAAGGCATTCGTTGTATAGGATCCAGCGTTGTAAAAATTGCGTTGTAATGGTATGCGTTGTTAAAGTATGCGTTGTAACGTCATACATCCAGCGCCCAGTGCCTGCATTCAAGCATAATTCTAGTAACCTCAGATAAGCTCCCAGTCAACCTATAACCATACAACTGTGACAGGAGAAACAGTATTCCTGTTGTCACGATCTTCAGCCACACTGCAGAGTCTGCCTGATCTGCATACAGCCAATCAGTGACTGTGAAGCCAGATAGTATCGCCCGATGTCTGCTAAACCAATGCCAACATCATATGGTGACTGCATACATTTAGTAAAAGCAACCCTCTGTGTCTTCCCAGCCCAAATGTAGCTTGTAATAGTGATTTACAAGAAGAAGTCTCTCGATAGGAAATATGGGCAATTTTGAAGGACGCATTTTGGTTGGGGCAATGCAATCATTTTGAATAGGGCCACCATGGGCCATTATCAAGATTTATTTACTTAATTTAATTTATAATGCGCGCAGCTACCCAAACAGGGTTTCCCGGCGCCAAGGGACAGCCTAAAAGAGGGAACAGAGAGACAAACTTAGTTTACTGAGTGAAAAGCCATGTCTTAAGGTGCTTCCGGAAGCTGGTGAATGTAGAAGTGTTTTTCAAGAAAATAGGTAGCGAATTCCACAGCTTAGGACCTAGATGGGAAAAGGAACGACCACCCATTCTCACTAGTTTGAAACGTGGGATCACAAAGTCACTGTGAGTGGAAGAACGAAGAGTACGAACTGGGGCGTAGGGATGAACAAGTTCTTGGAGGTATAATGGCGCAGTACCATGTTTTATTTTAAAAATATAGCAAAGAGCTTGGAACTTAATTCTGCTGGTGATCCTGAGCCAGTGAAGGTCGAGGAGAGATTGAGAGATGGAGACACTTCTCGATACATGGCAAAGGATGCGGGCTGCAGAATTCTGTACAACCTGAAGCTTTCTTAAAACATCCTGGCATGCACCCAGATAAAGAACATTGCCATAGTCTAGGCGAGAGATGATCAAAGCCTGGACCACAGTTCTTTGGGAGGTGACGGGGAGCATCCACATGATCTTACGAAGCCATTTCAAGATGGCAAAGCATGTCGTGGCCACTCTTACCACCATAGAGAGGTTTTCATCAATTAAGAAGCCCAGGTTGCGAACCTGCGTGACAGGCAAAGGAAATGGGCCCATTTCCTGAGGCCAGTGTTTGGGGCCCCATAGGTCCCTACGTTTTCCTAATATTAAAATCTCTGTCTTGTCCCCGTTTAACTTCAGGAAGTTAGCCTGCATCCATTGTGAGACCTTACTAAGTCCATGTTGGAGAACTGACATTTTTCCATCTTTGGCGGAAGAAAGAGAAAAGATGATTTGAGTGTCATCTGCATATGAGAACAGTGAAAGACCAGCTTCTTCCACAATGGTGGCTAAGGGTCTAACATAGATGTTAAAGAGTAAAGGACTCAATATAGACCCTTGAGGAACTCCATATGCAGATGAACAGATTTTGGAGACAGCTTTGGAGGAAAAAACCTGGAAGGTGCGATCACTAAGGAAGGATGTAAGCCAAGATAGAGCAAGGCCTTCAATACCTAGGGACCGGAGGGAGGCAAGCAAGATGGAATGAGAGACAGTGTCAAAAGCGGCACTCAGAACAATCAAAATGAGTGCCGTTGTCTCCCCCTTGTCCAGACCATGGCGCAACCTTTCCGTAACTCCAAGGAGATTAGTCTCAGTGGAGAAGTTGGCCCTGAACCCTGACTGAGAGGGGTGCAAGATGCCAGAACTCTCCACAAAGTGTGTCAGTTGGTTGTTTACATGTTTCTCCAGGATCTTCAAAAAGACTGGCAGCAGAAAAATAGGCCAAAAATTGAAGATTTTTTTTTTAGAAGGATCAGCTTCAATAGGGGAATGATCATGTCACGTTTCCACTCTGGAACCCAAGCCTCTCTTAATGATAAATTAAGAAGTTCCCTGATGATTTCTAATGATTTAGGGAGAAGTTGGCGCAAGATGTTTATGGGTAACGGATCACGCGGAGAGACGGACATGATACTGGCTAAACATTCCAAAAAGGAGTCCGCATCAAAAGGGTGCCAGAGACAAAGCTTTGCTGAAGGATTGGGCTCTCCTTTACAAGTGGAATCAGAACTTAGATTGAGTCGACCAGCGAAGGCAGTAGTTCCCAATGCACTGTAGATAAGTTCAACTTTCTCAATAAAAAAGGCAGCAATGCTGTTGCATTGAGTCACATCAAGTATAGGAGGGGCGGGAATAGTGTCAGAGCCTGCCAATTTCTTAACTACAGAAAATAAAGTGTGAGGACAGTTTTGGACATGCGCAATAGTAAGAGTGTCAGCTAACCCCAAGTCTTAAGACATTCCTGGGTTGTTGCAGCATAGGGGCCATATTGAGTTCCCAGCATCTCAGCCAATCTAATGAGACATGCAGCCCCAAATATTTAAAGCTGCTAGCGCACTTAAAAGGGCTATTTGCATCTAAGCCCATACAATCTGGTGAGCCTGTTAATGGAAGGAATACAGATTTTCCCCAGATAATTTTAAGGCCTGAATTTTCCTCGTATATATTATAAGTATCTGCATGCGTCAGGGAATAGAACAGTTGGGGCGTCACACACAGCAGAGAATCGTCTGCATATAACACTATGTGTTCTTCTTGGTCCTGGTGCACATGCAGGCACCACAATATCGTACCCATTCCGCAAGAGGTCTCACTACTAGTGCAAACAAGAGAGGGGAAAGAGGCCTGCGCTACCATGTACCCCAATGTATTTACTGAATTTACCCTCACTGTGGCCCATGGAGGACGATATAGGAGTTTACATAAGCTCAAATCCCTGGGCCAATATTCATCTGTTCAAGGACTGTGTGCAAGAAGGACCATTCAACCGAATCAAACGCTTCCTCAAACTCAATCGAGAACTCTGCAGAAAATCCATTGGGCCTGGGGTCTTACCCGTTGGTAGGGTGTCTGGTTTTCGGTATCAACCAGCCGGAAAAAAAAAAACGAAGTCTGCCTTTTCAGTGTAAACTGAAAAGTCCTGAAATGTAGCCACTAGATAGAGACATATCTACCCTTCAAATAAATAGAAAATTCTGCTCTGTTGTATTGACAAACACAAGAATCATTTTAGAATATAATTCAGTGCTTAAAGATAGAAAATCTTCTCCATTCAATTGTTGAAAGTAATGAGGCTAAAGGTTTCTGTTGCATCTCAGCAGAGAAGTGCACAGTGAGGAGAGGAGAGGTAAAACAAAAGAGTGTTAGTCAAGGGTCTAACCCAGATTGAAAAAATAGAAGACAGTTAATAAGGACCAGATAGTAGGCTAAACGTGTTTTTGAGGGTGTTGTGTGTTGGTAAGCCTGGGATCCCCTGCTGGAGCCTGGTGTATGGGTAAGCAGTTTCCCCTTTTGTTGCTTTGCCGCATTTATACTGTGTAATAGAGGGTATATCCAAGGATCAGCTATGCTGGCATTATGAGAAGTAAAGCACACAAAAATTGTGCACATCAATCATTAAGACTTAAGCCAGTTGGACTGTCTATTACAAATACAAAGAATGACCACTTGAGCGCTTGGGACCTTTCTTGGCATATTGGATAAGAGTAGGCCAGTGCTAATGAAATACTTCCATTTTATTCTGTAACTTGTCCTGGTACACTGCAGCACTGGCTGTTTGTATTGAATACATTTAGGAGGGGTTTATAGATTGAGCTACTGTACTAAGAAGAACACTTCCAGGTATAACAGTGTAGGAGAACAGTGGAATCTACACACTACTATGCTGCCATGGTCTATACACAGAGCTCTTACTCTCTTTAAGGGAAGCTGGCACAGCTACACCATAACACTCTCCATACACTTGAGGAATATGCAGGGTAACCAGGCTCAGGAGTCTACAAGACATCCTGCTGATACTCTGAAGAGGATCCCAAATCACCGAGGATCGAAACGCCGTCGACAACCACAGCGCGATTTCTTGGCGCACTATCTCTAGGCTCATAACTGTGTTCAAATTTAAAAATTGTAAATCATGTGTATTCAATGTGGAGCCTTTCTCTGATTATTCCTAATCACTTTGCGCCGACCACGCTGTTCACCACGTTCGCTTGCGTCGTCACTTTCACTTTGTTATCACCTTGTCACCAAGTGTCATCTGGGTTGCTTCATGAATATTTTCATGTACAGTGCTGCTTTTTAACTGTGCTCCCCATTCCTAACAAGTTGGTGATTAATAACCATCTCACAAATGTATTGAGACTCCTTGTGGTTCTTTCCTTGTAATACTTATTGTATGCATCTTTCAAACTGTCTTTGACATTGATACCTATTGGGACACTGTATCCTATATATCCTCTATACCCAGTCCCAGTTTGGTCTATGGGTCTCACTCCTGTTCTCTTTCACTCCATGTGGATGCACACAGTGGAGCACAACATGTGCCCCCCTGTGTGCATGCACCCTCAGTTTCAGCACAACATGGACTTTACAGTCCATACCATGCTGGAACTTCCTTAGATGTTCCCATTGAGGTGCCTATTTTATTTTCATTTTTTTTTTTCATGGGAACGCCAAAGGAACCACCCGCCATGGGCTAAAAAAGTCATAATATGGCGGGTGGTTCTCACGCAGGATTGGCGGTGGGCTGGTCCTGCCACCACACCGCCAAATTCATATTTGGCCCTTAGACTCCATAAGGCATGTTTTCTTCTATACTTTTGCTCACCATTTTTATAATAAAAATTCTTTTAGTTTAATTCATTGATCTCTACCTTTCCACACATCGTAAATGGGTTGAAGGAACTGCTAGACAGATGGTGTTCCACTAAACACGCGTCTACAAACATGTCTGCCTAAAGAAATGTTAACAGATGAATTGTGCATACCTGCAGTGCAGCAGTTCTCTACCAGCAGACTATTAGACTAAGGGCCCGATGTATATGTTGGCGGGAGGAGAACTTCATTGCGGTTTCAACAAAGTTACCTCCCTTCCAATATAGTGGTCCGCCAGCCAAATATAATTTTGAGCGGACCTTTAGTATTTCCATGGTGGAGACTACTCCGTCCCTGCCGTGGCTAAACTTCTCCACCGGCCCTGGGGAGTAAGGGCCATTGGAAAAATGGCTACTGTCCGTCCACCCAATTTAGATGGGTAGACATAGCTATTTTTTACTGTTCCTTACTTCCAGGCACAACCTGGTAGTAAGGGATAGTAAAATTGTAATAATGTTCCCACCACCATGGGAGAAGACTCCCAAGGCGAGAGGAGCATTATTTTTTTTCTTTACAAAAAGAAAATCCCATTTCAGGATTTTCTATTTGTAAGGAAAAGGGCTGCGTCCTGCTGATAACAATGATAACCCCTGATTTTGAGAAGCTTGAAAAACCCTCAAAAATACCCATTTGATTTCCCAAAAGCACACACTGAAAACATGAAAGCCTACCAGTGGGCATGCTAGTAATGGTAGCCATAATCCCTCCCTCCAGTGTCGGAAGATCTAATGCTTCTCTTTCTTCGGATAGCAAACTAAGGAGGGATAGGTCTTTGATAATCGGTATATCCAAAGCTTGGATTACCGGTGCACGCTTCGCATACATTTTGCATAGTAATCAGCAAAGGCAGTCTCGACCCCCTGGGGTGAGTTACCATGCCTCTATCTGGATTTCAGATGCTTGGGACAAATCGAGCTTCGGCATCTCTATGAGGAGCCAGTATATCAATTTATCGGCCTTATTACCGGCATCAAAAATTCTGTATTTTGATACCAAAGTTAACATTTTTGTCTGCTCCAATAGACTTTTATGCCTGTTTCGAGTTTGTGGGAGGGGAAGACACACTAACCAAGGGGGAACCATTCCCACAGTGCAACCTTACCCACTTTTATCTCACTTCCCGTGGGGTTGGCAATAAACAATCCCATAGTTCATATCTCTGTCCAAAATGTCAGAACTCCTATTCCCTGGGACAGAGCTATAGCCACACCCTTAAGGTGTTGAGCAACTCCCCCCAGAAACCGGTTCTGCAACAGGTCTTCCCCATTTGGGCAAGATGCCAGCATACCTCAACAAAGGACAGGACAGGCTACAGTGTGACTCGCATTTGCTTATGACTTGCGGCTGCGCCTTTGAGTGTGGGTCATCCGTGGCCACATACCCACGCGAACCTGTCAAGAGGACGTCACATCTCCACCAACCAACAGGCCTTTTATTTCTTTGCCTGGTGCGCCATTCACTCCTCCTGGCAGGAGGGCAGCAGGCTGTCATCGAACAACTGCTGTAGTTAATCAGAAATAGAGGGTAGAACTTTGAGGCAAGAATGTGGTGAATTTCTAAAGTCACCTAAATATTTAAAGTTCCTTTAAATCAGCTTCAGCAAAGAGTTGGGTTTGTAACAATTAATTAGTATAATTTATTGTAACAATTTGATACCTTGAAGTATTATTTTTGTTGGCCCAAAATGGAAGTTCACACTTAGTGGTTGGGCTAATGTAACTCCATGTTAGCCACAGGCACTAACAGCCCTGCTACAGCTAAAAAAGACAATATGGAGTTTTTTTCTGTCAGGACATGTGAAACACAAAAGAAACATGTCCTTTTTAATATTCTGCTCACTGCCTTATGGGCTTTTAAGGCCTGACTTATGGGTGACTTATAAATATTAAAAAGGGAGGTTTGGACTTGGCAGTAGAGTTTATATTGCCATGTAGAGCTGGTAGTTTAAAAGCTGCCATACCTGTCTGTTTTCACTTTGCCACTGCAGTGGTGATACAATTAAGGGCTTATGCTCACTAGTGACATTTAACTTACTAGCCCTGGGTAAACGTTGTACCATATACAAGGGACTTAAAGGTAAGTGAAATGTGACAATCAGGTATTCTCTAATCGTGCAAAGATTTTAAGGGTCAGAACACGTGCACTGGGGCCTGGTCAGCAGGACCCAGTGCATTTCAGAATTGAAAAACAAGCTATTTGAAGGAGTGATCATACAAAGAGAGGCGTTTCCTTACACATTATTAACATTTTGGATATATTTTTTAAGTTTCTTCAGCATTCTAAAAATGTCTTATTTTTTGTTTTTACTTTCCTCCTTGTCTACGACTTTTCTCCCATTTCCTTTTCACTTTCATTGAGGTCACCTTTCTATGTCTTTTCCGTTTCTTCACATTGTATTTCAGTTGTACTTATTTCACATCTTTTGATTTGATTTTGATTTCTATTTCTCTGTCAAATTAGTTTCATTGGTGTATTATGCCCAAAAATCGTATTTGTTAGGTGCCAGGGGTTTGAATGGTGAGAGGGGATTTGCTAATCTAGTTCAGTGACTGGTGTAGTATAGTCTTATTAGTTTTGAATTGTATTGCTTTTCTGTGTGATGTAGTTGCTGTGAGGTCTTATTGATTCTTTTCTTACTATGGTTAGCAGCATTGATGACCAAAGTCATCAATGCTGCTAACCTTACTTTTTCATATAGTAGGAAACAAGATCTACATCAAAGGCTTGTCAAATCTGACAAGAGCAGCAAACAACTGAAGAGGACAGTGTTGGAAGGTAATCGAACAATCTTCATGAGATACATTGAATAAAAGTGAAGTACATTTGGAGAAAGTTTTCCCTTGATATTCATTGAGAGAAAAGAAACCCTGGAAGTCAATTCTTTAAGACGGAGGATTAAAAGCATTTGTACATGTCCGCTGATCAGAGGATTCCATAACCGGACTGGCTAAACAGTATCATAAGAACACTCAGATTGCACTAATCTAGGGCCATATGCATGAACACATTTTCCCATAGACACAGAATGGGCAAAACCCTTTGATGCATCTGGCCCCTAGTATCTAAAAAAGAATCAAGAATACATTGCAGATCAAAAGTGTGGAAATATTGGACTGTGCATGTAGTTAGTCGGACAGTGTGATGTTACTCACCTGGCCGCAGTGTCAGCTGGATTTTTTGAGGGGCCAGTTGAGTCACGGTCTTTTTATCCGAGTTGTCGCTGAGTGGAGTGTCCTCCAGGATCTTATATGAGCTACGCGGGTCCATTATCTGGTCCTGGTCACATCCCCGTTTCAATAACTGCTCCTGTGTTCCACAGCGGGAGGAATCTGCCTCTCCCACTTTAGTGAAGTTCTGACATGACAGAGAGAAGGGAGGGATACTTTCAGTAGAGAACGCTCTCATGTAGTCATGACACAGTGTATATGCACCTATTCAGATTATTGGTCATTCAATCATAGTGTACTAATGTTGACCATTCAAAGATTTGTGATGTTGAACACCTGTATATTGCAAACACGACCAGTGCACTCTCCAGATCAGTCTGACCATATGCAGATGGTCCTGTCCAGCCCCAAAATATATGTTTAATTTCTGCAGGCTTACGACTTAATAGGTGCATTTATAAGGCTTAGGGACAGAGGAGAGAGAGTAACTAGTCACGTTGTGAGCAAGGAAAAGTCAAATATAAGACAAGACATGAGGACAGTGGAAGTTGTGAGAACCGAGAGACAGTGGACCTTACGGATGAGGCAAGATTTATTATTACTGAAAAGGAGGAGAATAGGGAATGGTGAGGAAAAAAATAGTATGAATAGTGTAAGGACCCAGAAGGAAAGGAGATCAGGAATTAGAAGTATATCGGTGAACTGAGGAAAAAAGTACCACCATACAATGAAGTAGGGTAGAGGAAGTAATGGAAATGATGAGTTCGACTATGACTCCATAGCAACCGTACTTAGATTAACAACACTTCTTGCCCTTTAGTAATTACCCTACTACCGTGGTGTAGTGACAGGGAAATCGTAGAAGCAGGCTTTCACTCACATTGTCAATGTCACTCTCTACTTTAATAATATTCTACTATTCATGGGTCCAACATTAATAAGCATTATAACTTCACTATAGACTGTACCAATAATTCTATTTAGCCCCACACCCCCATTAGTAACCTGGGATGAATCATTTAAGTGCCATTATAATGCTCGGTTTCAAGATATAATGCTATATGATGTCCCTCCAAAAACGTTTTATCTAATGTGGCTGTGACATAGGAGGCACAGCAATTGGCTGATCACGTACAGTGATGGATACATGTGGAAAAATGCTAGACACAAGCAAGACCGAATATATGCCTGGTCTTCTACAACTGACTTAGCAGCCTAGAATTTTGAAAAGGAAAAAATAATATTAAAGGACTATTAACCTGAAAAAAAATGAATAATACAAAATGAACAGGACTGATCAATTGTATATGTCATACAAATAACCAGAGGACTGGTGGTAACTCTGTGGATTTGGAGATAGAAAAGGTCTCGGGCATGGCTAGAGAGAGTGAATGCCCCTGTTTTGAGCTCCCCATAGCAAGTTCTGTGGGTATTTTGGGTGTTTGCTTAATCACACACAACAATCATACATATCCGCTCAGGGCTTGTGATACGGAATATGAACCACAGCAACCACTGCAAGTTCCATCTCCTCTACTGGGCGTGACTCCTATCAGCTCACTCGGCTGTTGAGGAATGACAGTGGTAACCACAACAAATTATAGTGGCTTGACAGGCCGTTTTACCTCTCACCTGACACGGAGAAGTGCCTTCCTTCTTTGTGATTTTTATATTGGTGTGCTATTCCCCTTCAACCAGGCCCATGCTCCATCCGTGTGCAACATGGGTGCTACCTGTGTATGTGTGTTTTTGTGTGTGTGATGACCAATGTTTGGGATGAAATGTTTTACGTGAGGAACAGGGTCTGTACTGATTTGCATTAGTATGGCCTTCTGCTAGATTGGCAGAGTAGGCGAAAAATGATGGGTTGGAATGCCACCCCCAACAATTGCCACTGGTAAGGCTATTTGGAAGCAATCATCCCATCATATTGTTGGGCCTTTAATTGCCTAGAAACCTGAGACTGGTGCACCTTTCCAAGCCTAGTGTTGCCTATGTTTGTTAATTCCAAAACATTGTAAATTTGAATCCATTCAAAGTGAACTTCTATGGGTGAAGATTTACTATTTTGTTTGGTAAACCAGCCACTATACACATTTAAGTTTCAAGCTCCAAAAATTAACAAGCTAAAAGCTCTTAGCAAAATGAGAATGATACGCAAAAACAACACAGATGTAGCAAACCCGACTCAGGGTGCCCAAGCTCAACTACCAAGCCAATAATGCATTTATGGGTGTCACACTCCATACACCCCCCTGAAGCTAAGTCACGGCCCGTTCACCTGAACCTGGTAGTCCTCCCTGGAACCCATGACTATGGAACCGTACAACACAATTGCCAGGAGTTCCTGCCCTGGGATCACTTATTGTAAATGCATTTTTGCTGTACACACTCTTCTCCGTCTCTGTTATGAGAAGCTATGTTATGTGTGGGTGGGACAAGGGCCTATGACTGGAAAGAGCCAAAAACATAGGGATTAAGGGTATAGCACCAAGAATTCTAAGCACTCATTTTTTAAAAATACATTTTTAGCCATTGGACACCCACACAAGTGAGATATAATTTTACTCGGGAGACTGAGGAGATCATTGTGGGGTAGGACATTTTTGCCTGCACTGTGTTTCCACTCAAAAAGATGTGGAAAATGTGTTGTTTCTCAGCAAAATTTGAGGTTTTCAGGGGATTCTGGGTAGGAAAACATTGGGGGATCCACACAAGCCATACCTCGAAGACTCCCCATGGTTTCTAGTTTCCAGAAATGTGTGGGTTTGGTAGTTTCCCAAGATGGCTGCCGAGCCTGGGGCCAAAAACCCAGGTGACCCCCCTTGCAAAACCAGATTGTTTTGTGATAGGTAATTTTGATGTCTTTTCAATACGTTTTAGGCCCTTGCCTGCCCCGGGTACTTGACCCACCCACGGGAGTGAGGTACCATTTTTATCGGGAAACCTGCAGGAACGCTGGGTGGTTAGGAGATTTGTGGATCCATGCAGATTACAGAACGTTCCCACACAGAAATTTGAGAAAAATTAGATTTTTACAGCTAAATTTGAGGTTTGCAGGGGATTCGGGGTAGGAAAACTTTGGGGGACCCATGCAAGCCATACCTCGCTGGACTCCCCCGGGTGTCTAGTTTGAGAAATGTGTTGGTTTGGTAGGTTTCCCAAGATGGCCGCCAAGCCCGGGGCCAAAAACCAAAGTGACCCACCTAGCAAAACCAGGTTGTTTTGTGATAGCTACTTTTGATGTCTCCTCAATACCTTTTTGGGCCTTGCCTGTCGCGGATACTTGATCCACCCACGCAAGTGAGGCACCATTTTTATTGGGAGACCTGGTGGAATGTTGGGTGGTAGGAAATGTGTGGATCAATGCAAATTCCAGAACATTCCACCACAGAAATGTGGGGAAAATGTGTTTTTTTTTACAAAGTTTGAGGTTTGCTAGGGATTCTGGGTAACAGACCCTGGTGAGAGCCAGACAAGTCACCCTATCCTGGATTCCCCTTGATGTCTATTTTTAAAAATGTATAGGTTTGCTAGATTTCCCTTTTCCCTCGGTTCCGGCGGAGCTAGGGCCCAAAATCCACAGGTAGGAACATCGGAGGGGTGGGAGGTGGGGTTGTTGTAGGGCCAAAAATCCACAGGTAGGAACATCGGGGTGGGGTTGTTGGCCCCGATATGCCCATTTTGGGGGGATGGGTAGCCCCCACCCCCACGCATAATAAAAGCCAGCATAATCGCTGGCGCCTAGTGAGCTTCCTGCCTCCATTGGGGGGAGATCAGGGGCCACTGCCCCCAGGGGGGTCATAAAGACTGTGGCATATTGGCGGGGTGCGGTGGACATTGGTATGCCCATTCTGGGCATATCCCACCCCCATGCATAAAAAAGCCAGCGTAATTACTGGCGCCTAGTGAGCTTTCTGCCCGCCTCTGGGGGCAGATCAGGGGCCACTGCCCCCGGGGGGCATAAAGACTGTAACCTTTTTTAAAGGGGATGGGCATTGGCATCCCCATTGTGGGCTGACCCGGCCCCTGAATTAAAATAAAAATGTATATATATCCTGATACCTAGTGAACTTTCTGCCCCGGGGGGCAGATAATGTGCTATTGCCTCCGGGGGGGGGGGGGTCAGAAAGACTATGGTAATTGTTTTTGTGAGGGGGCATTGACACGCCTATTCTGGGCAGTCCCCACCCCTACATCATTAAAAAATCCCAGGTGCCTAGTGGGCTTTCAGCTCCCCCCCGGGGGCAGATCAGGGGCGTCTGCCCCCATCTGCCCCTGGGGGGTCAGAAAGACTGTTGCATTTTTTTGGGCTCATCCTGGGCAGCTCACACCCAACATTACTATAAAATTGTACCTTGTTTCTAGTGGGCTTTCTGCCCCCCTGGGGGTCAGATTGGGAGCTACCGCCCCGTCTGCCCCCAGTGGGGCAGAAATACTGAAATTTGTCTGGTGGGAGGCAATGTCATGTCAATTTTGGGCATCCCTCACCCCATATAAATACAAAATAAATCCTGGGTTTCTAGTGGGCTTTCTGCCCCCCGGGGTCAGATTGGGGCCTACTGCTTCGCCCCTGTCTGCCCCTGGGGGGGCAGAAACACTTGGATTTCTCTGGGGGGGGGGAGGGGGGCGTGGGCATTGTCATGCCCATTTTGGGCAAGCCCCAACCCAACATTACTAAAAAAACAAGTCCCTGGTTTCTAGTGGGATTTCTGCCCCCCGGGGCCAGATTGGGGGCTACTGCCCCTGCTTGCCCCCGGGGGGGGGGGGCAGCCCCCACCCCAACATAAATGCAAAGTAATAATCCCTGGTTTCTAGTGGGCTTTCTGTCCCACTGGGGGCATATTGGGGGCTGCTGCCCCCATCTGCCCCCCCAGGGGGGCAGAAAGGCTAATGGACAAAATAAATTGGGGTGAGCAAAGGCCCTTGCCCAAGGGCCGCTCCCCCCTCCTTGGTGTCTAGTGGGTGGATCCCTTCTTGGGCACGGTGGCACAGGACGGCTCCCGGCCGTCCTGCGCATGGAAGGGGTTAATACTTACGTTCAGGATGTTGTCTGTACATGCACTTCTTTTTGATTACCTGGACTATAATGTTGCTGCAGCTAGAATAATAATCTAGGCCATACATGACTACTATAGGGGTTATATAGCCTGGGGGTTATTCACCAAACTGCCTTTTCTAGTAAATTTAGCAGCACTACAATAGCAGTACAACAAACATACTACAAAATGTTATTCAAAAACTGCTAAAGAACTACTGTGTTTTTTGCAGTAGTACTTTAGAAGTACTACAAAATGCAGTTTGTGAATAGCCCCCAGGGCCTTCAATTGGTGGAGACATGTAAGTTACACTTTTGGAGTAAATTTACACTCACATTTTGTGAATAGACAAAAAGTAGTAAACTTACTCAAACGTGTAAATTATTCAAAAGTGTAAGTTAACTTTGTGAACCAGGCCCATCTAGTGAGTAGTTCAACCAACAAACAGTAAATATGCACCTATAGAAGTACTCCTTGAATGGGTACACGTGTACTATTTTTGGAATTCACAAACATTAGCAGCAGTTGACTTGGAAAGCTGCTCCTGTCTCTGGTTTCCAGGCATCCTACTGGCATTCAAACACCCAAAAGGTGATGGGGTGAATACTTGCAAATATTCTTACCAGTAGCAATCACTCGGGGTAGCATTCTAACCCACTACTTTTCTTCCCCTCAACTGCTGTAAACAGAGGCTTACCTAATTCAAATCAATGCTGACACTCTTCCTCATGGAAACAGTCCATCCCGAATCTTGGTTTGGAAATTTAAGATTCACACCCCAGAATATCACTCACTCCTGACTGGATTCTGAAAGGCATTTGCCATGGGTGCCTGTAACCAGCACATTAGTTTTGGTGACTTCACTTATGCTCTAAGGTGAACATCACAGAACATCACCCCCCACACCAAAATGCTTCTCAAATAGCCCATTCTCATAACCTATGCCTAGTGACTAATTTAAGGATAAGAATTCCACTCGGGTCAATCACGTACAACCAGGGGTGTAACACAGACGCACTGCAGCCCTTACGGTGCAGCCCCCTCATGCATCCAGGGGCTCCTTACTCTTTCAAGGTGCCCCCATTCAGCTCAAGGCCAATAAAAATCTGTGAAATATGAGACACTTACCCACATTCTGCGGTGGTGGGAGAAGACCATTATTTTGCGTTAAAATGCTTCTCCCATAAGCCAACCTGCAATTCAAGACTCTTCCACCCAGGGTAGGGTAACCAGATTTTCTAAATCAAAAACGGGAACATTCTATAGGCATAGAAGTAGGACTATGTGTAGCCTCTTCCCCATAGGGCCTCATTATTTTTTTGTATAACCTAGGCGGAGCGAAATTACTTCAGCTTTTATTTCGCTCCACCTGACTATAACCTGTATGGGGTTTTCCCAACCAGTTTTACTAGGAGTGGGAGAACTACATATGATGTCTCTGGTCGGTAAAACCATCTGGAAAAAAATTGCCTGAAACTTTGGCTGCAGCAGCAGCCAAGTCTTACACTTTTTTCTGCGATAAAAATGCACCCCCTTTTTTCCATACTTCCCCCAACCCATCCCTCCAAACCACCAGGCCCACACATACCTTTACCACTTGCTCACTGCAGATGGTCAATGTATGCAATAAAACACCAAGGGGTGTTTCCTCGTAATTGCACTGAACTGGTGCAATATTACTGCTCACTAACAATAAAATTACTTGTGTTTTTAGCCGTACCCCAGTACTATACAATTTATAATCAGGCCCCTTTCTAACAGAAAAGCTAGAGACAGTGATACAGACATATGACGATTAAGCTAAAAGTGATACACATTGCACAACTTTAGACAGATATTTTTGTGGTAATCACGGAGGACATTAAATGCACATGTTCTTATTCATATTAAATGTCCATTTAAGTCATGATAGATTTAGGGCTGTGAACGTTCTAGTTCTTTTATTTTATAGTCACGCCTGATTTGCACGTCACAAAAGAACGTTATTGAAATTGTTTTTAAAATGGCATGTGCCACAGAAAAAAAGGCATGCTGTGTGGCATAGTACATGTCAAGCTCAGCTGCTTCTCTCTGAATTAAGTTAAGAGAATGGTGTACTTGTTTTAGGAAAATAGATGCCTTACTTTCAAACGCGCTGCAAGAAGTTTTTGGTAAAAAAAAACTAGGGTCTGATTTGTGAGCCGCATTTCAAGTGCTGAGCTCTGCCTGACCTGACCCCTTCTCAAAACTCCACCAAAAATCCGGACTGTCCGGGCAAATCTGGGACGTCTGGACACCCTAATGCGGGAAGCTCCCTCATGGTGTAAAGGACTAAACACCACAAAGGTCCTATGAAAACTTATTGAAGCGGTCCCAGAGGAACGTCCATCCTTCCTGATTTCACCCTAGGACTCTGAGTCAAGAAACAGCTCACAGCTGTGTGCGCATTATTGAGGGCTCTGACCTCCCTCACTGTTCGACAGCCACTCTGTGCTATGATTCCCTGCAGTAACAGGGTACAAGCCTTCATTTACAAGTACGCTAAAACCACAAAACAAAAATCATTCCCCATGACCTATCAAATAGCTACCTCATTGAAGTAGTCTTCGAGAATGCTTATTACACCAAAAGAACAGGTCTCGTCTCAGACAGAAAACACAAAGGGGCTCATTTATGAGCCCTTGCATCACTTTTGCACCACTGGTGCGTCACTTTTTGTGATGCACCAGCAGTGTAAAAAATGCGCCTTGTTGCGCCACATTTAGAAAGTGACGCATCTAGGTAGATGCGTCACTTTGTAAACCCCTGAGCTACATTATACCTGCGCCAGGTATAATGTATGCGGGGGGTGTTCCCAGGCAAGAAAGGGTCATAGAAGTGACGCAGTGAAATCTACCAGTCTAGGACTCAAATGCGTCAAAATGTTACGCCTGCCTCACAGCAGGCGTAAGCCCATGTGAAAGGGCACATTGCTGGGGTTGTGTCACTTTTGTGACACACTCCAGCAATGCGTCACTTTTGCGCCATACAGAGACGTCAGAAATACTGACGCATCTGTAACTCCTTGCGACATGACGCGTCATACAGTAAATATGATGCATCAGGTATGTCGCAAGGAGTGCGCACTGAGAAGTGACGCATCGCTGCTTTCATGCAGTGATGTGTCATTTCTCATAAATGAGGCCCAAAGAATTCTGGGAGGGTTCCAGTAATATTTTCCATCATCAAGTCCACTGTGCCCCCACTTGATGCTCTGCTCCCTTCCAGAGATAACTGCAGAGGGTCACTGATTTCATTCTATTTTTAAATTGTCTTTATGGTCCACTTGTATGAACTACTAATCTGCATTCAACAGTTCAATGTGATTTTTTGTTGGTGTAATCTAAGCTTAATTACCCAATAAATTGGAAATCGAGAAGGGAAAGAAGGAGCAATTTCGAGGGACTTAAAAATGGTAGCCTCTTTTGCAGTAGTGATGTTTGTACATTTCCTGTCATCCCCCAGCTCACTGCTCTCTGTCGAACTGGGTACAGGCACGTGCAAACCTCAGGGCCCTTTCTCACACACAGACCTCAACTGTGCCAGCGTTCTCATGATACAAATCTTCTGCTGTTTCGTGACAAGTGGAAACCTGTGGTTAGTGGGTGAGTTTCCTCTATCGCTCTCATTTCCCACAGCGATGCACGCTGCATTACATCCTGTGCGAGACATCTGTCTCCCTAACCCTGTTAGACTCTTTTTGAAACTGTAAAATAGGCTACCGTATTCATGCACACCCAGTCAATATCGTGCAGCATGTGACTCCACAAAGGGTCTTGGACAGGGTCGGATTGGGATCAGAATTCGCCCTTTGCACTCCCCAAAAAGTGGCCCACATTCCTGGGTCATGCCCGTTCACGAAACAGCATTTGGTTAGTCTCATCGGGCTAATTTTTAGAGAAATGTTTGATAAATTATGACTTTTAAAGCTCATAGAGCCAGAAACATTGGTGAAAACTAAAAGCACTACATATAGGCGGGGCGGGCGAAGTGAAATAAGTGGCCCAAAGGCCACAACTCCTGATATGGCTATGTTTGACACCTGCAACCTTAACGGGCATTAGCAGTATTTTAATGCCCTTGCCAGTACGAAAATGGAGAAAAACATCTAAAGCTGGTATTTTTGCCCCTGATCGATATGTGCTTTAAAATTTGAACAGTAAATGTAAGGTGAAAGCAGTTTAAAATGTGGTCTAAAACTTCTTTATTGATCGGTGACTGATAGTTAAAACTAAGCAAAGAAAGAAAAGGCATGTTATGAAGGAATACAGACTTTTTAATATTGAATAAAGAATTCTCTCTCATTAGGTTCCAGCCTTTGCAGATTCTTAAAAAATGAGCAAACGGAAGGTTATGTTTTTTTATTGTGGTTGTTTATAGCTTAAACTCGGCCAAGGGGCGCAATTATATGAGCACCAGTTACAGTACAGGGGAGCTGATGTGATAATGGCCCACAGCAGGGAGTGGGACTTTGATTCTGGGGGTCTGCGCTGGCCCCACGGGAGGCCAAGATAAAGTCTGCAGCAGACAGAACGATATTGGCCTAGTGACGCTGCTGAAAGCAACCCCCTCAGAGCCTCCTGGCTCATGATGCTGCCCCGTACAGTGGCCTGGTGGGGAAGACAATAAGGCTCTGTGGGTCGGTTGACAAAAACCGGCCCACTGGTGACCGTTAGGTACCGGCCCATCGGCCAATGCCCGACTGCCTGCCTTCCCAATATGATGCAGGTCTTGCATTCAGCATCTTTTTCTGTAACTTTATCTCAGATTGATCTCTTGCCTAGGCTTCTAGTCCATGGATTTCCCCCTATCACCGGGGGAATAATTCAGTAGGCTATGGTTTTAGGTTGGCTACCCATGCTGGAGGCCCACATCTACTAGTAAATAAGGTTCCCATTTTCTCTTTGTTGTCCATTCTGGGATTCCATTTTCCCTCATGATACAAATTAAAAAATATATATATTTTATTGATTTTCTTAATACAATCAAATACAGGACACAGCAATGCATCATGACAATTCGCTCAGTTCCCATTTTAAACAGATGCCACTATAACATCAGTGCACTTCTAGATGTACATCATGAGACAAGGATAACAACCAAAGGTAACCCATATGTCATTGGGAATTGACAATGTTGATAAGTATACAAGACCCCTGAGGTGAAAGTCACCAACAAGTATGATAACCCCAATTTAAACAGTAGGAATGCCGTGTACCGAACTGTCGGTGGGTTCAATGCAACCCCGGTCGTGGAACTCGTCGTCAGCAGCAGTAGCAGTTAGCAGGTGAGTAGTGTATAACTCCCAAAAATTCTTTGGTCTGTTACATGGAGGGAGTAGATCACTATAAAGTTCTGTCTAGGTGCTACAGAATGTCATGTCCTCTTTCCACTTGAGATTGTCGGCAAAGGTCCCCTAAACCAATTAATCGCAACCCTGCTTTTAGCCATCAGCAGTCCCATGTCTATCAAACATCTCACCCCCTTGGGCAGTTGTTTAGAAAAATCCAACAGTGCCAGGGCTGGGTCAGGCTCAAAGGCTAGCTTCGTGATATGACTCAATTCCTTAAACATCGCCACCCAAAACGACGAAATGCCCGGGCAACCCCAAGCCAAATGTAGAAAGTCAGCCACCTGCAATCTACAGCAGTCACATGCACCACTATCCTGTAACCCGTATCTGTGCAGCCTCTCCTGTGTATAGTATACCCTCTTCAGGTATTTAAAGTGCACCAGTCGGTGTCGGCCGTTGAGAGAAATAGGCAGTGTGCTTGTACAGCAATAGGTCCACATGCCATATTTTATGGCTATCTCTAAATCACGCTGCCATGCCAAACGAGCCTTGGTATACTGGTGCGCTCTGTGTGCCATGGAAATGTTATATAGTCTGGCAACCGCACGTTTCGGGATGCAGTACCTATAATGTACGTAAAAGCTGCCACATCTGGGGGCTCTAGGTATTCATCCCCTAGCAATTCTCTAAGCGCCAAACGGGTTGTGTGGAATTGGAATCTAGTCAGGGCTGTGGGGTGTTGGTCAATTTTACCAAAGTCCTCCCATATCTTGCCGGTCCCGCCTGTGAACAAGTCCCCAAAAGTGTGGACACACAACATACCTAGTGCCTTTGTGACTCCCTTTTCTTTATCAGGGGCTATCCAGGTGCACCAGTCCAGAGGGGTTTTCGGTTAATATAATATAGGGCCCGGCTGCAACTGAAGTAGCTGGTGGCAGGCATTTGCAGTGGAGTTAATTGAGTCTAGGATACAGGCCCTACGGTCCACTTTCTGAAACAGCATTGCAGGTAGTGGCAGTGGTGCCGCTACCTCTGTTTCTGTCCTAAGGTGCGGTATGTCAGGAGAGCCGTGTATCCAGTAATGAGCATGTGCACATTGTGCAGTTCTATAATTTAGTTCAAAATCCGGAGCTCCCAGCCCGCCATATAGTAAGGTAAAACTAGGATCTGCCACTTAACCCTCGGCTGCTTGCCAGCCCACGCCAGCCGGACCATCAAAGTTGTGAGGCGATGGAAAAAGCTCCTCGGGAGCACCATGGGGATATCCGTAAATAAAAATAGTAATCTCAGTAACACCACCATCTCAGTAACACCACCATCTTCATTATAGATATTCTACCCAGCAATGACAAGGGTAGCTTAATCTATCTTTCCACGTCGTCTTCTAACTTACTGAAGGCCATCCCCTCATTTTCCCAGAAGACTAGCTCGGAGTCCTTGTTGACCGAATGCCCAAATATCGCACGGCGTCTGTGGTCCACACGAGGGGATAGTCTCATTCAAATTTAGAAGTATTTGGCGTAAGAGAAAGGATAAGTGACGTGGACCATGATAACACTTTACCTACTGCCCGCAAAGATGAAAATAAGGGTGTTGCCCTATTTATATTTTGTAATTTATATTTCAACACATTTTTAAATCATAAATGGTCCACACTTACTTACAGTTCCCAAAAGCACACATATAGAATTGGATATTTCAAATTCTATTTTCGGTGAAATTTATAAAAAGATAGCAATTTCCCTTTTTTTTAATATTAAAAAAATGATTGCAGAGTGTGTATTGCTGTGTACACATTTCATTATCTTTCTTTTATCATGTTTTGTGTGTTGCAATTGTTTTCATTTAGTTATGGTCTCAGGTTAAAATAAAGAATATTTTGGTGATGAGAGATCACTTTATGTATAACGATAAACACTTTAACGGCAATCCAAGTCATAAAATCACAACGCAAACAGCCGTTTGTTCAAATAAAAATATAAAACATTGCAATAATCTTGTGAATATCTTTTTTACCTCATCTGTCTTTCCTAAATCTCCTTTCATGGGGTAGATGGGTGCTGGTTTTAATGTGATCTTAACTTTGATAGTTCTAACTCAAATGTTCTGCTACAGCAAGGGTACTTTCTTATTCCTTGGGTAATATCTCAACACATACATAAGACTCCAAGCAACTGTGGTGTTTCTTTATGTTACCCTGTTACCACTGGGGGCGGAGCTTGCCTGGCTGAAAGATGGCTGTGTTTCCCTAGAGCCCCGCTCATCACTGCTATCATCCGTTCACGATCCGGGCATTATTCTGCAGCGACCGCAACATAAGAAACGGCAACTGTTGCCTGAGCGCCCGCGAACCCGGAGGGGTAACCAGCTTGCTGCTGCAACGTAATCCCCGCACACTGCGGGAGCTCGGCAGCCGCGATGTGTGGCGGCCTTTTGATCCCCGGCCTCAAGTTTGGAGGCGGCAGGCCCTCTTGACGTCCGGGCCGGCCCCAGCTGGTGCGGCGCCGAGTGCCTCGCGCCTGTCCTGCGCCCGCCGCTCCTGCTACTGAGGTGAGGGCTTTGGGACACTGCCTTCTGCTTACCTGAGGCTGCCTGCTGTGATCCCGCACGGCCCTGGGCCTGCCCTGCTGGGGCCCTTCAGCTGATGTCTGGTGCTGCAACGCCTTGTAGTTGCACTGGGCCTGGCATTCATCTGCGATGAGCGGCCATTTTGCCCTCAGCTTGGTTGAGACTCTGATGGGTGCATGGCGCCTGGATCTGCTCTGGGGTGCTGCTTACTGATTGCCGCCTCAGTGGTCCCTTCTGCTTACTTGACCCCTTGGCCTGGGACACCCAGCGACGCTCCTGAAGGTGGACTCCCATACCCTTTGTGTCTGCTGCTTTCTTGGGCTGCACCTGCCTGCCTTCGGTGGCCCATTTGCTCAGCTGACCCTGGTATCCCCACAGGTGCCATCCCTCCTGCTGTTACGATACTCTCTGACGTGCGCTGGTGAGTTTGGCCTCCTTGTCTTGAGATCCTGTGCCTCCCTCCTCTGCTTTGCGCCTACTTGCTGTACTTATCGCCATTATGGGGAAAGTCGATGGCACCCAACCTAAACTACAATTTGAACAGTGCAAATCCCGTCCTAAGGAGGAGGGGGCAGAGGGAGCAGATGGACCCCCCTGAGACTGATGCCCCAACTGACGATCCTGTGGGGGATATAAAAAAGATTATGCAGCGGGGCCTCACTGCCATAGACTCCAAGATTGACATACTGGCCTATAGAATGGATCGGGTCTCTGAGCGAGCTGATAAACATTCTGAGCGCCTGGATATGGTGGAGCTCACATCACTGAGGTAGAGGAGACCCAGACTGATGCGGGAAATGCACGGAAGTGGATGGAGCGCGCTATTGCGGCCCTACACGACAAGACTGAGGATTTAGAGGCTCGGTCGCGCCGCTGCAACATGGAGCAGTTTGTTGAACGCCTGCTGACCTCTCTTCTGGGCGCTGACACCTTTTCCCATCTGTTCGTCATTGAGAGGGCGCATCGCTCCCTCTGGCTCCGGCCCCAACCTGGCGCCCCTCCTCGCCCCTTCATTGCTAAACTTTTAAATTATCGGGACAGGAAAGCTGCATTGCACAAAGCACGTGATCTGGGGTCCTTGAAGTATGAGGGATCAGACATTTCCCTATTCCCTGACTTCACCCTGAAAGTGCAGGAGGGACGGCAGCAGTTCACTACACTGAAACGCAAACTGCGGGACCACCACATTGTCAAGTCAAGTCAATTTTTATTTTATAAAATTATAAAAAATTATTACAAAGTACATTTTGATCATCATAGAACATAAAACACATGTATAATGTTAACTATTAGAGAATGTTAGCCATATGAAAAATAAATATCATGTATTTCAATTTCGTGCTATGATTCCCTGTTCAGCTTGCTGTAAGAGGGATTGGGCTTTCATCATGTATTTAACCCCCCTGCAGGCCAACATAGGAGATGATCCATCTAGCCATCGTATTACAGCTTGCCTACATGTCCGAATGTTCAATTTATTAAAAATGTTCTTTAAAAGCTGTCTCCTCAAATCCTTAAGCACCGGGCAAACACATAGTAAGTGAGTCAATGTTTCATTCTGATATCCACATAGACGACAATGAGGGTCAGTGTGACAATTTTTCCAGAATGGCAACAAATCCTTTGAAAACTGTAAGCCTAGTCGATCTTTTATATATCTTTGTTTTAGGGAACTATTAAAGTGGCTTTCCAGATAGGTCTGTGGCTTTATCCCGGAATATGAATTTATCACAGTCCACCCGTGTCGTCGTTTTGCGGTACTTGTTTTATCTTCCAGATAGGATTCCCATCTGACCGCGTTGTTTGCTATTTTGTCAATTAATCAATCAATCAATCAAAGCATTTGTATAGCACGCTACTCACCCGGAGGGTCTCAAGGCGCTTGGGGGGATCCTCTACTGCTCGAACAGCCAGGTCTTGAGTTGCTTCCTGAAGGTGAGGTGGTCTTGGGTCAGGCGGAGGTGGGTGGGGAGGGAGTTCCACGTCTTGGCGGCCAGGTAGGAGAAGGATCTTCCTCCCGTTGTGGCTCTTCGGATGCGGGGGACGGCGGCGAGGGCGTGGCTGGTCGATCGAAGCTGGCGGGTGAGAGTGTAGAAGTTCAGGCGGTCGTTGAGGTATCTTGGGCCTTGGTTGTGGAGAGCTTTGTGTGCGTGGGTGAGGATTCGGAACGTGATTCTTTTGTTGACGGGGAGCCAGTGCAGGTTTCTTAGGTGTGCGGAGATGTGGCTGTGTTGGGGGATGTCCAGGATGAGTCGTGCTGAGGCGTTCTGAATAAGCTGGAGTCTTTTCTGGAGTTTTGCGGTGGTACCGGCATAGAGGGAATTGCCATAGTCCAGTCGGCTGGTGACGAGGGCCTTGGTGACCGTCTTCCTGGTTTCAGTGGGGATCCACCGGAAGATCTTCCGTAGCATGCGTAGGATGTTGAAGCATGACGAGGAGACGGCGTTGACTTGTCTGGTCATCGAGAGGGAGGAGTCCAGGATGAAGCCCAGGTTGCGTGCGTGGTCCGTTGGTTTGGGTGCGCTGCCCAGGGCAGGGGGCCACCAGGAGTCGTCCCAGGCGGAGGGCGAAGATCCCAGGATGAGGACTTCCGTCTTATCTGAGTTCAGTTTCAGGCGGCTGTTCATCATCCACTCGGCTACGTCTTTCATCCCTTCGTGTAGGTTGGTTCTGGCGGTGGCGGGTCGTTGGTGAGGGAGAGGATCAGCTGGGTGTCGTCTGCGTAGGAGAGGATGTTGAGGTTGTGTTGGCGTGCGATGGCCGCGTGGGGGCTCATGTAGATGTTGAACAGCGTGGGGCTGAGTGATAATCCTTGTGGTACGCCGCAGCTGACTTTGGTGGCTTCTGATCTGAACGGGGGGAGGCGGACTCTCTGTGTCCTCCCGGCGAGGAAGGAGATGATCCATTCCAGTGCCTTCTGTTGGATTCCGACGTTGCTGAGGCGCTGTACAAGGGTGCGGTGGCATACAGTGTCGAACGCAGCAGAGAGGTCCAGGAGGATGAGGACCGCTGTTTCCCCGTTGTCGAGCAGGGCTCGGATGTCATCAGTGGCTGCGATGAGGGCGGTCTCGGTGCTGTGGTTGGCTCGGAATCCAGACTGCGAGTGGTCGAGTGATCCGCTCGTCTCGAGGAAGGCGGTCAGCTGTCTGTTGACGGTCTTCTCGATGACTTTGGCCGGAAACGGGAGGAGAGAGATGGGGCGGTAGTTTTTGACATCGGTGGGGTCTGCTGCTGGTTTCTTCAGGAGGGCACTGAGTTCGGCGTGCTTCCAGCTCTCCGGGAAGGTTGCGGTGTCAAAGGAGGCGTTGATGGTGTCCCGTAGATGGGGTGCGATGACGGAGTCGGCCTTGTTGAAGACGTGGTGAGGGCAGGGGTCAGTTGGAGATCCGGAGTGAATGGAGTTCATCGTGCGGATGGTGTCTTCGGTGTTGATCGGGGTCCAGGCGCGGAGGATGGTGGTGGGGGGCGCTGGTGCGGTCGTAGGGTGCGTCCGCTGTGTGCTGAAGCTGTTGTGTAGGTCTGCGATCTTGCTGTGGAAGAACGAGGCGAGCGAGTTGCAGAGGTCTTGTGATGGGGTGATGTTGTTGTTTCCGGCGCTGGGGTTGGAGAGCTCTTTAACAATGTTGAAGAGTTCCTTGCTGTTGTGGGCGTTGTTGTCCAGTCGTTCCTTGAATGCGGTTTTCTTGGTGGTGTGGATCAGTTGGTGGTGTTTTCGAGTGGTGAGCTTGAGGGTGGTCATGTTGTCTGGAGTCGGGTCTCTGCGCCAGGCTTTCTCGAGGGCTCGGCAGTTCTTCTTGGAGCTCTTGAGTTCGTCGGTGAACCAGGATGCTTTCTTGCTGCCGGGTCTGCTGGGAGGGGTCCTCAGTGGTGGGAGGTTGTCTGCGCAGTTGCTGATCCACCTCGTGAGGTTGTCGGCGGCATGGTTGGGGTTCGCTGAGCTGGCGGGAGGGTTCTTGTTCAGGGATGCGGCGAGCTGGTCGGCTGTGATCTTGTTCCAGCTTCTGCGGGGAACCTGTTGCTGGTGGTGGTGGATCGTGGTCCTTCTGAAGCTGAAGTGGATGCAGCTGTGGTCCGTCCAGTGGAGTCCGGTGGCGTGGCTGAAGATGATGTCCTTGCTGGAGGAGAAGACGGGGTCGAGTGTGTGGCCGGCGTAGTGGGTGGGGGTGGTCACCAGCTGCTTGAGTCCGCGGTTGGCGAGGTTGTCCAGCAGGGTGGTGGTGTTGCGGTTGTTGTTGTTCTCCAGGTGGAAGTTGAGGTCCCCGAGGAGGATGTAGTCAGCAGAGGGAAGGGCGTGCGGGCTGATGAAGTCGGCGATGTCTTCGTTGAATTGTGTGCGTGGTCCCGGGGGTCTGTAGATGAGGGTGCCTCTGAGGGTGGTCTTGGGGTCGGTGTGGATCTGAAAGTGCAGGTGTTCGGCGGCTGTGAGGGTGTCGTCGTAGTTGGTCGTGATGCGGATGGTGTTCTTGTGGACAATGGCGATGCCTCCTCCCGTCTGGTTGACGCGGTCCCTCCGGGTGATCTTGTATCCGTCCGGGATGGCGATGGCGATGTTGGGCGCTGAGGAGGCGTTCATCCATGTTTCCGTGAGGAAGGTGACGTCTGGGGATGTCGAGTCGAGGAGGTTCCAGAGCTCCACGGCGTGTCTGTGGACGGAGCGGGTGTTGAGCAGGATGCACTTGAGGTGGTTGCTGCTGGGGGTCGGCTTGGTGGGTGCGGTGCAGGTCCGGATGCAGGAGAACTTGCAGGACTGGCAGGTGAAGGGTCCGTGGGTGCGTCTCGGGGTGGCTCAGTAGCACCCAGGGGTTCGGCCGGTGTTGAGTGCGTTGAGGGTGGCGGCGTCGTAGGTCTGGCGGGTGGGGTGGCCTCTGCGGGGGCCAGGGGTTCTGGCGCTGGGTGTGGTCCAGGCGCAGACGGGCGCAGACGGGCTTACCTTTGGCGCACCTTCAGCGCTCAATCGGTGCTCCTGCTGCGCGCGTCCGCTGCGCGGTTGCTCTGGGGGCGTCATAAGTAAGGAGCCGGGAGGGAGGAGCAGCTGGGTGGCGGGAGCGGGGCGGCGAATGGAATCACAGGGGGGCGGGGCTGCAGGGAGGCAGCGGCGGGAAATCCAAAAAGCAGCGGGCAGCGGGAAAGTCCCAGGAGCAGCGGGCAGCGAGCGAAGCATCTGCAGGCAGGAGGCGGCAAGGCAGGCAGGAGCGGCAGCAGTGAGTGGGGCGACCAAGCCCTGTGGAGAGATGAGCGGTCACACTCTGAGGTCCCCTTAAGTAAGGAGCCAGGAGGGAGGAGCAGCTGGGTGGCGGGAGCGGGGCGGCGAATGGAATCACAGGGGGGCGGGCCGCAGGGAGGCAGCGGGGGGAAATCCAAGAAGCAGCGGGCAGCGGGAAAGTCCCAGGAGCAGCGGGCAGCGAGCAAAGGATCTGCAGGCAGGAGGCGGCAAGGCAGGCAGGAGCGGCAGCAGTGAGTGGGGCGACCTAGCCCTGTGGAGGGATGAGCGGTCAAAAGTATGTCTATCTGGCCTCGTGTCCCAAATTTCTTGAATTCCTATACAGTTCAGAGATTGGGACAGGAAACCTCCCAAACTGTTCGGCACGTGCAGTTTCTGCTGGGTATCGATTTCTTTCCAGCACAGGTTGTCCATTGAGCCGTCTTCTGACATTCATATTTTATGACAGAGTTTCACAAAGGTTCCCATACTGCGGAACTTCTGATTCAGAAGACCGAATTCTAGACGAACCTGCGCCGGTGCTGACGATTTTGGGAGGTTTAGGACTGCCTTGTATACCTTTGTTTGTAAGCTGTTTAACAGCCCTGCTTCCTTGCCACACCAGGTGGCCAATGCGTATGACAAGGTGGGTAGGGTTTGTGCTTTTATCACTTTCAACAGGTGTGTATAATTTGGACAACTTCGTTTTTTTTGTAGTGCCGGTATGCGTAGATCAGGGACTGTGCTTTAGCTTTTAGATCGATTTTGTGTTCTTTGTTCGTTTGTCCTCGTCCCAACTTCAGACCTAGGTACTTGTATGATGTTTCCTCCTTTATTGGGATACTATTTGCGTACCATTTAAAATTTGGTTTTTTTGGATCCACAATGCAGACCACTTTGGTTTTGTCTTTATTCAGTTCCAGACATTCGTGTTCCAAATAGGTTACCAAGTTGTTGATCGACCTTTGCAAGCCTATTGGCGTTTGACTCAGAACGACAATGTCATCCGCATACTGCAGGAAGGGGATAGGAATTTTTGACAAATATGGTGGATGACATTCCCCGACCTCCATGTGACTGACAATGTTTGCCATGTAAAGGTTGAATAAACTTGGGGCCAGTACACAGCCTTGTTTTAAGCCCTGTTGTGTTCTAATTTTGGCCGTTACGCTGCAACCGTCTCCCAATTTTACTTGAGCCCAGGTGTTACTATACAAGCCAATAATAGCCTCCAGAAGCTTCTTCTGGATGCCCCATGATCTTAATTTTTCCCATAGACGGGTTCTGTTCACTCTGTCAAAGGCTGCTCGCAGGTCTATAAAGCAAGCATACAGTCTCGTCTTCCTTTTTTCAGCTTTTTCCTTCAGGAGAGCCAGGGTTATCAAGTTTGTTATTGTGCCGGTCTTTGGCCGGAAGCCAGTTTGGAACATGGGTATTATATTCGTGTCTTCCATCCAGCCTTGGAGAAGTGATAGTAAGCATGACCCATATAATTTTGCCTCAACATCCATCAGCGAAATCAGCCTATAGTTTTCTGGCTCATTATGGTCACCTTGTTTGAAAATGGGGTGAATTATACTCCCGTTCCAGGATCTTGGCAGTATATTCTGGTTGTAAATTGAATTAAAGAATGGTGTTAAATATTCTGCCCAGAATTCAGGCGAATGTTTGAAGATAGAGTTTGGAAGCCCGTTAGGACCCGCTGCACCCTCTTTTTTCAGGTGGTTTAATATAGCTTTCAGCTGATCTGTTGTTACTAGGGTATGAGGCATGGTGTTTACTAATTTTTCTGATTTACTAACAAGTATGTTTTCAAGTTTCCCTTTGTCCCCAATTCCACAACCCAAAGTTAGCTTCAGACTTACTTCTGGTGGATTATGTCCTGTTCTTAAGATAGTTTCCGCATGTTCGGAATTTCTAATGCAGGATTTGCACTCTGCATTACAGGGCCAGTTTTGACCATCCATCTTATCGATAAACATGTTTTTAACATGCTGAGTCCACTTGCTTTCTCCAATGCCTGCCTCCTGTCTTAGGGTATTCCCCTTTGTCAGTTTATTAATAATACCCCAAAATGTTCTGGCATTATTGTGTTTCCCGGCAATTAGTAATTTTGTCCACATTTCCTCTTGGTACGATGTTTTAGTGCTACTCAAACTCATCTTATATCTTTTCCGCATGACTTTCAATTTTAACTTACCTGGTTTTATTCCACTTTTTATCAATAATACCTGTTTGCGAACTTCTCGTGCGATTTTTCTTTTTTCCTCTCTCAAGGTGATGTTATACTAAGGCTTTTTCCCAGTATTGATTCTTCTCGAATGCTGATTTATAATTGGGGTATTTCTTGTTACTGCTTTACATAGATGTTCCCATGTTTTTACCGGGTTTTCTTTTTCTTCCGATGTTAGTCTGAGCATCAGAAGAAAAATAGTATGAGGGATCAGACATTTCCCTATTCCCTGACTTCACCCTGAAAGTGCAGGAGGTACGGCAGCAGTTCACTACACTGAAACGCAAACTGCGGGACCACCACATTGAATATGCCATGCTATATCCAGCATGCCTGAGGGTCCTCTTTGACGGGAAGCCCAGGATTTACTCTGAACCACAATCCCTGCAAAAGGCCTTAACCTGAATGGGAAAAAGCTAACAAACATTCGAGCAGTCAACAGGCCTCTTCCTCACAGAATGCCGCTACTGGGTGCCTGGATGATAATGACTGAGTGAATTGTGGTATCCTTTTTGAGTTCTATATATGCCTCCCTGTAATACTGTTTATGGTGTTCCCATATGTTAATTTGTTTCCTGCTTTTCCGATGTTGGCCTTGCTATGCGAAAGGGGTTCTTAGTAATGCGCTGCTGATGCGCTGAATTTCCTCCCCCTTGCGGGGTCTTGTCTTTTTTTGCCTTCATGGCTTCCCGATGTGAGTGGCCGGGTTACCTTATTACCCCACAATGACAGTTCTCGTACTGTTGGCCTGCGCCCTCCTGGGCAAAGTTGATCTGGTTATCCGCTATCTCTTTATGTTTGCCTCTTTGAGATCACAGTGGGTTTGTTACTTGCAAGCGGTGTTTGAATGGTGGGTTGGTTCAGTTTGTGTAGCTGAGCAACATCCGCCCCACTGCGTTAACCACTGATCAGCTTACAATTGGTTGTAGTTCTCAAGGGGTTGCGGGTGGGCTTACTTATCTTTTGGGTTGTCTTATTGTGATATTCGGGTGGGTTGTAGCTTGCCTTTGCAGTGTTGGGGTTTGCAAGGCGTGGGTGGGGGGGTAAATACTTGTGGAATGGTTTTCTTCTATTTGGGAGGGGGGTAGGCACCGCAGCCAAGTTGGGGTTGGGCAGGCATGGGAGGGTACTGGGAGGGGTTTGACTCGTGGAACTATGTTCTTCTCCTTGCTGCTGATTGTATATGCATGCTGTTGTATGGTTGAAGTACTATCCCATAGAGTATGTCATCACGCATCCGTTCCTACACGAGCAAGGGAGGGGCACATGTTGGGAATGTTTTTGGATGTATCCTTTGTTATATTCACTTATGTTGTTCAGCTTAGGCATGGCGCGGTCCTGACACACACCTTCTTGTCATCCCTTAACTGCATAGTTCCCTATGCCTGACGCACCGGTGGCTGCACCTGAAGGCACTCTTGACTCGCTTGTCCTACTGACCTGGAACTTGCGCGGTCTTAATGACCACTGTAAAGTCCGCAAAATTTTAAGCTATCTCTACAGAAATAACGTAGATATTGCCCTTCTTCAGGAGAATCATCTTCACCAGGACAGCCCTATTTTGCGCTCTAAAGGTTTATTGGGCAATATTCGCACTGCAGGCTTTACTTCGCACGCTAGGGGGGTCATGACGTGGGTGAATCCGAAGGCATCTATAACATTGACACCCTTTGAGACGGATAGGGAGGGTAGATTTGTTCTCCCCAAATGCTGTGGGAAGGGGCTAAAACTTTCCCTATTAAATGTTTATGGTGCTAACTATGATCATCCGGATTTCTATGCCAGCCTGACGGCGAGGATTCAACCATATGCTCATGACCACGCTCTGTGGGGAGGCGACTTTAATTTTACCAGACACCCTGATAGAGACAGGTCAGACGGCCCAGATAGATGCCTTCCCGCTTCAGCTAGAGTGGTGGAGACGTCGCTGCTGCGGTTTGACTTATGCGACGTATGGCGACACAGGTACCCACACCAAGGTGGCTACACACACTACTATGCACCACACAATATCCACACGGGAATAGATTACTGGTTCGCCTCCCGGCAACTACTTCAACATGTTCGCGCTTGTACGATTCTTCCCCACACCTACTCTGATCATTCTCCACTGCTGCTCACACTTGCCTCTCCTAGGAAATGAATCCCCCCATTTATGTGGCGCTTCCAGCCCTGTGGAGAAGTGTGGCTCAATGGTTAGAGGCGGCAGACCCGGAGGCAGGGGTCGGCCCGGGACCAGGGTTCCATTCCCGATGCGGCCGGGTGCAGGACCAATGTCAGAAGGCCAAATACATCTCGCCTTGGTGCCACTCTAACCATGGGGTCCCAAGCTGCAACTCTGGGCAATAGCTTGCTTAATCTCCACTCCGGCCCCATCACCGCCGGGGATGCCTGGCTGCACCTTGGGGATGCCCAGTAAAGGGACCATCTCACAGGGAAAGCCAGGACGGGTTCGCCTGTTGTACAGCGCTGGAACGCCCCAGGGTAACCATGCGCTCTATAAATCCAACATTTATTCATTCATTCATTCATTCATTCATTCATTCATTCATTCATTCATTCCCTACTTGATACTGTTTTTAAGGAGGAATTAGCTATGTCCATCGAGACGTTCTTTGAAGCAAACATGGAATCTGTAAACTCCTTCCAGACTGTTTGGGAGGCATTTAAGGCATATATCAGGGGGATCACTATCTCCAAACACGCTGGGGTTCTTAAGTCGATCCGTGAAAGACTAGAGACCCTGGAGCGTAAATTAAAGGAGCTGGAGTCCTCGCGAGTGACAGACCAGAATGAAGATCTTAATCGTGAACTAGCACAGACACTCCGTGAATATCACGAGGAAGCTGATGTGGAAATAAAACATCTCGGGAAGTATGCTACCGCCAGGTTCTATGGCTAGGGAGAGCGTCCGGGGACGGTTCTTGCGCAGATCTTAAACAGCGCCGGGATAGAAATGCGGTCCCAGATATTAGATTGCAACCTGGGGACCCCCGCTCACTGAGACTCAGGTGGCGGAGAAGTTCTGGGAATATTATGCAGCACTTTATTCCTCTTGTGGACCCGCCCCGGAGGAACGCATTCTCGACTACTTGACCCATATTGAATTACCATGGCTGTCTAACCTGCACTTTGAATTTCTGATGCGTCCGATAGAGCGTGAAGAAATAGTTTGGGCACTTTCGCCGTGTAGTGATGGCCTCACTGTAGCCTTTTATAAGGCATTCCAGGGCCTCTTGCTCCCGCACCTACTCACACTGTTTGAGGATATATGTACTTCTGGAACCATGCCCCCAACTATGCGAGAGGCGATTCTGGTTGCCATACTTAAGCCAGGGAAACCCCCAGGAGAATGCGCCTCATATAGGCCTTTATCTCTTATGAATGCTGACGCGAAAATCTTTGCGAAGCTGCTAGCCAACCGTCTTAGCCCACTTGTCACCTCTCTGGTAGCTCCAGAACAGGCTGGCTTCGTTCCTAGTAGGAACTTAACCTATAACCTGTGGACGGTATTTGCCGCCATGCAGCATACCCGCCCGGAGGTCCTTGCAATAGCGGTCTTCTTGGACATGGAAACGGCCTTCGACTCTGTCGAGTGGGCTTTCATGCGACAGGTCCTTGACGGAATGGGAGTTGGGGCGGTCTTCCTTCAACTCCTTGCGACATGGTATTCCGCCCGTATCCGGATCGGATCTCTGGTCACAGACTCTATACGAATTTGCAGGGGTACGCAAGAGGGATGTCCCCTATCCCCCATACTTTACGCCCTGACGGCAGAATCACTAGCCTGCGCCCTATGGGAATATCGTGGGCGGAGGGGCATAGGGTTTCCGAACTACCGACTAATCTATCTACGTATGCAGATGACACCCTCCTCTACGTTAGGGAGCCCGAGACCAACCTCTCCCCGGTCCTACGCGAAGTGGTCCTGTTTGGCTCCCTTTCGGGCATTAAAGTTAACTGGAGCAAGTCCACCATGTTTCCCCTTACTTCGGCCATGGTACGCTTGGACCCGGAATATCCTCCACAATGGACCACAGATGCAGTGCGTTACTTGGAAGTCCGACTGCCTACTGACTCAGAGGTAGTCCTACAGGAGAATTACGGAGTTGCCATCTGCAAACTGGAGGATGATATTGACAGATGAATTGGCCTAACATTGTCATTGATGGGCGGGGTGTCACTAATGAAAATGATTGTCCTACCCGGCTTTCTTTTCCTCTTTACAAACATTCCCATGGTTCTGTCTAAAACTTTTTTTCAATGCCTGCACTCGCTGATGGTTCACCTGGCATGGGTGGGTAAACAGCCGCGGGTGACCTGAAAAATACTGACGCTGCCATACACGATGAGAGGCCTAGGCGCTCCCGATTTTGATCTATACTATAGGGTGGTCTCAATGCTCTCACGCATACCACTGGATACACGTATCTCCTGACGTTTCGCATATATGGATTGAAACCATTGTTGCTGACCCCAGACCCTTACCAGCTCTACTATTCTCACTTCGAGATAGACATACTGGCACATTAGATTCTCTAAATTCGGTCACATGCGTGGCATTACCTGCTGGATGCCCTAGCTGGGAATTTACTGTATGCCCCACTGGCTCGCCTCGATTGGTGCCACTGGCTGGCACCATGCAAAGACAGGGGGTTCAATGTAGCGCTGAGATCGCTCAAGATAAATACACTGGAGAACCTCTTCACAAATGGTACCGCCCGCTCTTGGGGGGATGTCACTGAGGGGTAAGAGAAGCACTTGACTATGGGGAAATACCAGTTCCACAAGGTGAGACATGCACTCAGGGGACTGCTCGGAGACGACATGACAGAACCACCGGAGGTCACAGCAATGACCGCTATTATTAATGCTAAGTCACCATCCAAATTGGTGACGAGGCTGTATTGCATAGCGCTCTCTATGAGGGGTGGTGAATATACCAAGCCACTGCTGGCGTGGCAGCGGGACCTCTAAGTTGAAATGTCGGACGACAAATGGCTGTACTGTTGCTTGAGCACCAAACGAACATCTCTCAATGGACGGCATAGACTGGTCCACTTCAAATTTCGAAACAGGGTGTATTATACGCCAGAACGCTTACATTGGTATGGACTCCGCGAGAGTCCACAATGTGAAAGATGCGGGACATTAGTTGCCGATTTCTTCCAGGTGGCATGGGATTGCCCGGGGATTGCCACCTTTTGGGGGAAGGTCTACGCTGAGGTTAACCTGCATCACGGATATGACGCTATCTCAGGACACGCTACTAGCTATACTGGGCTACTCCAAACCCCTCCCTAAAGAACACAGATGGCTGGTGGGCATGACTTTCCTCTTGGCTAAGAGATGTGTTGCCCTCTGTTGGCTATGTGGTCCGACACCTACACTAACACAGTTGACTAGAGAAATGTGGTACTGTTGCACCCAAACAGAACACTACAGTGAACTATTGCCCCCAAAAATATTTGGTCCCTTTTCGTGACCAGGGGACCCACGCGGAAGACCCCAGATCGTGCTGGCACCGTCCCACAGATGACGTCCACGACTGACGACTGTACCCTGACACATAGACAGACCACCTTCCCCCACTTATTTTGTCTTTGACCGTCATATCCCCCTTTCACGCCTCTACATTTAGACTTCAATGGGCTAAGCATGGGCCTATTACACTTTACAAATTAAGTCACTTCAGTGCCTACAGTGTTAGTTGTTGCATGTCTTATTTCTCTTGCAATGTATAACTGCGATATAGGGTGACAGAAATCCTACTACTAGATGATGTGTATAGACCCAAGCCAATGTTTTATACCGCTGTCTTAATTTGCTGTTATTGCTGTGAAAATGTCAATAAACATATTTTTTTTAAAAACCTGTTACCACTGTATAACAGGAATAGGCACACACTCAAGAAGTAACAACCTAATTACCCGTGTGAGATATTAATCTGGCTTCAACATTTTGCCCTTTCCAAACTATTTATAAGACAATCCCAGTACCCTTCTTCCTTTTTTGTCTTTTGCTTAGAAGAAAGAATCTTCGATTTTGGAGGATGAGGTACTCCATCATAAATGTGGTAGATATCCTATCTGTCATATTACAAGTGCCATAGGTTGCAATGCAAGTGTAATAAGACGGACAGGTTCTCCACCTCGTTTCACCAAAGCCTAAATGAGAGCTGTTGGAACGAGCACTTTCAGGTTGGCTGAAGGGATGTGACCATCCAGGCAAAACCTACGGCTCCCAACAAGGATGGGTGATTAACCTTACTGTACAACCTGTGCTCACCTTTGGGTACCTTGGCACTGAGCGGTCAGGATTTCCCCCAAGGTAATGTGTGAAGCAAAGACACAGCAGTCACTTGCGATAAATACACTGAGCGTTACAAAAAGGACTTCACACAGGATGCTTGTAAATAGCGTTTATATTCAACACACATATTCAATCCTTATAACATGAACATCATATATCTTTGGGCATAAATCACATTTGGGAAATATTACTAGCAGTACTAGTCCCACTCGTTTCATTATGATATTGATAGTATGCACACTGTGGACAATTCCTAATCTAAATCTTCAATAGAGAGAGCACCCTTATGCAATACAAGACACTATCCTCCCCAGGCCCACCCTAGCAATCCTGATAAGACAGTCCCGCACAGTTATAGGGTACACCTCGGGTCACAACGATATGTACATACATGAAATTAGAACAATCTTTGCAGCACCGCAGCCAGAGCCACGTGGGTAAACCCAATGTCAAATGTATTCTGCTTTTGCCATGAAATAAATGTTTCCAGTGGCACCACCAGCCAGTGTCATGAATCACAAGTTGTCCGAAGACAATCACTCCAACTCACACACACTCACTCTGCACCGCTGTACGGTGTGACAGGTATCAGCCAGTCCGTACGGAACACTCTTGCACACATATGCTCTCAGCACCCTAATGCGGTGCCACTAGTACCCAGGAGGTCAATGGATAATGCCCTGCAGCATCCGTGGTCCTAGCCTCCCTCAACCCTCTGGTTCCCCCCGATTGTCCTATACCCCCAGATGGAAGATAACCAGCCCGCCTCCCGGATACCAGGCCGTACACGGCCAAAGTCACACTTAGTCAGTGTCCTCTGGAAACAGGTAGGATATGTAGCAAGTTTAAATTAGGAGTCAGAAGTAAACAAGGGGAGTTTTAGCAGCCACTAGGAAAGTTCACCAACAGGTCTGAAAACACGATGGAGTCAGGCAGTCTCTTGACCACACCACCAAGAAAACCGCATTCAAGGAACGACTAGACAACAACGCCCACAACAGCAAGGAACTCTTCAACATCGTCAAAGAGCTCTCGAACCCTAGCGCCGGAAACAACAACATCACCCCATCGCAAGACCTCTGCAACTCGCTCGCCTCGTTCTTCCACAGCAAGATCGCAGATATACACAACAGTTTCAGCACACAGCCGATGCACCCTACGACCACACCAACGCCCCCCACCACCACCCTTCGTGCCTGGACCCCGATCAACACCGAAGACACCATCCGCACAATGAAATCCATCCACGCCGGATCATCAACCGACCCCTGCCCTCACCACGTCTTCAACAAGGCCGACTCCATCATCGCACCCCATCTCCGGGACATCATCAACGCCTCCTTCGACACCGCCACCTTCCCAGAGAGCTGGAAGCACGCCGAACTCAGTGCCCTACTGAAGAAACCATCAGCGGACCCCACCGACCTCAAAAACTACCGCCCCATCTCGCTCCTTCCTTTTCCTGCCAAAGTCATCGAGAAGACCGTCAACAGACAGCTGGCCGCCTTCCTTGAGACGAATGGATCCCTCGACCACTCGCAGTCCGGTTTCAGAGCCAACCACAGCACCGAGACTGCCCTCATCGCAGCCACAGACGACATCCGAGCCCTGCTCGACAATGGGGAAACAGCGGCACTCATCCTCCTGGACCTCTCCGCGGCGTTCGACACAGTCTGCCACCGCACTCTAGTGCAGCGCCTCAGCAACATCGGAATCCAGGAGAAGTCACTGGAGTGGATCATCTCCTTCCTCGCCGGAAGAACCCAGAGAGTCCGCCTCCCCCCGTTCAGATCAGAGGCCACTGAAGTCATCTGCAGCCTACCACAAGGATCATCGCTCAGCCCCACGCTGTTCAACATCTACATGAGCCCCCTCGCGGCCATCGCACGCCAACACAACCTCAACATCATCTCCTACGCCGACGACACCCAGCTGATCCTCTCCCTTAACAACGACCCAGCAACAGCCAGAACCAACCTACACGAAGGGATGAAAGACGTAGCCGAGTGGATGATGAACATCCGCCTGAAACTGAACTCAGATAGGACGGAAGTCCTCATCCTGGGATCATCATCCTCCGCCTGGGACGACTCCTGGTGGCCCCCTGCCCTGGGCAGCGCACCCAAACCAACGGACCACGCACGCAGCCTGGGCTTCATCCTGGACTCCTCCCTCTCGATGACCAGACAAGTCAACACCGTCTCCTCGTCTTGCTTCAACATCCTACGCATGCTACAGAAGATCTTCCGGTGGATCCCCACCGAAACCAGGAAGACGGTCACCCAGGCGCTCGTCACCAGCCGACTGGACTACGGGAACTCCCTCTACGCCGGAACCACAGCCAAACTTCAGAAAAGACTCCAGCGCATTCAGAACGCCTCAGCACGACTCATCCTGGACATCCCCCGACACAGCCACATCTCCGGACACCTGAGAGACCTGTACTGGTTCCCCATCGGCAAGAGAATCACTTTCCGACTCCTCACTCACGCACACAAATCTCTCCACAACCAAGGCCCCAGATACCTCAACGACCGCCTGACCTTCTACACTCCAACCCGCCAGCTACGATCGGCCAGCCACGCCCTCGCCGCCGTTCCCCGCATCCGAAGAGCCACAACGGGAGGAAGATCCTTCTCCTACCTGGCGGCCAAGACGTGGAATTCCCTCCCCATCCACCTCCGCCTGACCCAAGACCTCCTCTCCTTCAGGAAGCAACTCAAGACCTGGCTGTTCGAGCAGTAGCGGACTCCGCCCCCCCCCCCAAGCGCCTTGAGACCCTCCGGGTGAGTAGCGCGCTATACAAATGTCTTGATTGATTGATTGATTGATTGACCTGTTCCGAACTGTCTCAGAAGCGTCCCTTCAACCCAGTCAATTTCTCTTGTCATTACTTGGCGTCAAGATGTCTTTGGGAGGGACCAGGTGTGGAGAGGGCAGGTGGTCCGCCAAAATGAGGGTATATAGGCAACAACTGATGAATGGGGAGTTATACAGGAGAGCTTCTCAATAGGAGGAGGCACCCCAACAGGTACACATTGATCAGGGTCTTGCCCCGGCAATCCGGGCTCAGCGTCTGTTGTGCGTTGATATGGGTCGCACCAGAAAATTCAGGTCTCCAACACAAATTCTGTATATCCCTGGAAGTAAGGCACAATGACCAGTGCCCGTTGAGATGGGTTGCACCAGGTAATTCCGTCACATACAATGAGGAGCTGCAAATTCCGTACCTCCCTGAAAATGAGGCACAAGGTCCGGTGCATGGTGATACAGGTTGCATTAGACCAGTCTGGGCACACACACAGACACAAGTTCAGCAGAGCCACATAAGGTAGAATGAGGCACTACTACGGGTTAAACCCCACCTCTGAGGGTTGCACCCTGTGAACCGGACACTGCACGCAATGAGCATGCAGTCGGTTTTTCGCATGAGAGAGATGCAGTATGATCTATGAAATGGGCCAAGTGGGGTCCCACAACCAACCAATGAATCAGAGTACTTGTAAAGTGAGCTATTACCTGTGAGGGTCTCAAGGCGCTGAGGGGAGGGGGTGCCGCTACTGCTCGAAGAGCCAGGTCTTGAGGAGTCTTCTGAAGGCGAGTAGGTCTTGGGTCTGCCGTAGATGGGTAGGGAGGGTGTTCCAGGTCTTGGCGGCGAGGTAGGAGAAGGATCTGCCACCGGAGGTTGTTAATTTTTATGCTGGGAACAGGAGCGAGGGCAAGGCTGGCAGAGCGGAGCTGGCGGGTGGGGGTGTAGAAGCTGAGTCTGCTGTTCAGGTAGACTGGTCCGGCGTTGTACTTTGTGTGCATGGGTGAGGAGCTTGAAGGTGATCCTCTTGTCGACGGGGAGCCAGTGTAGGTCTCTCAGGTGGGAGGTGATGTGGCTGCGGTGGGGGACGTTGACGATCAGTGGGGCAGACGCATTTTGGATGCGTTGTAGTCGTCGTAGGTGTTTGGCTGGGATTCCTGCGTAGAGTGCGTTGCCGTAGTCCAGTCTGCTGCTGACAACCGGTGAATCTGCTCACTGCCAACTAGACGCTTATGAGTAACAGGGTTCCTGAGGTACAGGCACCACATGCCTTAGATGCAGGCAACATTTCTGGGGCTCAGATGTGCTCCCCCGACCCCTGGTGTCCACCAGAGCAAAGCACCATGGCACACAAGACTCTTAGAGCATAAGGGTGCCCAAAGCCCGGAGGCAACACAAGAAAATCAGCGAAACTCAGGCGGAAAAAGCAAAATGTTTAGGGAAACGCTACCTGACGAGTCTCAGGTCCAACAAGGGCCTCGATCATGAGGTACGATGGGGCAAGGTGTCCACAGTGGAGGATGAGTAATAGTTGATCCCCCTGCTTCATGCTTGGCTTATGGCCACAGATCTCTGATGGTGTGGGAACAGCATTGGCCATTCCTCTTGCCCAAATATCGAGGCTGATGGAGGGGATCATAATTTTTCTCTGGTAGGATTGTTCATTGATACAAAAGAGGTTTGTGAAATATGTTTTTATTCACATACTACTAGAGCAGTGACTATGTAGTATAATTATTTTCTTTTTTTAATGAAAAAGAAATGACATTTGGCCACTTTTAACCTGTTGATAGGCTCCAAAAATGTTTTGCTATTTTAAGCGCATTTTCAACTGAATGGTTTGTGTAAGTGAACATATGTTCATGTTTATATATATATATATTTGTTAAAGGGCTCTGGGATCCTGCATGTGAACAGGGCAATTCAGTACTTATACATTTGGCGAGGATTCCCCAGAAGAAAACTAGAATTACAGGTAAGTAACTTTTTGGGGGGATTGCCCTGTGTGGACAGTGAGCTAGCGCACCATGATGGAATGACTTTCTTCAGATTTGCATGCACCCTACTGAGCCTCTCTAGATGAGAAATGGAGATGCTGTGGCTAATGGGCTTTAGAGACAAGCCGGGTACTAGCAGGTATGTTTTCTTTTGTGCTACATTACTCTTGGGTGTCCCTCACCAACCTACCACTGTAGGTTGAGTGGCTACAAACTTATCTATAGGTTAACACTCCTGACACTCTGTAGTGGACCTTGCAGATATCTTAATGTTCCTGGATAAGCCTCACAGGCACCCAAACTGTGGTTTCTGTGACTGCTAAGGTTTTTTTGGGTAGTAGCTTCACCATAGTTTTTGGAGGTTCTCACACATTTACTAACTTGATTTTGACATTATCATTTGGGTTGCAACAGTGCCACTTGTAGATGGTCCTCAGAGACATTTTAATGCGGGTTGTCGGCCTGTGTCTGGGGCAGAAGCACTGTGCACCTCTGAGTGGGTTGCAGAAATACTTCTGTGAATTCTCTGCTTCTGAAGTTATCTCTGTGGGTTCTTAGCCTTTATTAACAACACATCATTCAGAGTGGGCCTCACTGATCTGGTACTGGGATTCTGAGGATATCTGAAGGGTAGCCACATAGAAAAATCGTGCAAAGAACGATGAACCAAAAACCTCTTATCAACTTTCCTGGTCTGACCTGCGTCTTCAGATGAAATTCACACATTACCATCCAAGGTCTTTCCTGATCTCCTCCTCCAGTAGCAACCCAAATTAAAAACTAACTTATCATACTGTTATTTCCGCCCTAACAGCTCCTCCCTAATATTTCCACCATTCCCACCTTTTGACATGCTATGCTCACATCCTTACCAGATGAACTGACGTATGGCTGCTAATTTAATACTGCGTCTGACATGGACACTACAGCACAGCAGTCTATCCCTAAGAAACCTCAGAGGTGAGACTTTCAGACAGTGATGGAAGGATCTTCTGTGGCACCAACAGTGGTACATATCAGCCACAACAGTCCTCAGAGAAAAACCTTGTGAAACCATAGAGCAAGCACGAGAACCACTTCTGGAGTTATCAGCTCAATTGGCTGGAAGAACTGGAATCAGTCTTCATGCTGCCATCTCCTGTGGCACCTCCACTAAGTACAAGAATCGTCATGGTCCAAGTCAGTTTGGACAAAATACATTCAAGTCCCCCCAAAAACATCTCTCTATGATTGATGCTAGATTGGTAAGGAAGAATAGAATTTACAAATAGGACCCGCTAAGTGACTATAGTTGGACCTTCTGTTTATTAAAGAAACGTGGTTTAGATTTGACTTTTTGATGTGCTGTATAAGGCCATTCCCAATGGAGACCTGTCACTCTGAAAGAATTGTCAGAAAGTACTACCTTGTACTCTGGATCTAGCAGGAGACATGCGCACTTCTGCTCCACACTGCTACCGCCTCTAACCACATATAATATAATATATTGGACAGTAGTAAAGGCAGGGAAAGGGCAATAGTATAAGATATAAAACGAGAGTCAATGGATAGCATCACTTGGCTGTGATCTGACATTTATAGGTCAAAACTCTATATAAAAACAACAAAAGACAGCGTAATAATATACTGTAAATGTACTGTAAATGTTCCTTAACATCTACCCATAACATTGAAAGGAGGTACCTTAAAGATATATCTGTGTAACCAACTATCTGTATTCTTCATATGAAGCTGACTTCCTGAAACTCAAGGATAACTCACCAATCCTGCTTCTATAAAAGCAAAATAACTATCTCAGACTTCATAATTTGCTCCTTCTTATACTTATTGGCTAAAATCAAACTTGTCTCTTGTGCAACTGAAAAGTAACATTACTTAATATTCATTGAGACCTATTCAAAACAACAAATGCATCACTTACTAAATACCACTTGTACCTTTCATGCACATTGATACATACATAGCATAAGGAATGATAATCCTGAAACTGGAGACTTCTGATTCCGTCATGGAAAAACCCAAACTTCAAAAATTGCATGCTTTACTCAAAGACTTAAACTGTGAAGGCCACATGCTCAATCAATTGCTCCAAGTTTAGTTGCCAGCATGACCTGTCTTACAGAATCCTTCTCTGTATTATAACTGTGCTTCTTCAAACTCTCAAGGAAGTTACTGTTCTGCTAAAGTAAGCCACACGTCCAAAAAGCAGGGTCCTGGTGGTAGCAACATTGTAGCACAAATGCCTAGCATGAATGCTTTTTAACATGAGTGAAGTTAATAAGGGAATGCCCACTGCATGGTGTATACTCATGACTCCTACCCTGAATGCCCAGGTATGAGTACATGGCATCCTGGTTTAAGGATTTTGGCCCCAGGCTCATGCTAATCTAGGATGTGCAAAAAGTCGAAAACACATCAAGGGGGCCCCCTATTCAGCCTAAGGCCAATGAATATTTATAAGATACAGGAGACTTAAAGGTCCCTCATAACACCCTTCAAGGTGGCCCAGTCATTTTGTGTTATATCAAGGGGCGGATCTAGACCAGAGGTGTGATTATGGCCCTAGTCCTGGAGGGGCATCTCAAGGGCACACTCCATGGGGACAGCATATTACTGTCCTCGTCACAGGTTCACACTTGTATCAAGGTGGTGAGAGCATGCCATGTTTGTGTAGTAATATTAGTGTGCCCAGTCCTTTTAATCTGAATCACAGCAGTGGTGGCCTACTGGGCAATGCATGTAAAATTCAACTGCTATAGGTGAACATGGATCCCAGCCATGATATCTTGAGAGCATGCATCTGTGTATGCCTTCGTGTGGTTTGCGTGTTACCCACAATATTCTCTGAGTGTACTAGAGTGAGAGAGGCCTGTGGGTTCAATTTTGGAAGGTCCTTTCCTGCGCATGTTCACAAAATGGAGGTGGGGTTTCTTTCCCAGTCTGTATGTATCTGTTATTTATATAGTGCAAATCTAGCCAAAAGGCAGAGTAGTGCTGTACATGGTCGAAGGCAAACTTAAAGTCAGTGAGTAATAGAAGAGGAAGCTGAGTCATAGAAGGTTAATTTGCTATGATATAGTGTTCTTTAAACAGATGAGTCTTCAACTCTTTCCTAAATGGGAGCAGTGTTGGGGTGGTCCTGATGGATGCCGGTATGTGGTTGATGTCTGTACATACTGATGGAAAAAGCCTGATGTCTTGTTTTTTCTTTATTGCACTTCTTAGTGTCCTAGCTGTGGGTGTGCTGAGAATCACCAGAGATGGAGAGCTTATCTGCAAGATAAATGGGGGTACAGGTTATGATGGCTTTGTAAACGATGCAGCTGGTTTTGAAGATGGTGTGGACTGGCAGGGGGAGCCAGTAGAGTTCCATCAAGGTAGAGATGATGTGATCATATTTCTTCAGACCCTGGATAAGACATGCTGCAGCAAATAGGATGCCCCTAAGGGATGCCAGTGTGGAGTCTGGGAGGCCGTGGAGTAGGGCATTACCACCATCTGGATGCAAGAATACAAGGGCTTGAACAGCAGCTCTGAAGTCGCTTTTTGAAAGTAATATTTATTCATTCTTCTGAAGCAAGAGCTGGGACCAGGTCATCTTTGTTTTTTGCCATTACATTCCTTGAGGGAGAGGTTGGTGTCCAGGGTGAATCCAAATAATTTGCCATTTGGTGAGACTTGAGGTTCAAAGCCATCAAGGATCATGTCATTAAGCCACGTTTGTATTGGGTCTTGTTTGTTATTCTTTGCAAATAATAGGAATTCTGTCTTGGTTGGATTGTGCTTCAGGTAGGCACCAGACATCCAGGTCTGGATGATTTGCAATCAGTGTTTGAGGCGTTGGATGTTTGAAGCAGAGGAGACTTTCAAGTAGAGTTGTGCATCATCAGCATATTGGTGAATCTTGATGCTGCTATCTGTGAGTAGAGCACAAAGCGGCTTCACCTAAATGTTAAGGATGACAAAAGCAAGTATGAAACTCTGGGGGACTCCACATGTGATAGGGATATTTTGTGATTTTTGTGAACCGTCGAAGTATATTGCTTACATTCCTGAGACAGGACGGAAGGTATCTAGACACTGAACTGGAGAAACAGGAGGCAAGCTTCTCTTAGAAATTCAAAGAGGTCTTTTTGATGCAGATTTGTTGATTAGCCTCCCTCAATACTGCCATTTGATGGTAGAGATGAAGAGTGGGACTATGGTTATTGTTGTCAGAGTGTGAAGGGTTCTTTAGAAATGGTGTCAGCCTTTTCTCTGTCTTCCTGATCACTATCAGATGCTGGTGTGATAGCCGGGTCCAGAATGCTCACATCTCTTTGTACCTCTGTTATGGGTGGTCCAGCCTGGAGAAAGCCATCCTGTGAGAAGCACCATTGCAGACAAAGACTGAGTCTGGGAACAGTCTGAGAAGGACACATGAAAGATGAACAGACCCAAATAGGTTCTGGAAGTGCAGACAGAAAACTTATCATCTGTCTGCTGTACCTGTTTAAGATTGATAGCTGTTTACCCCACTAGTTCTTCCAGTTCCAAGTTATCTTCAACCAAGGAGGAGCTGCTCCTAGAGTACACACATGACTACTGTGCAACCAGGTTGGTGTCTACCTGACAGTCAGCTTCCCAGATGTGAGAGGGCATCACCTGGTATCTGACATGAGAGAAGAAGTGCTCCATATCCTGAAAGGCCTGAAGGAAGAGGGAAGGAGCGAGCCAACCCTGCACAAGAAGGTCTTGGGCTATATCATGATGGTCTGCTGGGTGAGGAGATGTTAAAGTCTCCTTAAAACCCTAGATTGATGCCCTCATACTAGACGTGTGCCTGCTATGAATGTGTCTAGATCAAATTGAAGGAAAGAGTTGAAGTTACGGAATCTATATTGTCCATATTACACCCTACAGCAGAGGTCTTCAAACTTTTTGATGCCAAGACCCCCCTGTCAAAAAATGTTAGGCGTAAGGACCCCTCCGATAAAAAATTCTAGAACTTGGTACTCATCATCATAGACAACCAAAAGCCCTGCCAATTACCATCGCAAATCATTTCATGGTGGGGAAATAGTATTAAACAGTGTTTATCAAATCAAAGGTTTGTGGGTGACTGTGGTTCTGGGTCAGAGGCTTAGTACACATCTGAAATACAAAATGTCAAAAACGAATTGCCCAAAAATGCACAAATGGTACTGTACTTTATTTTTCACAAACAAACAAAACATACTTTGACTCAATTGGATGATAACCCCTTTCTGATTCAGTGTGATGCGTGTGCCTGTTTTTCTCCAGAAAGACGGTCAATCTGCATATGTATCCTAGCTACTGCCATCCTCAGGTTGTGCTCCACTTCAAGTCTTGAACTGCACTTTGTCTTTAATACTGCCAGTGCTGAGAACCCAATCTCACATAAATATGAAGAGCTAAAAGGCAGAAGTGTCTTCACTGCAATTTTTGACAGGCCGTGTGACCCATTACCAAGGTTCTCATTGCCCTGAAAGCACATGTATTGATAGCAATTAGTAACACAGGTGGATGACATGCACCTGCTAAAGAGCAGAAACATCTTTGCATTCCATCTTTCTTCGGTCAGTATATTGAGGACTATGAAATTGGATAAGAGTAAACTTGGTTACTTGCCCTGCAGATCTTAGAATTGTATTTTATATAGCTAGCTCAGTGGGTTACTGCTTTTGTCACAGAGATCTGTTTGTTACTAAGTTAAGACCCTAATGTAGCACAGTGAGCTATGAACTGACAACAAACCGCTGCAAGCAAGACATAGGTTAAAAACGTATAGTTTTCCCCTGTCTTTCATTATCCTACGGTTGCTAAAAAAGGTGTGTTTGGCTGCAAATAAATTATTGTTAGTAAAGCCAACCCCAACCACTGGGTAATATTTTAAATTGTGAGTTGCAACTTCTCCTGATCAAGCACTCTTAAAATATAATGTCTACAAGAATTGATGGCATGTGACTCCTGCACCTGACAATGTCCCGTTCGATAGTGCCCATGGCTGTGTTCTTTACATATATTTTATATGGCATGTGGAGAGTAACTAACCACTGCTATTGAGAATTATGTTAGTTTTAAAGCTTGACGTTAGTTTAACATATTTATGAAATATATATGTATTGATACATGTAACTGAAGAGTAAATACAAAAGGCTGCAAATACACTGTTGGGCTCTCAAGGAACTTCGGTGAGGTGCGCTGAGGGCAAATTAGGTTTATATCATCCTACTATCGCTGTTTACCATATCAAACTGAACTTGCAATGTCATGGAGAGCAGCTTGTAACATGGCTGATTTCCGTTCCTTCTTGAAAAGCTATGTGTTTAGGTACATTTCAAAATAGTACAGTGTCATCATGCTGACAGGCTCATTCTCATTTTATAAATATTTGTAAAATAGTTTCTTTTCCAAGCAATAATGAGTAATACTGGCAGTTTAGTGAAGGAGAGTCCTGACAAATCAGCCAGGGAAGTTGTTTTTTTTAAATCTTAATTGGCATCACTGCCTTCATTTTGATGATACGAAAGACTGCTGCCTCAGAATGTCTAGTGAACCATAGCTCATTGGGAAAGATGGCCCTTGCAGAATGGATCACTGATACGGCCTTGATTGCAATTGCTGAAACCGTTTCTTTTCTAGTACAATTGGATGCATGCATATTAAAACACTACCTGCCTAGAAATAAATAACATGAAGAGATCAAGATCCTTCCATGGCCTTCCGCAGCCTGACAGCACAGTGCAATGCTGGATTTGAAACACCCGTCTGCTTCCCACACACCTCCCCTCCCAGACGCATTTCACAGAGCACTCCTAAAAAATGTCTCGAAACATCGCTTTCATGTTTGCAGCAACAAAGACATGCAGTATATTTTCTATACATTGGCTTGAGGTGAAAGCAGCGACGGCCATGAAAAACAACTGGATCCAGTGAAAGGCAGCAGTTACAGCGAGCACCCCGTGCAAAGGTGCTGCATTACGGTGGTGCTGCTCCATCTGTATGGGCAAAGTTTGCGGGCATTTCCTGGTGTGCCTCCTGCAGTCTCTCTGATTGGAGGACAGGCATTAATGACGTGGCCACATTAGGATCGGTTTATTTTGCCCTGTCCTCCAATCAGAGAGCTCCTGAGATGTAGTTATTTAAAAGCGAAAACGTAACGTTTTGGATTAGAGGCAGCAGTGAGGCAGGTGAATGCGCGACCCCCTTCCAATGACTCCACGCCCCCCCTCGGGGTCGCGCCCCACAGATTGAAGACCTATGCCCTACAGTGTCTGACATTCAGACACGCATTAATGTCCTGCAGGAGGAAGTCGATTACTTGCAGGTGAAAGTGGACGAGGCAGAGGGTTGCTCATGTCATAATAACATACGCATTGTGGGCCTTCCAGAGGGTGTGAAAAGGCCCAACATGGAACTCTTCTTGGAGGACTGCTTACTAACGGAGGTGCTGTATGGCAAGCACTCCAAATTCTTCTCTGTGGAGCGAGCCCACAGAGTAGCGGGCCGACCTCCCCCCTCCCCTCGGGTCTCTTCAAAGGCCAGTAGTAGCACGCTTATTTAGTTACCAGGATTGGGTCACATATTAGAGAAGGACAGGCGCAAGGGCCCATGACAAATCTATAATGGGCTTGTTCATTTCTATCCAGATTACATGACTGAAGTGCAGGAAGCCAGGCCACCTTTATGACTTTTAAGAGAAAGCTTCGACAGCTGAGAGTCAAATATTCGTTTACCTATCCTGCAGCATATTGAAAGCTGATGGCCAACATTTTAGCCGCACATGCAGAAGCATAGGAATTGCTAGAGGCCAAGGGGGTACTGCTCTTGGATTCCGACCCCCCCACGGAATGGTGTGCATAACAATCCTGACAACGATGCAAGAGGGCAAAAGAGAGATCCTCAAGAGAACAGTTATTGGAGTGAGAGGTATTGCCTGGAAATTGTTACAGTCTTTTCTATCTGATAGAGTTCAGACGGTGGATCTGGATGGAAACATCTCAGAACCTTTTTCCCTCCCCTGTGGGGTGCCACAAGGCTCGGCTTTAAGCCCTCGCTTTTTAACATCTATGTGGCACCCCCGGCTAATGTCATCCAGTCTTTTGGTTTCCAGCTCACCTCCTATGCAAATGAAACACAAATTGTGATGTCGCTGACGGAGGAAGCAGAAATAGAGGTAGGGGCGAGGTTCCATGATTGTATGAGTACGATCTCCACCTGGATGTCGTCCAATTGCTTAAATCTCAATTCAGCTAAAACTGAGGTGTTGCAATTTGAAAACAATCCGCAAATATGTACTCCTGACTTGTTAAAATCTAGTTTGCAGTGTCAACATTATCGGCGCCATCTTGCTCCCTTTTTGGGCCCATTCGTGCGCGTAAGCGGCAGCCATTTTAAATGCCATGACCTCTCTGCCCATCGCCGATAGCCAGCGCGTCTCTCTCTCTCTCTCCTGACCTCGCAGGCATCCCCCGCGCGCTGACAGCCCCCGCTCTCACATGCTTGGGCCATAAACCCCTCTTCAGCGCAACTCTGCCTCAGAACCCCATCCTGTTCCCAGCTCAACACCTCCCTCCATTCCTTTCATGATCCCGGGTCCTTTGATAAAACCCCCTTTCCTCTGTGCCCGATTGTCCTGCTCGTTCCCAGGCCGCCACCTGGCCCTACGGATGCGGTTTATTGCCCCCATACAGTAGGAAGCTTCTCCTATCAAAGGATCCACGAGTTGATCAAAGCCCCCCACCCCATGAGATCCGATCGACCACATGCATTCCGTGAATAGACGGAATGTCCAGCTGCACGGCAATCGTCACCTGTTGTGACCGGGGTGGGGACTCCTACTGTAAATGTTTGTGGGAACGGGCTTGAAGCGGGGATTCCGAGAATGCCTTTCCGTACTTCAAAGTATTTGCAAGAATGTGCCACATGCAATAAACTGTAATAAAGATCATAAACCTGTGTATAAGAGGCCAGGCCTCAGAGATGCGATTAGAGCACCTCGTGAAGATACCCTGTTGTCTGAATTGATGTGTTCTGCTCCGTCGGAATAAAACTTCTGTTTCCTGCCTTCCAGTCTCCAGCGCCTGCCTCTTTGTTTGGTAACTCGAGTGGTATTAGAGGCGGTTAGGGCCGGGCAACCCTTAAAAAGGTCATCGGCCCGTACCTTTTTCCACAATTGGGGTCCCAAACGTGGGGCCCATCAGCGACTCGTGGATCCAGTGTGAGAGGTCCTGACGACAGAGTGAACGACTGCAACGATCGGGAGAGCTCCTGTCCGATAGACCCTCGTCTGACAGCCGATCATCCGAACTTCACTGGTTCCGAACAGACCTCTCTCGAGTGATCTACGGTCCTGACTGGGAACCATCAGGAGTGCCGCGACGGTCACGAAGAATAGAGGACGATCGGGCGCTGGATTCGGAAGACAAGAAACTGTCCATGCGGTCCGGGTAAGGTCATGTAACACGACAGAATGCGAAATGATTGTTTGATTAGAAAATACTAGTATTACTCTTTGAATTGTTGGTTCTTTTTGGAGATTCGCTGTCTGCAAACGGAGAAGAACAGGTTCTCTCTTTGCAGATAGTGAAGGATAGGTAACGCAGACTTTTGTCCCCGTTGTAATCCGTCGTGCCTATCTTTCTCCCCCACTGATTGATTGTTTGACCCGAACATTATTGTTCGCGGATTGTTTTCTGGAGATTCTCTGTCTGCAAACAGGGAAGAACAGGTTCTCTCTTTGCAGGTAGTAAAAGGGTAGGTAACGCAGACTTTTGTCCCCGTTGTAACCCGTCATGCCTACTTATTCTCCCCATTGATTGTTTGATTGACCGAACATTGACTGTTCGATATTGGTTCTTTTGAGGTATTCACTGCCTGCAAATAACGAAGAATAGAAATATCCTGTCTAGTCTTTGCACGCAGTGATAAGATAGGTAGTGCAGACTTTTTGTCCCCGTTGTAATCCGTCATGCCTATCTTCTCCCCACTGATTGGTAGCCTGTTTAGCCCGGACCGCTTATTAAAGATGAACCATCCGGCTCCACTGGAAGGCACCCCTAATAAGGACATGTTTATGAAGCATGGATTGATCGCCATAGCCTATAGCAAGCTGTGGCATAAATATACGAAGAAGGATCAGAAAAGTCAGTGGCCACTGATAGGATCCTTCGAAGAGGATAAAATAAGCGCGCTAGAAACAGCCCTTGGGAACCACAAGACAACGCCCACTATGCTTGATAGTCTCGGCATGTGGCGCAAAGAAACAGAACAATGTAAAAAGAGAAATGAAATTAGGTTGGAGAAAGAGCTGCGAAAGGCAGCCCACCTAGCTGCTAGGAAATTAGAAGAAGAGATTAAGGAGAGAGAAGAAGCCAAACAGAAACAAGAGTTAGCGACATCAAGTCAGTGTCCGGTTAGAACACCCTCTACGTTCTACCCTGAATTACCCTCGAAACAGCGAGCCAACGATGATCTCTTGTTAGGTCCTCCGATCATCTACATGCCCCCTCCATATGCCCCTTCCCAACCTTTAGCGCAGCACCCACTACCCCCAAACACAGGCGAGAGTAGTACCAGAGCTTCGGTCCCCATGGCCTCGGCGCCGGCTGAACCCCTTGTACTAGATACAGCACAAGCGACAGTGTTAGATGACCCAGAGGCCCGAAAGACAGATTCCACAAGAACGAACAGGCTAAATAAAGATGAGCGAGCAGGGATCGACAAGATAGTAAGGACACTGGTAGAAAGAAAGGAGATTGAGGAGCACATCAGGGATATGTTCAACTCATATGCAGGGAGCCACAGATGGCACTTTGCCGTACGATTGTGTTATCATGCTCTGAATGCGTATGAGGACCGATATCGAGACAAAGGTCCCGAAAGCCTAACGACTCTGTATAGAAAGGTCGATATCGGGGGTGAGGGCGAGTGTGACGTGACGGACCTCCCTATGCGTACGCTTGAGGTTTTCCGCCACCTCACTGAACAAGAATCGTAAGCTAAACCTACGACACCCGTAGCGACCGAATCACGAACTGAGCAAGCTAGCACCATGATGCCAATAAGAGAGGCTGCCCCCTACTGGGTTCCCCCACGAGGTCTGGGAACACACAATGACGTTAACCACCAAGATGCAAGAGGGAGGGTAGTGTACAACTGGGTCTACCAACCATGGGATCGGCAAGATATTCTGACGTTCCGGAAGTCTCTGCCCGATTTACGTAAAAACCCCACTGCCTTCTACACTGAATTAGGTACAGCCCTAGGTTCAACGATTATGCCCCTGGCTGACATCGACTTATTTTTCGGGTTATGTCTGCCAGCTGATGTGTGGAAGCAAATCTGGAAAGTCGACCACCTTGAGCTGTTTGGACATACCTGGTCACAACTCGATGGCATAGATAGGCAGCGAGAACCTGGACAGAAGCCTTTGAAATCCATTTTAGAACTCCAGACAAAATTGTACAAAAATTGAAAACCCTGATCCCAGAAAAGAAAGTGGACTGGTCGATAGTAACGGCCTGCCGTCAGAAACCCCAGGAAGACGTATCAGAATACTTCTCCCGATTTGAAACGGTGTTCTCCGATTACAGCGGCCAGGACATGACCACTGCAACCGGACACCATCTGCTTGTCCAGAATTATGTAAAAGGTTTGTCGCAGGAGGTCTCTCAGAAACTACAGGCCAACAAGAGTAGTTGGGCAGCCTCCAAACCCGCGGCTATCCTCCAGATGGCCCAATACTACGAGCACCAGAAAAATGAAAACGATAGAGTGACAGAGAAAAAGAAGAAAGACTTAAAGGAAAGGGTGATGATTGCTCAGTTGCATGGGGCGACTATAGGACGAGAGCAATACAAAGGGAAATTCCAGACAAATGTCCCTAGGAACGCACCCCCTAAAGACCGTACCCCAACACCCCATGTTGGACGTAGAGACATTAGCGAGGACCAGTGTGCATTCTGCAAGGGATTCGGCCATTGGAAATCCCAGTGTCCGGTTCTGTTGGAGATGAACAGAAATAGGGACCCCAAAGACTTAGCGGGTGGACCGAGAAATAGAGGACAGCAACGGGGGTCCACGAATGACACGAATAACGATAGATCAAACAGACCGAATACATTTGACTGTCCCCGACAAAACCAGTACCAGCAGTCTGACTGCGACGATGCCCGCGACTTCGCATAGGACTGCCTAGGGCAAGGGAGGGATCCAGTCGAGCTCTATGTTGACCAACAAGGTCCTTATGTCACCGCTAAGGTCCTAGGTACGAAGTCTCCATTTCTGGTAGACACTGGCGCGACACGTAGTGCGTTATCTAAACGACTGATTCCAAGGGCACCCTTGTCTGGCTCGCTTGTAATATCGATAGGTTTCGATGGAACGCCCTCCACTAACCCTTTGTCCACACCGATCTCCTTCGACTTAGAGAACAACACCACTGACACAACGTTTTTGCTTTCCTCCAATACTCCTGATGCCATTATGGGACTTGACTTACTGAAACATTTTCGAGCTACTATTAGATGTTCACAAGACGGAGTTCGAGTTTTTCTGTACGACAACCCAACTCTGCTCAGACATTGCCCTTCCCGACGCATGTTTTCCATCACTGACACTGACTCGTCCCTACTTGACACTCTGCCTCCGTATCTGTGGGCCAAGACAGATTCGGACGTAGGACGCATGATGATCGACCCAGTGCACATCACTGTTCGACCGGACGCAATACTCCCGAAACTTCCACAATATCGGATATCGCCCGAGGGCGAGAAGGCATTGGTAAAGATTATTCAGTCACTGATAGACGCAGGAGTGGTAGAGGAAGTGGTTAGCAATGTTTGCAACAGCCCTATCTTACCCATCATAAACAAACAAGGAGAGGGAGATGAGAAAGTGTATCGCTTCATCATCGACCTTCGAGAGATCAACAAAGTAGTTGTACCCCAGTACCCCGTGGTCTCAGACATCACCACTATCCTGACTTTGATTCCTTCTACTGCCACCACTTTCACTGTCATTGACCTAAAAAATGCTTTCTTTTCTATCCCCATCCATCCAGACAGCCGATACCTCTTTGGCTTCACCCTCAAAGCCCGCTCATATAGATTCTGTCGAGCACCCCAAGGCTACACAGAAAGCCCCAGCATCTACAGTCAGGCCCTCAAGAGACAACTGGACGAAGTCCAGTTAACCGATGGAGTGGTGTTGATACAATACGTCGATGACATCCTTTTGGCGGCCGATACCACTCCACTTGCAGTCACAGCCACCATCCAACTCCTGCACTTCCTTGCGGAAAATGGCCACAAGGTCTCCAAAAAGAAGCTGCAATTCTGCCAACCCCAGGTCACTTATGTGGGCACCTTTTGTCCAAAGACAGAAGGAAACTTACTCCCGACCGGATCCAAACCATCCTAGAGACCCCTGTCCCTAAAACTCAGAAACAAGTCCGCTCCCTACTACGCCTCACCTCCTTCTGTCGGCAGTGGTTGCCAAACTTCAGCCTCATTGTGAAACCGCTGCTTTCTCTGCTAGCTAAAGATGTCCCCTTCCCACTCCCTTGGACCCCTGAATGCCAATCATCCTTCATTGAACTACGAGATGCCCTTTGTTCGGCCCCTGTCCTAGGAAACCCCGATTACACGAAGCCCTTCTCCCGCTACACTCACGAAAGGGAGGGATGTGCTTTGCCTGTCTTGACCCAGTCTATTGGCCCAAAGCAACGACCATGCGCTTACTTCTCTGCCACTCTTGACCCCGTATCCAGAGCCCTGCCTGCCTGCCTTCGAGCTGTAGCTGCCGCTGCTATCTCTATCCGACAAAGTGAGGGGATTGTGCTCTCGAATTCCCTCACGGTGTTAGTACCCCATGCAGTTGACACCCTCCTGAACCAAACTAAGACGCAACACCTGACGAGTGCACGACTGACTGGATACGAACTGACTCTGCTTGCACCCCACATCACCCTGAAAAGATGCACCACACTGAACCTTGTTGCCCCTACCAGAAAACGATCCCAATGTGCCCCCTGTACATGACTGTGTGACCCTCACGGACGAACAGACTAGGAGTAGGGTTGACCTCAGGGACACGGCTTTTCCTGACCCTGATGGAGAGCTGTGGGTGGACGGCTCTGGCATCAAACTCCCTGATGGCACCACCTCAGCTGCTTATGCGGTCACCACAGCCCGGACTGTAGTAGAGACAGCCCGCACCACACAACGATCTGCACAGGCAGCAGAACTGATTGCCCTGACACGAGCATGCATCCTAGCAGCAGGAACCACAACAAACATTTACACCGACAGCCAGTATGCCTTCGGGGTGGTTCACCATTTTGGACTCCTTTGGAAGGAGAGGGGATTCTTGACCTCACACGGCACCCCCATCTTACACGGAGATCTAGTCTCCGCCTTGATCGAAGCCGTCCTCCTCCCCAAATGACTTGCAATCATCAAATGCCAGGCACACAAGAAAGTGACAGACATTATTGGACAGGGAAATGCACTAGCCGACATCACTGCTCGGACCACAGCAGAGAATAGGATGACGACACGCATGTACGTGACCAGGTCACAAGCAGAGAAATGGACAGACGCCAGGGACACTATTAGGGACATTCAAATGGCTAGCTCGCAACACGAATTGACTGAATGGGCACGGGTGGGACTGAAAGACGATGAAGGCTGCTGGCGAACAAAAGACACGAACAAATGGTTGCTACCTGACTCATACCTGATTCCCATATTGACTATGGCACACTTCCCTGAACACATAGGATCAGCCCCTATGATCGAACTTGTCTCCAGAGTTTGGCACAACGACAAAATCACAGACTCCGCCAAACATCTGGTCCAAAAATGCTTGATATGTTTGCAACATAACCTTGGGAAAGGAACTGTAGTACCCCGGGGAGGGTTTGGGGTTCCCAATCACCCATTTGAAGTCCTGCAGATGGACTACATCCAACTAGAAAGATGCCAAGGCCTGAAATACGTACTTGTTGTGGTGTGTGCATTTAGCAAATGGGTGGAAGCCTATCCAACCCGCGACAACACTGCTATGGCAACTGCAAAGGTACTATTAAAGGAATTTTTCACTCGCTACGGCCTTTGCTGAATTTTATGGAGCGACAATGGCCCCCACTTCGTAGCCGAAGTTATCCAGCTCATCTTGAAGGGGCTGGGAGTTAAACAGAAGTTCCACGCAGCCTTCCACCCCCAATCTGCTAGACTTGTTGAGCGACACAGTGCCACACTAAAACTAAAACTAGCTAAGATAGTGGCTACCACAGGACTGAAATGGCCAGACACTCTCCCACTGGCATTGCTATCGATGCGTTCCACCCCCACCAAACACCACTTGACACCTTACGAGGTCGTTTTCGGCCAGCCCATGAGCGTCTGGTCTGCACCAAAACCAACTTCCATTCATGACGTCCCGGACGTCCTAATGTCTGATTACTTGTATAAATTGACTGAAGCCCTGTCTGTTATTCACCAACAGGTGCTGCATGCCATCCCTGACGCTTCCAGGGGTCCCGGACACAACCTGCAACCCGGGGACTATGTGTTAATAAAAAACTTCCAGCGTGCCAAGAGTCTGGAACCCCGGTGGACGGGCCCCTGGCAAGTCCTCCTCACCACCCGAACAGCTCTTCGAGTGGAGGGAAAACGCAACTGGGTGCATGCACACCACTGTAAACTGATCTCCTTGACTCTGACGACGACCGAAGGCGTGACCACCCAGGAAGAGCTCCTGAACAAAGACCGACCATCACTGAACTGCTATCCGGACACAGAGACACTCGAACTGGCAAAGATTCCTGACCCCACTGTGCCATCCAGAGAAGGGTATAACCTGCGACGAAAGGAGGGAGTTTCGGCTAAGCAGACCATTAACTAAGTCATAATTCTCAGATCGGTGGCCTAAATACTACAAAGGCTGTCAGGAGAGAAAGCCAGACGAAGTTTTTGGTTCTGCCCGCTACCGAGCTCCCTTGAAGGTGATGGAAGCGCCCGATAAGAAGATGATGGAAGCGCCCGATAAGAAGATGATGGAAGCAACCGGACATCCGAAGATTCACTACAAAAACCCAAAGACTGACAAAATGCACAGTTCAAAGACAATTGCACTCTTTATTGCGATCCTCTTTTGCCTCCTCCTCATGACCACCCTCTGGATTGTGGAAGAAAGCACACCCACTCATGAGACATTCCTGACCACTGCACAGCCTACCACCATGAAGGAACATTATCTGATTTCTCTTTCACCCCAACTCAGAGAAAGGCGAAAGGAGTTTTGGAACAACTCCTTTGTGCAACTGCTGCACCAGCACAATCTTGCTACCAATGCCACCAACTGCTGGATCTGTGGGTTGCTACCCCACGCCACTGGACATTCAATACCCTTCATCCCTTCCCCCTTCTCAGTTCACGCTCCTGCCTTGCCTGGCTGATCCTCTTGCAAGAGAGCTATAGGGATAATGCCACCTCCAGCAAAACTATGACGCATTTCTTTCATGAGGTCTGGCGAAACAAAACGAAGACACACTTCTGCCCGCAGACCTCCAACGACTCCATCCACATGGACATCCCTGTCAAAGAACGAATCGAAATGCAGGTGTTTAACAATCCGACCAGACCCACCTTCTCCTACCTCCGGAGACGAACAGCTGCCACCCTGACTGTGGCCCTATTCGTCATCAACGTCATAGGCCTTATGTGCATAGAAGGGCTTGGGACACAGCTGGTGGGCCGCAGTGCCTGCCGCATCACCAGAACTTTGGACTCCACCGATCCACCTTCCTTTGTATCCTCTCCAAACATGTACTTTGTTTGCGGCACAAAAGCCTACACCTGGCTCCCCAAAGGCTGGGGGGGCACCTGTTTCATCTCCTTCATCCTTCCTCCGACCTATGTGGCTCCAGCGAATCACCATAGACAAAAACGAGCCAAGGACATTGAACAAGCCGACTCCACAGGAGCACAGTTCCTCGATGCACTGAAGGGACTTGTTCCACTCTGGGGCCCGATGGCGAACAGCCGTGCCATCCGACATTTGACTCAGGCAGTCGAGACAACAATGAACATCACAGCTGGTATCCTTGCAAACAATACAGCCGAGCTTCAAGCGGTCCGCCTGGTGGCTCTCCAGAACCGCCTTGTTCTAGATGTGGTTCTAGCGGATCGTGGTGGAGCATGCCGCATTATTGGGTCCAGCTGCTGTACATATATACCGGACAATTCACCCTCGGTGTACAAAGCTATCGAACATCTCCACAGACTCTCCTCAGAAGTTCACCAGGAGCAAAAAGAATGGTCGCTTGGTGGATGGTTCTGGAGTACTGTTAAGAACTGGGGCTGGAGACTGTTTACTATTATCCTAATTCCTGTGGTTGTAATATGTGGGTTCTGCTTAGGAATTCAATGCCTGCCGCCTCTGTGTTCACTATGTACGAATTGTATCTGCCCTAAGACTATGGACTTTGAAAAAGAACGCATGAGAGCACTGTATGATGTCGAGGTTAGGAATCTGATGCAGATCGACATTGAGTAGACAAGCTGGCTAGATATGTTGAAAAGGGAGGACTGTTAAAATCTAGTTTGCAGTGTCAACATTATCGGCGCCATCTTGCTCCCTTTTTGGGCCCATTCGTGCGCGTAAGCGGTAGCCATTTTAAATGCCATGACCTCTCTGCCCATCGCCGATAGCCAGCGCGTCTCTCTCTCTCTCTCCTGACCTCGCAGGCATCCCCCGCGCGCTGACAGCCCCCGCTCTCACATGCTTGGGCCATAAACCCCTCTTCAGCGCAACCCTGCCTCAGAACCCCATCCTGTTCCCAGCTCAACACCTCCCTCCATTCCTTTCATGATCCCGGGTCCTTTGATAAAACCCCCTTTCCTCTGTACCCGATTCTCCTGCTCGTTCCCAGGCCGCCACCTGGCCCTGCGGATGCGGTTTATTGCCCCCATACAGTAGGAAGCTTCTCCCATCAAAGGATCCACGAGTTGATCAAAGCCCCCCACCCCATGAGATCCGATCGACCACATGCATTCCGTGAATAGACGGAATGTCTAGCTGCGCGGCAATCGTCACCTGTTGTGACCGGGGTGGGGACTCCTACTGTAAATGTTTGTGGGAACGGGCTTGAAGCGGGGATTCCGAGAATGCCTTTCCGTACTTCAAAGTATTTGCAAGAATGTGCCACATGCAATAAACTGTAATAAAGATCATAAACCTGTGTATAAGAGGCCAGGCCTCAGAGATGCGATTAGAGCACCTTGTGAAGATACCCTGTTGTCAGAATTGATGTGTTCTGCTCCGTCGGAATAAAACTTCTGTTTCCTGCCTTCCAGTCTCCAGCGCCTGCCTCTTTGTTTGGTAACTCGAGTGGTATTAGAGGCGGTTAGCGCCGGGCAACCCTGAAAAAGGTCATCGGACCGTACCTTTTTCCACAGACTGGTGGCAAGGGAACCTGGGATCATGCCCAACTCTATCACGGAAAGCTAAGAATCTGGGAGTTCTGGTTGATAACAAACTCTCTATGGGGGACCAAGTCAATCAGGTAACCTCAGCATGTTTTATGGTCCTTAGAATCATAATAAAAATCAAATACTTTCTCTCAGCAGACAGCCTAAGGACGGTCATCACTGCTCTCATCATGTCGCGTCTGGACTATTGCAACGGGCTTTATCTCAATGTCCAGAAACAACATATGAACAACAAGTTGCAATTGGTCCAGAATGCGGCAGCAAGAATGCTGACGGGAACCCCTAGGTTTGTTTTGATCAAAGGAGAATTCAAGAAACTGCATTGGCTGCCTGTCCCTCCTAGATCATGCTTTAAGGCACTATGGGCCAGATGTAGGTAAATGGCATTTACCGATTCGTAAATACCGAATTTTACGGATTCGGTATTTACAAATCAGTAAATGCTATGTAGGTATTTTTACCGAATAATTTAACAAATCAGTAATATTCGGTAATTACCGAATGGGTATTTACCGATTCAGTAATTGCCATTGATTCCTATGGGCCTTGAGGCCCATAGGAAACAATGGCAATTACTGAATCAGTAAATACCGATTCGGTAAAATTACCGAATTGACAAGGGGAACAGGGTGTCACTTTGACACCCTGTTGCACCCCTGATTCAGGCTTGTGTGGCATGTGACACACTTACATGCCCTTAGGGCATGTATGTGTGCCACATGGCACAGGTGTACATGCACAGGTGTACACGTACACAGGAATTCGTTATTTACCATCAAATAGTATTTGATGGTAAATAACGAATTCTAAAGGGCCTGTGGCACTGTTTTCAGTGCCACCTAGATCCAGATATACCGATTCAGTAGATTTACCCAATCGGTAAATTTACAGAATCGTTAAAATTAGGGCCCCCTACATCTCAAGAACCAAACACTGGTCGGTAACGGCCGAAATCGGCCGTTACCGACCGGTATTTGGCCACCTACATCTGGCCCTAAGTGTTGTCTTTAAAGATACTAATGGGGTTGGCCCGGAGTTCCTTCAATCCAGGCTCAAATAGTATGCTCCAGGTAGAACTCTGTGTTCCACTGGATCTAAATTAGTCCAATCCTCAACCTTCAGGAAAATTAATTGGGGAGGCAGAAGTTTCCTTTATCGTGCCTCCAAAGCCTGGAATGAGCTCCTCTTTCATCTCAGAAATGCCCTAACCCTTGCCTCCTTTCGCAAGGATCTGAAAACATGGTTGTTCTCACTTTAACTCGCTAGTGCCCTCCAGGTAGTCAGTACTTAGCGTCTGGACACCCCAGGGTAGCAGTGCGCTTTATAAGTACAATTAACATAACATAACATAACATATCATAACAGACAACAGGTTACTACTTCCATGCTGCTTTGGGTTACGTTGTCTTCTTGATGGATTTCAATTTGAACTGATGCTCCCAGGGATGAATCTTGTACCTGGCTAGTATGTTTGCGCTTTCTGGACTTTCTCAGTCGTTTTCGCTCCCGCTTTGATAAAAGCTTAGGTACTGTTAGATCTCTTTCAAGAGACTGGTTGTATTGTTCTTGGGATGAAAGATCCTGGACGCCTATGTTGTTAAGAACACTTTATGAATTAAGTGTTGGTTTTATTGACTTAGTAAGTTTGATCGATACACTGGTTGACTGTGTTTCATTGCTTTTTTGCCCCGTGGGTGGTAGGGGCTTTCCAAATCGATATCCTTTAGGGATGTATTTTCGTTCTCTGCTGTTATTACTTTTCATTCCCTGTTGCTGTTATGGGCTTGGTTGAGACTTCCCTTGCTGTACCCAATAGATCAGTAAGTATAGTTGGAACAGAGGCTAATTTGTCAATTATTTGGGTGCAGTGACAGTGGCACATTTGAAAGGCTGTTTCGCGATCTCTCTGCACCTTCTGGATCATTTCATTAAAGCTTTGCAGCTTTTGTTCGACCCCCTGAACATGGATTGCAAGAATGTTTAAGAGGTCTACTTGTGAGTCCAGTTTGTCTGCATGGAGGAACATTGCTTTTCCGATTGTATCCATTGAGCTTAACAGGTGATGCCAAACTGGAGATGTTAACAAGGCTGGGCTAGAGCAGTGTTCCAGGAGAGGCGATTGCCCTGGAGATGGTTCGCTCAAATGACCTGAAGACCTGATGGGTGATGCCATGTATTGAATAAGTGGAGCCTGGGAGGCTGATCCAGAATGATTTGGTTGGCGGTTCGACACTTCATTTTGTTTGTCCTGCCAAAGGTGTTCCACTATTTCCATCATGTGGAAGGGTGAATCGGGGTGGACTTGGGTGTCAAAGCTTGAGTTGACTGTCCCCTGTCTGGTGGGGGGTTGGCCCCCTTCATAGGATCTTGCATACCACAGGGACTCGAGGTGGTTTTATTATACTGATATGCTGGGTTACTTTCGCTGTGAGGATCTTGAGCACTGTTGCCTTCATGACAACTGTGTCCATTCAGGGAATGTTGTTCATAAGGCTGGGAAGGCAGATCCGGGTGAGACGAAGGGTAGTGTATTAGGACCTCAGTTACCTGGGAGTTTTTCCTTTGCTGGATCTCCAGAGGGAGGACTGTCTTAGGAATAAGTGGTTGGGGAGCTTTGGATTTCTTGGTTTTTGTCGCCCAAAATGTCCGGTCCCACGTACGGGGGGATTTTCTTTTCTTTCCAATCAGCCTAACTGTTTGTGTGTCTACCCCCATGTGGGGGAAGAATTGCATCATTCTTGTTTTGGGGGGCCTTGTCATTGTTAATTAGGTTAACAGGGGTGGTGGCTTTCACAACCTGACGGCCCCTGTTTGCCTCCGTTGTTTTAATGGCGACTTTTAAAAAGTCTGTTATCAAAGCCCGTTTGCTGCTATTCGGGCAGGAATTATGCCTGTTGATGGCTGTGCGGGTTGCCGAGCCAGATGCCTTACTTCTACCCTCCCGCTTGGCTTGTGGGGTGGCCTCTGCGGTTATTTTTTCTGTGACTTCCAGGGTGTTTGCCATGGGAGATGATGTATCTGTTGTTGTTCCGCACATGTGCCGTACTTCTGTTACTTCTAATAATTCTGAGCCCTCTATTTTTTGTGTGCCAAGATTTACTGGGGACATATCTGAGGTGATAAGCTTTTGGGCTGTGATATCGGGCATGGCTCCTTCATTATCCTCATCTTTGTCCTCATCCTTGCCAACCTTTCTGTTTTTGGTTGAGGCTTGGGCTGGGGCAGGGACTTGCAAGAGCTTTCTTGTCACCTCCTCTTATTTTCCCAGACCGCATTTCTGGTTGTTATCCAGAATTATTGTGGCCCAAACTCAATTCGGTCTATAGAGTTCTATAGCGTTCTGCCAGCTTAGGCCGGTCGCTAAAGCTGAGCGGAGCCGGGACTCTTAGCGCTAAACAGTTATGTATCTGAGCGGCGAACTAAAGGTTTGCTCAACGATGATGCTTAACTCTTCTCTGCCCATCGGCCTGTAGCTGTAGCTAGGGAGTGGCAAAGGGGCGGCTGGGGGCAAGTTTTGGGGGGTAGGAAGGAAAAGCGGGAGAGGCACCTGTCCACACCTGGCCACACCTGGTCTGGTCTTGGTCTTCCCACTTGCTGCAGTTCCCCACTTACCACCGTCTGCCACCTGGTTGTTCTTGATTGTTGCCTCAACGATGCCAGCTGCAGGGGGACCCGCTCCTGGTTCCTGCGGTAGTCTTCCGTGACAGCCCTGATGCAAATTCTGAACCCTGGAAGTTCCACACTGTGCACAGTCTCCAAACGATGGAGGGTGGTCCTTGTCCTCGTCCTCGACTTTGCCTGCTTTCTGCAGATCCATGGGTCGGAGGCAGAGGGTCTTTAAAGTGTCCGCGCCCCCACACCCCTGCTGTGGGTAGAATACGCGGGGGAACGCAAGCAGGGACGAAGAGCAGGGGGTAGAAGCCCGAGATTGCTGGGTGAGTCTTCCCCGCTTTCTCCTTCGGTCTCTTCACGCACCTGCACAATCAGTGCGACGACCTGGACTGGAATCCTGTGAGCCGGTGCACTGTGACAGCCTGCCTTACCCTTCCTGCTCTTTCTCTTAGGAGCTAGCCGGTCCATTTTTCCAGGATCCAGTGCTCCCTCAGTGCTTAATTGTTTGACATGAGCCCTAGTAACAGCAAATGCACTGGCAGAGAGTCCTATCATCTCTGCATGTGTACTGAACTCCATTTCAGACCAGTCTGAAGTTTCTAAGTCGTTGCCCAGCAGACAGTCTACCCACAGGTAGGTCTGGAGAAGCCACAACTCTTTTAGGGCTAGTTACGCCTCCCCAACTGAGATTTACAACTGCCAAGGAATGATCATTCCTGACATTGCATGCATTGATCACTTGGTAAAGTTGACCAAGCATGATCTGATCAGGAGACACAAGTTTCTCTGTTACCATAATGACACTGGCCCCTGTGTCCCTGTAAACCACAGCTTCCTGACCTTTGATCAGAGGATGATGCCTGTACTTGCCGAAGTTAGTGGGACTTAGAAGTAAAGTGGAAAGTTCCATGCCGCTGCCACAGAAAAGGACAGCCTAAGTGGGAGTTCCGACTAGGCCAGATCCACTATAAAAACCCAAGGTTAACCCTATTAATCCCTTGGGTGCACTACTACTACTTGTACTGGTGGTAGGAGTGCTAGTTGCCTTGGGGCAGTAGTAGCAGTTTCTTTTCTGTGCTTTTGAGCAAATTGCATCCCTTGCTCTGTGGCCATGATCCTTACACAGGTAACACCAAGTTTTCTTTGCCAGAGGAAGAGGAGTTTTGGGACCCACCCCCAGAGGAGTATTTTGGGGGACCTTATGAAGACTCCTTTTTTTCTTTCCCTTTCCAACCACCCTTCTCTTGTGCGTCAGAAGAATCTTGCTTTTCTGGTTACGTCCACCACCATTGTTTTCTGCTTCACCCGTTTGTCTGTCTTCTTTTCCAAAATGAGGAAAGCTCAGATTAGAGTCTACCAGGTACTGGTGCAGCGGCCGATTTGGACAGTTATTAAGGATGTGCATCCTAATCAATAAATTGTACAACCCGTGGTAGTTATGTACATTACTTCCATGAAGCTAGCCTTCCAAAGCCTTAATAGCACTGTCTACAAAGTCAACCCAGTTTTGGGTGTGCGCCTTCTGTGTATCCCTAAACTTAACCCTGTACTGTTCATTGGTCAAACCAACCCAATCTATGAGGGCACTCTTCAAAACTGAGTAGTTGTCAGAATCTTCCTCCTTGACAGTGAGGAGTTTGTCTCTACCTTTGCTAGCAAAGGAGAGCTACGGGATTACTGTCCACTGCCCTTGAGGGACCTTCTGTACTTTACAGGCCCTCTCTAAGACAGTCATCCATTTATGGATATCATCCCCCTCCCTCCTGGTAAAGAGGGACTATCCTGCTCAGGTTCCTAGTATCAAAATATTGCTCACTGACCATAGGCTCACTAGTGCTGCCACCATGGGACCCTAGTCCCAAATTCTTTCTAACCATTTGCACTTCCAGGATCTTGTTATCAAGGACCAACTGCTCCTTCTTGAGCCTGATCTTATCTCTCTCAAGCTTAAGCAGGTGGTATTCCCTTTCTAAAGAGTCCTTCCTCTTGCTAGAGACAGATGCTCCTATGGAAGTGTTAGAGGCAATGGAATTTACAGAGGAAGACCTATACCTTCCCTGAATTATTTTCACCCTCCCAGGAGGAAAATAAGGGGGACCTACCACTAGGGGCCCCTTTTAGGTCATCTGATCCATTCCCTAGGAGATCAGAGTTTAACAGTGTGTGGTCTTCAGACTCCTCCTGGTCTTGCTCTGATTTGTTGTCACAGGGACGAGGCACCCCAGACCCTTCTTCTTGAGCACCACCCTTACCAAAGTCAACCTGCTCTTCTGACCCTTCAGGACTGTGAATGTCATAATGCAGGAGCATCTCCAGGAGTTGCTTTTTGTTAGGGTTACTACCTGCGTTTAACTTTCTGGATGTATCCAGGGTCCTATGTTCCTGGAACTTGAGACCACTTTAGCTAGAGGGTTGGGATCCTGTGCCTTTCCCAAATAAAAACATGGTAAATTAGGTGTAGCGTGGTATTGCACTTACCTACCCGAGTGAAAACTACATTTCCAAAGATTGGAGAAAGGGTTGTGCTAGACCCTTGACTGCCAATCCAAAAAGTTCAGTAGAATTTACTACTACAAAAAGTATATTTATATGTGCCAATGAAAGTAATGTTTATTTTATCTAACCACACCTAGATTAGCTGGTAAAACAGTGCAAGCTTAAATCTCAGCCGCTGCACATCAATGTAGGAGGCTGGCTTAGTATATGGTGCACACTTATTTAAGTGAAGCACCTTGCACTAATCCAGACAATCCTTATGGTGATTTTAGTGGTCTTAAAACAACCATAGAAACCTCTTTCTAAGTGGTAGCTGTGGAGAGCAGCCTTCAGGCTTAACTTAAAGGATTGTTATGCAGTGTGCTTTACCAGATCTAATCATATAGTGTAGGTTAAACAAAAAAGAACCATACAGCGTATGTATAAAAAATAGTTCTATTTATTACAATACACACACTAACACATTGGTATATCACTTACCCGGAGATATAAATACAAACACACACACTTATACTTCAATTGTAACTGGTAAGCACAAAATACAGTGGTCTGCAGGGGTGGACCAAACCATATATTAAGAAAGTGGAATGCAAACTGCGACCAAAGTAGGCACTTGGACCAGGAGACTCAGAGGAGCTGGGGACAAAAGGAAACACCCAAGGTAAGCACCCATGAACCCCAATGAGACTGTATGCAGAGTGGAAACACAGCCTCTTGCCCAATAATATCCAATTGCAGTTTGGAAGAAAAACAACCCTTCCCATTGGACCCTGAGGAAACCCTGTGGAAAACAGAAGATTTAAGAGTCACACGACCCATGGATACCCAAGGAACCAGGATACCTACACTAGGGAAGCCGGGTGCATAGGTGCGAAATGACGTCAGAAACTGCTGTAGACCAAAATGGAGGACTTCAGGAAAGATGCCCCTGGAGAAGACTCTACAAGAGTCCAGTGGAATCCATGGGTGGATTCTTAAAGTGAAGAACCTGTAAGCAGAGGGGAGAGTGTCTATGCCACTCGGAAATTACCAGGGGGCACGGAAGAGCAATGCTACACCAATGAAGGACGGTTCAAGTGAGTTGACTGTGACCTTGTTGCTGCAGCTGTGAGGCCAGGCGATGCTGAGACCAAGAGCCGTGCATGAGCTATCCCATGTCGGAGGCCGAGAACCAGGGGGTCAGTGTCCAGTGGAAGCACCAACAAGCTTTGGCAGCTGCAACAGGTGTGGAAAGCAGAAAAGGAGCAACATTGGGACCTGCAAGTCCAAGAAACTCACCACAACCAGGAGAGTCAGAGCAGGCCCTAAGCAGGCAGGGGAGCCCACTGAAGCAGGAGAAGACTCTCAGGAGGACCCACAGGCCTAAGACAGGAGTCTGAAGAGGACCTCAAGCAGCTCACTAAGAAGGAAGGCCCATAGTGCAGAGGTAGCAGTGACGACGCTGTACTTGGCAGGGAGAGATGCTAAAGGCTTGAGCTTCTTGTAGTCCAAAGATTTCTGGAGTTCTTGGCAATGTCAAGTTGATGCAATGCGTAGTGGTTTTGTCCCAGTGGTTCCGTTGAGGGATACTGACGTCAAAATTACATTGAGGACAAGTCAGGCCTCGAGGGAGTTGCAGAACCAATATCCTGTGTTGCTGAGCCTTTCAAAGTCTGTGGGACGTCAGGAGCAGCAGACCGGTCACCTTTGTTGCAGTGCCTGCAGATGCAGGGGAATGACTCTTTCACTCCAAGGGATATTACTTCAGTGTCCCTGATGCCCACAGGTCTGTTGAAGATCCTGGCAGAAGCACAGACACAGACAATGAAGAAGACTTGCAGAACAGCAAGACCAGGAGCAGCAGGAGTCTTCCTTGATGCAGTCTCGGTTCCAAGCCAAGAACAACGAAGTCCAAGTGTCCAGATGGTTGGAGAGTGACTTGGTTTCAGGCCTGAGTTTTGTCCCACGACGAATCTGAGGACCAACCCACAGGTAAGCCCTTAAAAACCCCATGAAAGGGGTTAAGATGACTCAGAGGTCCCTCCATGAGGAAGGGCTAAACAGAGTTGAAGAATCTCCCATGTCCTTTGTCCAGGTTTGTGCCAGAGCGGAACCCAAACTGGCTTAAACTGGAGTATGCACGGAGGAACCAAATGTGTCTCTCAAAGCAGTCTGGTGGTGCTAGCAAGTGCCCCCAACCCAGCCCAATAAAAGAAGTCCTGTCTGGGGAGCTGGTCACACCTCCCCAGACAGAAAACCTATTGTTCTACCTTCCCCTGCTCGAGCTTGGCTCAGCAACAGGAGGGCAGAATTGTGTCAGTGTTTGGCAATAGCACTAGCTTGATGTCAGATCCTGAAAGGCTGTAACCGGTAGTACAGTGGGGTACCCTAATGGAGCCTCCAATTCAGGGAATCATGCTTGTAACACTGGAATTGGTGTTGGGGTATGATTCCAACATATTTGATACCAAACATGAATGGGTTCGGTGCAGTTACTATATAGTTAGATATCTCTTAATGACGTGATGCCCACTATGTGAAAAAAAGGATGACTGCACTTACAAAGCCTGGAGAATTTACACCCGAGTTTCTAGGCACCCTCACACTTATAACCAGTCTTCAGGGCTGTAAAGGCCTACCAGAGGGGTGACTTATAGGTTTTAAGTGTATTGACTTCCGATATAAGCAAATTCATATCTGTCGTAAGAGGTGCAAGCACCAACTCACACAGGCTGCATTGGCAGGCCTGTAGTAACAGTTTGAGTGGTCTCTCATGGGTGGCACAATACATTCTGCAGCCCATGGGAGACCCTTGGTGTACCTCTGCCCTGTGTACCTCAGTACCATATACTAGGGACTTACAAAGGTACACCAGTAGCCAATTGTAAAGGTACCTCATTACTTACCATGGTCAATTTAGGGTGGAAGCACAGTGACTGGAGTCATGATTAGCTGGATCCCAGTCAGACTAGTAAAATAAAACATACTATCACCAGCAAAAGTGGGGGTAACCATGAAAGCAGATCCTATTTTGCTACACTGAGGTGGAACCTCGCTAGCCGTGACATAGCCAAACAGTGGAAGGCAGAGGCCCCACCATCTCTGCTTGTGTGTAAGTGGAGTATGGACCACTCTATGGAATTAGAGTTTGCAGTCTAACGAGGCAAGGGGCTGCCCTCAAAAAACATCCCAAAATCTGGAAGAGGTGGATACACTACAGGGATGTAGACCTAGTGCCTGTTCGTCCCGTTGGCCAAAACTTCTTGGCGAAATCACAACTTTCCGGGAGGGGGAGTGATGGAAGCTGGGGTGTGCTGGCCGAAGCGGTCTCCAGAACTTTTGTACGCAAAAGATTAAATGCTGGGGTGGCAGGAGGAACGGTCTAATGAGAAGGTATGTTCTTTTGATAATGCTTTATTATTTGTATCATTATTATTTCAAAATGGCCTTGTCGGCCACATTAATTGGTTACACTTCAAATTCAATTAAATATGTTTAAAAAAAAAGAATGAAAAGAAAGACAGAAAAAAAAGAAATATATGGATTTAACACATTAAATCAATTGAGGCCTCGGTTTCACTCTTTTTTGTAAATGTTGTCCTGTGAATTTTGTGAAAACTGAATACTATAAAATCAAAGAGAGAGATGTGGAAGTAAACATCAGCTCGCTATTGAATGTTCAGATACAAAGCCAGGTTCGGCTTATTTTAATTGAACTAAAGTCCCAGCCTTTTCCATTAGAGACTTACCAGGTCCTTGCACCATGCACAGCTGGGATGTGACAGGATGCACTCCTTACAGGAGGGGCTGGGCTTGCAGAAACCTTTAAAGAGAAACAAAAGGGAAACATTGTAATTTGTCTGATATAGGATTATGGTTTTCTACTTACATTATGCTACATTTGGCATTTTGTTCAGTGATTAAACATTTACATAGAAAGTATCAAAAGTATGAATGTGCCACACTTTACATTTTTACCCTATCCATTGTACAATACAGAGTGCACCTACACTAATGTTCCTGACTCGATTCATCCCTAGTAGTTAGTCGCAGCACTTAGGGGGTTTAGCGGTTTATAAATTGAAATGTATGCATACGACAGTCACCTTGTGCGTGAGGCACGCACAGTCAAGTGGGCCCCTCACTGTAGCACCCGGACTAGTATATAATGCTGTGATTATATATATATATATATTCACTGAAAAAACCATAGGTTTCACACCAGTTATAGTTAGGAATTAGCATTTAAAAAACCTATTAAATTCACTGAAAAAAACATAGGTTTCACACCAGTTATAGTTAGCTGGAAATTTTACTGATATAAAACCATTGAAATTCCCACGTTATAGTTAGATGGACTCACTATAACTTGCGCGTGCAATGCACTGCTGATGACATCACATATTACATCACTCATGACATGGTCAGTGACATCACTCATGACATCACTGATGACACCATCCAGTGAATGTGTGTCTTTCTGAAAAATAAATATATTTTATATATGTATATGTAAAAGTTGATGGAAGAATAAATGTTTAAATAAGTGTCTAAATGGATGGTTTTTAAAAATTGATTGGTTAACTGGCTTAATAAGACATCATCAGCAGTGCATTGCACGCGCAAGTTATAGTGAGTCCATCTAACTATAACGTGGGAATTTCAATGGTTTTATATCAGTAAAATTTCCAGCTAACTATAACTGGTGTGAAACCTATGGTTTTTTCAGTGAATTTAATAGGTTTTTTAAATGCTAATTCCTAACTATAACTGGTGTGAAACCTATGGTTTTTTCAGTGAATTTCATAGGTTTTTTAAATGCTAATTCCTTTGTATATCGAGTTTCTAACCTTTTTTTTTTTTACAATTTGCTGTTTTTTTTAAAGTATTCATGTTTTTTTTATATAATTTTTTTCTTTTGCGCTCTGGGTGCGCGCTCCGGGAAGCTTTCAGCTAAGCTCTCCGGTAAGCTTTTCCGTCAGCTCATCTGAAAGCGCACCCAGAGCGCAACTGTCGTTCGTGAAAAAAAATATGAATGAAAAGTTAATAATAATGCAAAACATTTCGTACCATACAAATAAAATTAGTTTTTTTTAATAAGGAAAATGATTATGCATTTCTATAAAAGATTGATGACGTCACTTCGGCGCGCAACGTAAGTGCCCTCGGAAGCGCCTACGTTCGCGGCGCGTAAACGCACGCAAAAGCGCCTACGATCGCGCCACGTTTGCGCCCCGGAAGCGCCTACGATCGCGCTGCGTAAACGCACCGGAAGTGCTCCGGTGCGCGCAGCGTAAACGCGTCGGGTCATGTGACCCTAAAATAACACTTTTCATTGGTTGCTAACAGTTTTTTTTTACAATGAATGAAATCCCCACCCATTTCCTTCACTTCTTCTTTCACTTTTGTGACTGAAAGACCTGCCTTTTTTGCTGTTCCATATTCCTTGATTAATCATGGCTGCCAGGCCATCCAGCAGTGAAGATGACTCCAATGATTTCATTGATGAAGAGCCTCCTCAGCCGAAGGTCAAAGAACATTTCATCTGGAAATTTTTTAAGTTTCCAGCAGACCAGAAGAAGGTGAATGCACCAAAAGTAGAGTGCAGGATCTGCAAACAGGTCCTGTCACGGGGTAACCCCCCCAAAAAATACTCTTTTGGCAACTTCACCATGATTCGCCATGTGGAGAGGAGGCACCCCCAGAATTTTGCCCGGGAAAGTGTCAGGGCTCTGGCACAAGAGGTTCCCAGAGATGGGGCCTCTACATCAACAGGAGGAGCAACTTCTTCTGGGAGAGAACAATCACAGGAGCAGGTAGCAAACATACAACCTGCATTTAACCATGGGGTCGTCAAATGCAGATACTGCAATCAACTCCTCACCTATGGGGAGCAAAGTGTCCTGCTCATGGTTCGAGCATTGGAGAACCATCGCTGCCCTTCCCACCCCTAATTTTTTTCTTTTCTTTTTGCTCCTGTTGAGCAGTTTCCATTCCCTGTTTTTGTTCCTGTTCAGTTAAAAGAAGAAAACCAAAAGTTCTTTTCAGAACTACCTCCAATTCTCATCAAAGAGCTATATTCTTAAAAAAATGAAGAATAAGTGAAATATAGTGCATTGATAATTGAAAGGAGAATGAGTAAGAAAGAACAGAAAGGTATGAGAGGTGAAAGGAAGTGAAGTAGGAGGAATGAAAGAAGGTGAGTGTTAGAAAAGAAAGTTATGACACAGTGAATAAACTGGAGGCCTCATTTCTGAAAAGTGACGCATCGCTACGTGAAAACAGCGATGCGTCACTTTTCTGGACGCACTCCTTATGACATTCCAGATATGTCATATTTAATATATGACTAATCAATTCGCAAGGAGTTACAGATATGTCAGTATTTCTGACGTATCTGTAAACACAAAAGTAACGCATTGCAGGAGTGCGTCACAAAAGTGACGCAACTCCAGTAATGTGTCCTTTCACATGAAAAAGCACCATGTGAAAGGTTTGCTGTGAAGCAGGCGCAAGATTTTGGCGCAACAGCATCCTAAAAGTGACGCACTGCGTCATTATTACCAAGCTTTTTGCAAGGAACACCCCCTCTGCATGCATTATACCTGACACTATTTTTTAAAAAGTGACGCATCTAGGTACATGGGTCACTTTTTAAAACTCTGCGCCACATTGTATCTGCATCAGGTATAATGTATGCAGAGGGGGCAATCCCTCGCAAAAAGCTTGGTAATAACGACGTACTGAAATCTATGAGATTTCTCTGCGTCACTTTTAGGATGCTGTTGCGTCAAAATCTTGCGCCTGCCTCGCGTCTCTTTCATGTTTACAGATATGTGAGAAATACTGACGTATCTGTAACTCCTTGCAACATGATTCGTCATACATTAAATATGACACATCTGGAATGTCATAAGGAGTGCGCACAGAAAAGTGACGCATCGCACTAGCAGTGTAAAAAAATGTGCCTCGTTGCACTATATGTAAAGGACGCAACAGCATCCTAAAAGTGACGCAGTGAAATCTCAAAGATTTCACTGCGTCGCTATTACAAAGCTTTTTGCGGGGGAACACCCCCTCTGCATGCATTATACCTCACGCAGATATAATGTGGCGCTTGATTTTAAAAAGTGACCCATCTACCTAGATACGTCACTTTTTAAATATAACGCAACGAGGCACATTTTTTTACACCACTGGTGCGATGCGTCACTTTTCTGTGCGCACTCCTTATGACATTCCAAGTAACGCATTGCTGGAGTGCGTCACAAAAGTGACGCAACTCCAGTAATGCGTCCTTTCAAATGGGGAAAGCAGCATGTGAAAGGTCTTGCCTCAGTCTAACACCTGCTGTAAAGCAGGCACAAGATTTTGACGCAACAGCATCCTAAAAGAGACGCAGTGAAATCTCAAAGATTTCACTGCGTCGCTATTACAAAGCTTTTTGCGGGAGAACACCCCCTCTGCATGCATTATAGCTGACGCTATTTTTAAAAAGTGACGCATCTAGGTACATGGGTCACTTTTTAAAACTCTGCGCCACATTATATCTGCGTCAGGTATAATGTATGCAAAGGGGGCATTCCCCCGCAAAAAGCTTGGTAATAACAACGTACTGAAATCTATAAGATTTCTCTGCGTCACTTTTAGGATGCTGTTGCGTCAAAATCTTGCACCTGCCTCGCAACACTTTTATGTTTACAGATATGTCAGAAATACTGACGTATCTGTAACTCCTTGCAACATGATTCGTCATACATTAAATATGACACATCTGGAATGTCATAAGGAGTGCGCACAGAAAAGTGACGCATAACACCAGCAGTGTAATAAAATGTGCCTCGTTGCACTATATTTAAAAAGTGACGCATCTAGATAGATGCGTCACTTTTTAAATATTGCATAACAATGCGCATTTTTTTACACCGCTGGTGCGTCACAAAAATTGACGCACAGGAGGCGCAAAACTAACAGCGCAAGGCCTTCATAAATATGGTCCTGGATTTTCCCCGTGCTTTGCCGGTGCGCGTACCATGCGCTTCCCCCGCGCAAAACGAAAAAAAAAATGTAATGCCCTGCAGGACCCTATTTTAGTCCCTACATCAAACCTAGGGGGTCAGAGGGGGTCTACTCTTCCCCCTTATGGTCATTAGCCCCTTTTTTTTTTAAAACCCCTTGTGTCTCGATTTTACCGAGACACAAGATGGCGGCCGCTCCAGACTGTTTAGAATGTTTACAGACACCCAAGAGCCAATCAGCTTTCTGCGCGCAAGTCGCGTGTCGCGCCAGGAGCGCACTCAAGTGCGCGCACCGGAGAGCGCCTATAGATATATATATTTTTTTGAACCTAAATTACTCAAAATCCACTGGAGCACATATCTTGAGACATAGCAAAGGCACATCGGGCTACCAGTCCCTACAATTTTGCCAAGTTTGGTGTAAATCCATTCAGCCGTTCGGGCTAAAAGTGAAATCGACCGCCCTATGGAAATTAACATGGGGAAAACGCGTTTTGGGACCCCCCTTTTATCTCGGCCCCCCCTTGACGTATCCCCCCCAAACTTTCAGGGAAGGACCGGAGCTCGACGAGGCCATTTTCAGGAAATTTTCAGGCAGATTCGTCAACCGGTGCCAAAGTTATTCCAAATAGAATTTTGAGATTTAACATTGAAAAAAATCCTAACTATAACTACCTACTGGCGACCGCCAGTAGGTAATATATATATATATATATATATATACATATATATATATATATATATATATATATATATATATACATACATATATTACCTACTGGCGATAGCCAGTAGGTATATATAGTTAGGATTTTTTCTCTATGGGACTTTTGAAAATTCTATGTCTAATAACTTTGGCGTTTGTGGACGGAATCGGCTGAAATTTTCAGGAAAATGGCACATTTTGATTCTGAGCAGCCCCTGAAAATTTGGTGGAGTTTCGTCAAGGGGGGGCTGAGAAAAAAGGGGGGTCCCAAAACGCGTTTTTTCCATTCATTTTTCCATAGGGCGGTTGGACTCACTTTTAGCTCGAACGGCTGAATGGATTTGCACGAAACTTGGCAAAATTGTAGGGACTGTTAGCCCGATGTGCCTTTGCTAGGTCTCAATATATGTGCTCCAGTAGTTTTTGAGAAATTAACGTTCAAACCAAGATATATATCTGTAACAGCGCTCTGGGCAGCGATCCGGTCCGCTTACTTTTCGCTTATCGGAACTTTGCGCGCAGAAAGCTGATTGGCTCTCCGGTGTCTGTCAACATTCTAAACAGTCCGGAGCGGACGCCATCTTGTCTCTCGGTAGGATCGAGAGAGAAGAAGAGGTGGAAAACGAAAGGGGAATTTAATGAAAGGGGGCAAGGTATCCCCCTCTTGACCCCCTAGGAATGTTGTTGGGGTTATTAAAGGGTCCCGTGGGGAAAAAAAAAAAAAATGATTTTTCACGGAAGAAGCGCGGCCGCGAACTGGTAGCGAAACGGGAATTCGCCATTTTGTGCTTCGTTAATTAAATTACTAGTTATAAGTGGGTGCGGGAGACGTATCCTAATCCCCTATGTTTCCTGAGGGTGGCTGAGGAGGCTGATATATGTTGATACATCTCTTCCAGCGGCTGTGCGTGAGCTTTTTTTTTTTTTTGCTGCGTGACAGTCCGGAGCGGCCGCCATCTTGTCTCTCGGTAGGATCGAGAGAGAAGAAAAGGTGAAAAACTAAGGGGGAATTTAATGAAAGGGGGCAAGGTATCTCCCTCTTGACCCCCTAGGAATGTTGGGGTTATTAAAGGGTCCCGTGGGGAAAATAAAAAAAAAATGATTTTTCACGGTAGAAGCGCTTCACGGGCCGCAAACTGGGCCGCAAACTGGTAGCGAAACGGGAATTCGCCATTTTGTGCTTCGTTAATTAAAGTACTAGGTATAAGGGGGTGCGGGAGACGTATCCTAATCCCCTATGTTTCCTGAGGGTGGCTGAGGAGGCTGATATATGTTGATACATCTCTTCCAGCGGCTGCGCCATCTTGCCTTTTTTCGAATGCCACAATTTTGTCGTGCACGGCAGCCATTTTAGATGCCAGGCTGGTCCCAGGCTATCACCTAACCCTGCGGATGTAGTTTATGGCCCCAGCTGTAGAGAATTCAGACATGCCAATCCTCCTGATTCAGGCGTGTGACTACTGATTTCAGTGCTAGTCTCCCGCCTCCCGATTTCTGCAAGCAAAAACCCGGGGGCATATTACGAACAACTAGCGATAATTTTTGTCTCTAACTTGTTTAGAGACAAAAATTATCGCCGCACATCGGCGATTTTTATTGCAGATAAACCTTGCTATTATCGCAGAAAAGTCAGCGATATTCATGTATTATCGACCTAATGCTCTTAGCCATGTTATCCACCTCCCATTGGATAACATGGCTAAGAACTGCTCAGGGCAGGTGTTAGATTTTGGAGATATTCGCGCTTAGCGCGAATATCTCCAAAAGTTGGTAATAGAAGGTAGCGATGTTAGGGACTGTTTCCAGTCGCTAACATCTTGGCACGCCACTTTGCATGTCATTAGTGATAAGTATCACTGACATGCAAAGCGGGGCCCAAGATGGTTGCTATCTCCTTTTAGCTGTCACTAACTGGTGTTAGCGACAGCTTGGTAATAGGGAAATAATTTTATCTCCGCTTTCATGGCTTTTAAAGCCAAAAAAGCAGAGATAAACCCCCTTGATAATATGCCCCACGATTCCTTGGGGGTTTCAGCTGACAGGGCTTGGTATTGTGTTACATGGTAATTTTTCCATGAAACGTCAGAGGGTCGATGCAGGGGTTCTAGAAGAGGTGATAAACCATTTAAGCCTCATGAACAAGCGCATGGTCTTTTAAAGATTTGTGAAGTACTCGGGGCGGCGGTGTGTGTGTGCCCTCTTTCAGGAGCGGGCGGGGGGGCACTGCCAGCAACTTGCCAGGTCAGGTAGTGTTCAACACGTGCATCACCCTTTCTCTGCCTGCTATTGCACTCCATGCTTCGGAAAGGTAAGAAAAAGAACGTGCATTTGAGTTTGAAATGTCCGATCCTGCAGCAGCACACTTCCAAAGCCCACACATGACAATAACCCGATTCAAGGCCCCATTCACCCGTTTTAAAAAAAATAGATAACACTCCAACAAAGTAAGGTTATAAAACTTTATTAACTACTAACTTTAACGAACGGAACAAAAACTAAAAACATTTAAACATTTCTCAACACAAAAAGCAACAATGGTTAGAAGCTGTCTTTTGTGCGAATAGTCCTAAGGCAGCACAACGTGCAGAGTTCTGGACGGCACCCAGGTGATGTCGCCTGGGTGCCGCACTGGTTTAGGGATCCTACAATGCAGCACAGAAAAACAGCGTGGGGCGTCCCGGGTGGTGCGGGGGGAGGCCTCGTCAGTAGCGGTCTGTGTCCAGTGTCACATGGCTGACACAACATGTACGACAGGCACCCAGGTGATGTCCAGTAAACTGCCGCACTGGTTTTGGTATCCTACAATGCTGCTCCGAAAATTGGCGTGCGGCGGCCCGGGGGGGGGGGCGTGGGGGAGCCGGCGTGAACGGGCCTCCCCAGGTGGCGGCCATCTAGCTGAGTTGCGCTCGCTCTTGCGGCCACAGCGTCTCGCTCACCATGTTGTTGAGTTGCTCCCACTCTTGCAGTGCAGCGATAGGCGGCTGCCACATGGCTCTTAAAATGGCGGACAGCTCCTCGGTTTTAGGCCTGGTCCACTGAAATGGCCCTGGGACACTTTGGAACTCGGACGCTTGCCTGCTAGGGCTTGGGCTCCATTCTCGAAAAGCGTCCCCTCAGCCGTGAAGATTGTATAAAAGTCTTGGGGGGCCCCCGACTCCCGCAGGCTTCCGGTGGGGAGCGGCTGCCATGATTGCTCGCGGAATGACCACGACGGAGCCACGAGATGGTGGTGCTCTCATGCTGACGCCAGCTTCAGTCTGAATGATCCAGAAACAAGGTGGGGCTTTCATCGTTTGGGAAAAAAAAATGTTCTAAACCAATGAAAAGTGTTATTTTTAGGTCATATGACCAAGCCTTCCATCTTTAGGAAACCAAAAGTAAAATGAACCAATGAAAAGTTTTATAAACAAGTCACATGACCTGTTATGTGGCATAGGGCTACAAAAAGCGTAGAAAATCCGTTGGCACGTGAGGCGGCGTCAGTAGCGGACCGATGTGCGAATAGGCCGAAGGCAGCACAACGGGCCGAGATCCGGATGGTACCGAGGTGGTGTCCAGCAAATTGCCGCACTGGTGTGGCCATCCTACAATGCTGCGCCGAAAGACGGCGTGTCCAGCTGAGTTGCGGTCACTGTTGCGGTACAGTGACTCGAACGCGCCGAGATCCGGATGGCACCGAGGTGGTGTCCAGCAAATTGCCGCACTGGTGTGGCCATCCTACAATGCTGCGCCGAAAGACGGCGTGTCCAGCTGAATTGCGGTCACTGTTGCGGTACAGTGACTCGAACGCGCCGAGATCCGGATGGCACCGAGGTGGTGTCCAGCAAATTGCTGCACTGGTGTGGCCATCCTACAATGCTGCGCCAAAAGACGGCGTGTCCAGCTGAATTGCGGTCACTGTTGCGGTACAGTGACTCGAACGCGCCGAGATCCGGATGGCACCGAGGTGGTGTCCAGCAAATTGCCGCACTGGTGTGGCCATCCTACAATGCTGCGCCGAAAGACGGCGTGTCCAGCTGAGTTGCGGTCACTGTTGCGGTACAGTGAGTCGAACGCGCCGAGATCTGGATGGCCCCGATGTTGTGTCCAGCAAGTTGCCGCACTGGTGTGGCCATCCTACAATGCTGCGCCGAAAGTCGGCGTGGGGTGCCCCGTTGGCTTATGAGGTGATGTCAGTAGTGGACCGATGTGTGAATAGGTCGGAACCAGCACAAGGCACCAAGATCCGAATGGCAAGTCCTGGATGTTGAGTGCCTCAGTTGAGAGTTCTGAGCAGTGCTTGTAAGACTGTCTGAAGCTTATTTGCACCTGCTGCAGCTTCACTAGGTCCGGCGGAACTTTTTTCCTTTTCCTTTCTGCTTCTTTTCCTACAATGCGTTTCATCTGAAGACACGACCAGGTCCCTGAATGTGTGCAGGGGGACGCTATTGATTGAATGAAAATGGCGGCTTGACACAAAGCTGACTCAAGCGTTACTGTTGGTGCTATACAGACAAAAATTGGTTTTCAGTTTGTACATTCTTCAGGTTTTTTTTTTCCATCCAAGTCTGATTGAGAGTTTGTAGAAAAATGGCTTCAGATTTTCCACATACTACTCTTCAACATTCTTCCTAAATGTAACAATGTGAAACTCACTAGGAGAACGGCTGTTTCTGTTTCCTTTCAAAATGCTGCCACCAATATTTTCTGAATGGAAGACACCATCTTGTAGCATAAAGGGCCGAAAGGGGTTCTGGTCTGGCCGATGGTTGGTGGAGACATTTTGACTATATCTTGGACCTGCCCGGCCTCGCCCAAAATGGCGCCGGTATAAATGGGACTCGTAACTCCTTGCCCGCAAATGTATATCTAGAAAATGTTATTGTAAGTGGCCCTGTCGTATTTTAATTACAAAATGTACGTCCACCGATTCCGCAACTGTTAGACACCTTTGTTCTTGTCACCTAATGGCCCGCTCGTTACGTTCTTCTACAGTGTAAATGTCTCCTCATCATATACGATTTCAGTTTGCTCCGTGGCCGGCCCACGTGGTTATAGGCCCGTATTTGTATACTGACATTTTCACAATAAAGGTTTTTAAAACAAAACACGGTAGTAGTATTTACATTTGTAAAGTTTTTACTTTTAGTGACTGTTTTCGAATCAGTAAAAGGCAAGTGAAATAAAGCAGTCCAATTACATGACGGATAAAAGGTATAATATGTAGGAACGCAGTAAAGATAAATGGTCAAGGGCAGTTGTGTTTTTCATGTCTGCAACATAAAGTGATCGATAAGAATCTGATAATCAGGCGTATCGGCGACTAAGACAGCAGGCCGAATCTCTTTTACTCAACGGCTCCGTCATGGAAGGAAGAAACGCCCTTTTTCTCGAAAAAGGAATATATTTTACTTGCAAGACAGTTGTAAATTTTCCGGGAAAGTACATTAGCCTGGAATATTATAACATATGTTTGAAAAAAAAATATTGTTCGAAAATAATAAAAAGCGTAATTTTTAGGTCATATGACCAAGCTTTTCATCATTAAATTAACAAAAGTAAAATGAACCAATGAAAAGTTTTATTAACAAGTCACATGACCTGTTATGCTTACGTTACGCGCTGCGTGCCGCGCCTCGGATCACTTCCGGGTGCGCTAACGCGGCGTGTCATAAAACGCATTACGCGACAACGTAGGTCAAGAATATAGTCTAAATGTCTCCACCAACCAGCGTTCAGAACACAACCCCTTTCAGCAGTCCAAAAAGTTCTGTTAAATGACAACAGAGGGGACAGGCAACAAGAACCATCAGTCAAAGAGGGGAGGGCAAGTTCTTCTCTTCCGGGTCATGTTGGGGCGCTACCGGAACTGATCGAATTGGTAGTCTATAGTGTTTCTGGATGTTTCAGACTAAAGCTGGCGTCAGCATGAGACCACTACCATCTCGTAGCTCCGTCGTGGCCATTCCACGAGCAATCATGGCAGCCGCTCCCCACCAGAAGCCTGCGGGAGTCGGAGGCCCCCAAGACTTTTGTAGAATCTTCACGGCTGAGGGGACGCTTTTCGAGAATGGGACCCAAGCCCTAGCAGACAAGCGTCCGAGTTCCAAGGTGTCCCAGGGCCATTTTAGTGGACCAGGACCAAAACCGAAGAGCCGGCCGCCATTTTGAGAGTCCTGTGGCAGCCGCCTATCGCTGCACCGCAAGAGCGGGCGCATCTCAACTACATGGTGAGCGAGACGCTGTAGTCGCAAGAGCGGGCGGTAAACAGCTGAATGGCGGAAGAGGCACAGTGTAGCTAAAGCGGGCGGAATGGCAACTAAAACGATAAAGGGGCGCCCCACTACAGCTTGTATTCAGGTCAAACGGATTGTGGGACAAGGTCCAGAATTGAAGAGTCATCAAAAGGCAAAAAGTTCCGCCGGACCCCGGGAGCCGGCCGCCTATGTCGGGGGCGATCTCAGGCTACACCAGTGCTATAAGACTTGGGGAGGGTGTCGGAGCCAAGCGTCTTCTCCGAGTCCATGGCCATCACACCGCCCCTCAGGGGCCTCCGTCAAGCTGTTTAGGAAGGTAACATATCACATTGTTTTCTAATGCAGTCAGGTCCACAAACGACACTCACTTACTTTGAGAATAGTGAAGCTGCAGTAGGTGGAAATAAGCTTCAGACAGTGTTACAAGCACTGCTCAGAACTCTTAACTATGGCACCCAACATCCAGAACTTATGCTATTTGAGAATGGTAGTGACATCGAAGCATCTCAGGGACCAAAACCATTAACGTACTTTCACGTATGAAAATCTTACTTGGGGAGGGGGCAGGAGCGAAGCGCCCCCTCCCAGTCAGCGCCACCACACCGTATGTTGAAAATCTGAAGCCATCGTTCTACAAAGTCAACCAAACTTGGATTGAAAAATCTAGAAAAATGTACAAACTGAAAACCAGTTTTGGTCTGCATAGCATCAGTAGCAACGCTTGAGTCAGCTTTGGGTCAAGCCGCCATTTTGATTCAACAAAGCACAGGCATTGAAAAAGGCTGAAATTCAGAACTCTAAACTATGGCACCCAACATCCAGGAGCTTGCCATCCGGATCTTGGAGCCTTGTGCTGTTTTCGATCTATTCACACATCGGTCCACTACTGACATCATCTTATAAACCAACGTTATGTAAATAGTTTTTTAATAAAATGTTTTACCCTGTTTCTTTGCTGGTGTGTTGTCTATATTTTTAATATTTGCATAGGGTTTGTCGTTATTTTGTGCGGGATGGGTGATGGAGCCGAGCTGTCTTGCAGCCCTCATGGTGTGGAGCTCAGTTCATCTCACTATTTTCGTATTTCTCATGAAGGGTTGTTCCTAATATTTCTATTTTAGCGAGGTCAAAAAGAGATCCAATTAGTGGCCTACTGATTTTGCTCGATTACTTTTATTTTTTTACACGATTTTTCACTATCTGCAAAGACTAAACAGAGTATTGCGACTTTGTGCTTGTTTGTAAATAGAGAATGATCCAAAGAGAACCAATTCTAAAACAGTAAATGCTTGGACAACAATCAATCAAATGGAGAGACAAGGAGGCACGACGGATTACAACGGGGGTAAAGGCCTGCGTTAACTACCCTTCAGTATCTGCAAAGAGAGAGTACTACTAAGACAAAAGAGGGGAGGGGGGGGGGTGCAGCGTTCAAAGCACATCAGCGTGCATAAATACGAAAATGTTTTTATCTATCACGTACTTGACATTTTAAAGCTTTTCATATTTGCTATTAAAAAACCAATGAAATTCACAGAAAAAACCATAGGTTATAGTGGATATATAGTTAGGAATTTGCATTTACAAAACCTTGAAAATTCAATGAAAAAACCATTGGTTTTAGGCCATATATAGTTAGGAATTAGCATTTACAAAACCTTATTTTACTCGCATAAAACCATTGAAATTCCATATATAGTTAGAAGCGCTAACTATATATCGCGCACCCGCAATCCACTGCTGATGATGTCACATATTACTTCATTCATGACATGGTCAGTGACATCACTGATGACATCACTGATGACATCTCAAATGACATCACTGATGACAACTCAAATGACATCACTGATGACATCTCAAATGACATCACTGATGACATCACTGATGACAACTCAAATGACATCACTGATGACATCTCATTTGTCATCACTGATCACATCACTCATGTGATAATACAATGAACCTCTTCAGACTCTAATATAACCTTACATACACTCAGTATAAACAGACACTCACAGACTGTCACTCATCCATGGAGTTACTCACACACCTAGTCAGTCATGCAAAGAATCAATCACACCTCCATTTCCTCAACTATAAAGTTATACACATCTTACTTATTCAAACATATAATAACACATATTTATTCTCTTATATAATCCCTGATACAAGCTCACAGTGATCGATACAGCCACTCACACATTCACTGGCTCTTATGTTCAGTTATTTATATATCTCAACTCTCACATGTATTGTGTTTTACATACGTACTTACTTGCACATGTAGCAATGAGAAATCCATTCACTCACCAACACACCCATGCATAGTCAACCGCCCATATAGCTGTTTCCACATGCACTCTTGAACTCATACTCCTAGTGAATCAACTGCTTACACATCTATGCACAGAGTCACGCACCTCCCAGCCACCCACACACACACTCAGCCTCCCATTCAAATACTTGGGCAACCAATCAATAACCCATATGGCCACTCTTATAGCTACTGATCAACACATGCAGCAGCTTACACAACAACAAACATACTGATGCACAAATTAAGACAGTTTAGTCACTAACCCATGCACTCAGTGAGACACATTTAATCACTCACTCATACAGTCAGTCATGCACCTACTAAATTCTTCAGCCAGACACTTATACATCCACTCATTCTTCAATATGTGAAACATATTTAAACTTTACAGACACATACAATCACTGGATGTTGTGATCAGTGATGTCATCAGTGATGTCATTTGAGATGTCATCAGTGATGTCATCAGTGATGTCACTGACCATGTCATGAATGATGTAATATGTGACATCATCAGCAGTGGATTGCGGGTGCGCGATATATAGTTAGCGCTTCTAACTATATATGGAATTTCAATGGTTTTATGCGAGTAAAATAAGGTTTTGTAAATGCTAATTCCTAACTATATATGGCCTAAAACCAATGGTTTTTTCATTGAATATATATAAATATATATATATTACCTACTGGCGGTCGCCAGTAGGTAGTTATAGTTAGGATTTTTTTCAATGTTAAATCTCAAAATTCTATTTGGAATAACTTTGGCGCTGGTTGACGAATCTGCCTGAAAATTTCCTCAAAATGGCCTCGCGGCACCCCGGTCCTTCCCTGAAAGTTTGGGGGGGGATTTGTCAATACGGGGGCCGAGATAATAGGGGGGTCCCAAAACATGTTTTCCCCATGCTAATTTCCATAGGGCGGTCGACCTCACTTTTAGCCCGAACGGCTTAATGGATTTCCACCAAACTTGGCAAAATTGTAGGGACTGGTAGCCCGATGTGCCTTTGCTATGTCTCAAGATATGTGCTTCAGTGGATTTTGAGTAATTTAGGTTCAAAAAAATATATACATCTATGGCAGCGCCTCCGGTACGCTCTCCGGGGAGCGCTCCGTGCGCGCCACGTGACTTGCATGCAGAAAGCTGATTGGTTCTCGGGTGTCTGTAAACATTCGAAACAGTCCGGAGCGGCCGCCATCTTGTGTCTCGGTAGGATCGAGACACAAGAGGTGGCCAAAACAAAGGGGGAAATGACCTTAAGGGGGCAGGGTAGACCCACCCTGACCCCCTAGGTTTGATGTGGGGGCTATAAAAGGGCCTCGCGGGGCAGTGCACCGGGAAGCGCTCAAAAGAGAAAAAAGAATGCCAGAGTTAAAAAATGTTGGCAATATTTTATAAATGGGAGGTAGTTCTGAAAAGAACTTTTATTTAATTCTTTTTGGGAGGCTCTTGCAGCGGCAGCACCTTACCTGGACACCTCGACATCTCGCCACACGCAGCCTCACGCCCCTGGGTCCAGGAACGCTGTAGGTCTCGCCGCCATCACCATCTCGGCGGCTGGAGACTACAGCTCCCAGCGGGCTTTGCGTGTACTTCCGGGACTTCCGGTCCCCGCAGACAGCGCGCCCGGAGGCGCTACAAAGGCGGGCCAGACCCTCCGCGTCGCGGACGCGCGCGGACGTCGCCGGGCGGAGCCCGGGCAGAGGGCGGGCCGTCTAAGGACGACCAGGGACGGGACGGGCCACGTCCCTTTCATTATGGGTAAGCGCAAACTGAACACATCGGCGGCAGGCGAGGCTAATGCTAAGGTGCCGAAATACACTACCAGTATCCTCACATATTTGACTTCCAAAGTGGACGAATTAACCACCCAGATAGCAGTTTCTGAACGTGCATTGGCACTGGAAACCACATCTGGGAGCATTAGCACTACAATCTCTTCACCCATTAGGTGTGTACCACTGGAGCCGAAGGTCATAATTGAAGCGTGCCGGACTAATCTGGCACAGACCCCCACAGTCCTGCCTTCACCAGAACTGCCTATTTCTGTAAAACCTGCCAGTAATGAGGTTGGGAGTGTGGATGAAACTGTGGCCAACACCCAACCTGGGGGACAGCAGGCCTCCTATGTTACCAAGGAGGGTCTTATGGAAATACTGGAAAAACTTTTTACTGAAAGGCTAGAATCAGCCCTAATCCAAATTGCAACAGATATTACAGAGACACTGAGGGACTGTGTTAACAATTTGCTGATCAAATGTGAACGCATTAATAATTTTTTAAGTAATCAGCCGCCTGTCCCAGTACCCATAGTACCCATAGAAATTGACCCACCAAGCAACCCAGTAGTTAACATACTAACAGAAAGCCTTGCACCAGTCAAAGGAAAAGTTGTAAATGGTAGATACACACCCTTACCACAAGCGGCACCAAACCAGGTTCTACTGGATACATCTTTAGCGGCTAGGCCATTATGCCCCTTGGGAGACCAGGGGTTTAGGGTGCCCCCAGTACACTTACCTCCTGATGCAACACCCTTTGTGGCTGTCCTGGTTAACGTACCTAAATTAGGTGCGGGGGAGGTAGAACATCATGCAACGCTGCGTAACCACACAGAAAAGTGGTGCAATACAAATTGCACGGGTGAAAGCAACATCTCAGCTAATATATTGATGTGTAGAAGGGTTAATTGGGTTGGTAAAACCAAGAAATGTGTGGCGGGTGACTGTGTCATAGTAAATTTTAAATCGCGTGATGTCACTAGCCGACTCTTCTGGGATGCTTCCCCTTTAGATCCTTTTGGTAAGGGTGTGCGTGCTATGCCACTGGGTTTTTTCTACCCTCCCACACCCAGGCCAACCGGGGTTGGGTATGGTAGGCCCCGGCTAAGCAATAATCCAGGGCACCAGGGCAACCAAAATTTCCAGCAGCAAGGAAATGAATGGGTGACTAAGAGGGCTAGGGGTAGTGGTGTAGCCACACCGGTAATGAATAGCTTTTCAGACAACCTGCCTCTTTCAAATAGATTTGCGGTTCTTGATAACCAGGTTGTCATGGACTGACTAGATCCTATGCTAACTAACCATTCAGCTACTACACAGGAAGCCCTTATGGACATCCCAACCCCCTGTAATTCAGCTAATAACTTTACCCCGTGTAATGTGGTTTCAAATGTGGTTTCAAATGTGGGGGAGGTAATAAAAGAGGGAGGTAATAGAAACATTAAGATTCTGAGCTGGAATGTTGCTGGTTTACGTGCAAAACAAAATGACCCAATCTGGCTAGGCAAGTTGAAAGAATACGATATTGTAGCCATGCAGGAAACATGGGCTAGGGACAACTCTTTTTGGCTGGATGGTTATTCCTCTTTTTTTGTAAAAGCACAGTGTTCCGTGGCGGGAAGGGACATTGGCGGCCTGATGTTCTTGGTATCCCTCAATATAGCTGGGAGTGTGAGAGAAATTCATAGTTCCTCATACCATTTTCAACTGGTAGAAATATGTCAATTAGACAAAAATAAAACACTCCTTATAAATTGTTATAATTCTCTGCAGGGTGGCCCCCAAAACTCTGTTTTAGATTGTTTAAATTTATTTGTTGCGGATTACATGTCAAAACAAACCACTTTTGTTCAAATTATTTTAATGGGTGATTTTAATGTTCACTTATGTGAATCACATTGTCAGATCAAAGATCTTGATGGGCCTGATCTTACGACCCCTCCCCATTTTGAGCATAGCCTGAAGGGTTCCTCTATGGAACATTTGTTATCAGCTAATGATCTTTATGAACCTAGTTTTGCTGATCACAATGAACGGGTGGTAACCTACAATGCAAGGGGTAGTGAATCCATCATTGATTACATCTTTATGTCCCCTGGGCTTCTCCACTATGTCCTTTTTTATAACGCCATTGAAAGTGGCTTTAGCGATCACAATCCGGTGTGTCTAACGTTGGATGGATCACTTGGTTTGTTGAAGGAGGTCCTGTTATCCACTTCTGTGAAGCACATTAAGAGTAAAGATAATGGGCGGCGTTTAAAATGGTGCAAAGTTTGCCCTGAAGATTTTTTGAATCTCATTGAACATGAAATGGCGGTGGAATTCCAGATTTGCAGGGACCCAGCTAGGGGGGACAAAGAGATTATTGCCGCTTTTGAGGCTATCTGCTTGAAGGTGGAGAAAGAATTAACCCTTAGCCCTAAAAGGGGACCCGCCCCAGTCTCTGGCTGGTTTGACCATTCTTGTTCAAAAGCCCACTCTGCACTGATAGCTGCACTAAAACATTCCCCAAGAAACAGGCCAGTGATAGCTCAACTGAGGAAAAAATATGCAGAGGCGGTAAAAATACGAAAAAAAGCTGTCAAAGAAGAAGCCTGGGATGCTCTAATGGACTCCACCACCCTAAAACACAGTTCTAAATTTTGGTCCATTGTAAATAACCCCTTATTTGCTAAAACATGTAACACAGACCTTGAGGCCAATATACCTGAGTTAGATTGGCTTAACCATTTTTCAGTTATTTATGGGAGCAATTTACTTTATGAAAGCTTCAGTTTACTGTGTAACACTAATCTTCAACCTGCGGTTGTTTTTACTGAAAATGAAGTCAAGGTCGCTATAATTGGGTCCGCTAAGAACAAAGCACCAGGACCCGATGGGGTCCCATTGGACTTATATAAATCAGACCTAGAGCTATGGGCAACTGTATTAACGAATGTTTATAATAATGTGCTTAAGGGGGGCTTTCCAAATACTTGGGCATGTTCAATTATTGTACCAATTTTTAAAAAAGGAGTAAGAAATGACCCAAAATGTTATCGCCCCATATCCCTGTTGGATTCCTCCATGAAGATCCTAGGAAAAGTCCTATTGGTGAAAATTAACAAATGGTCCACAGAGAATAACATTTTGTCCAATGCCCAGTATGGTTTCCGGTCAGGCAGAGGGACAGAGGACCAATGCCTGAACTTGAACATGATAATTGCTAAATATACAAAGGCTAAAAAAGGGACTATTTTTGTTGCATACATGGACCGGTCTACAGCGTTCGATTTAGTGAATAGAGCCAAGTTGTGGGGCATGCTGTTACAGATGGGATTGGACCCCCCTTTGGTCCACTTTTTGGCTGAACTCCATAAAGACCTCAAGGCTTCCATTAGAATGGACCAAGAGGGGCATCGCACAGCGTGGTTTAAATCTGGCAGGGGTGTGCGACAAGGTTGCATCCTTGCCCCTATGCTGTTCACATTGTACATAAACTCTCTGGAAAAAACTCTTTTGGCTTCATCTGTGGACACTCCACGTGCAGGAGACACTAACATCCCAGTGCTCCTGTACGCGGATGATGCCGCCTTAATAGCTAGGACACATTTGGGCCTCCAGAGACTTCTAAATGCATTTAGTGATTTTATGTCCTCTCTTGACCTTGTAGTTAATAACGCAAAATCTCATGTTATGGTCTTTGGGGCAGCAAAGAATAACACCAAATCCTTTTACTGCAAAGGGGAAGTGATCAGCAATGTAAAAGCGTTCACTTACCTCGGAGTAATCTTTGACACCAAGGGCAGCTGGACCCCTCAGGTAGTAGCAAAGACCAAAGCTGTAAGGAGTTCTGTTAATGCCATCTTAAGCTTTGCAAGGAGATTGGGGGGAAAGCAAGCGGTGCACTTTTAGCCTTGTATAGGGCAAAATCATTGGCTATAGCGAGATACGGAGCTGGATTATGGGGTTATGTAAAAACTGAAACCATTCAAACAGAGGTTAATAAGTTTTTATGTTCTGTGTTAGGACTCCCCTTATCAACAGCCACTTTTTCTGTCCATCAGGAGCTTGGAGTTTGCTATATTACAGATATCCTCTCCATGGCTCCTATTCTATTATGGATAAGAGTTTGGACCAACAATAACTTAAGTCTTAACCACAAAATTTTGTTGGACTGTCTAAAATTGGATAAACATAAAGATATTGCTTGGCTGGCCTACATTAATAAGTGCTCGAAAGAACTTGGACGCCCGGAGATTTTCTCCTCCCCGCTTGATTTAAAAAAAGCTGACCTTGCTTGGGTCAAAGAGAATTTTTGCAGACTCAAGTCTTTGGAGAGAGAACAACTCCAGTTATCAAAACCTACTGTCAGAGCACATTATATGACTCTCACATGTATTGCCATCCAACCGTACCTTGCTTTAGTAAATATCCCATTTCATAGATGGCTTCTGGTTAAGTTTAGGTTCAACCAGATATACTTGGTACTTTGTGATAGACAGGGTTGGTGCAAACTGGAGGATGCACCAGTATGTGAATGTGACAACTTTTCCATACAAGACAACATACACCTTGTGTTGTTTTGCCCTTTTTATCAAGTTCCAAGGAGAAAGTATTTGTTACCCTTACTGAAGGAGAAAGCGTTCCTGCAAGCAAAACCCGCTTTTCTTTTCCTACAAATGCTTGATTCTCCCTTGGTAATGTTTAGTGTGGCAAATTATCTTGTGGCTGCTGTTCGAATTAGGAGGAGGAAAGCACAAGCCCAACAACGGGGACTGGGATGATTTAAATATTTCTGGCTCTTTTGCACATAAGTCTTTTATGACCTTTTATAGTTCAAAATTGAATTGTATAATATGGAATTTTTTTTTTTTATAAAATGTGTTTTTAACTGCATTGTATTATATGAAATTGCAAAATACGTAATTGGAATGATTTTATATTGGAATGATTTTATATTGTTGTAGTATGCTTTTATGATTTTTAACCAAATCGAATAAAGTGGTTTTGACTTGACTTGACTTGTTGTTTTATATTTTTTTTAATTATTTTTCTGAACATTTTTTTATTTTTTTGTATTTTTGAACAATTTTATATATTTTTTTTTAAGGGAACAAACAAAAAACATGGAATTGGAAATGGCTCAACAGGAGCAAAAAAAAAAGAAAGGAATTACTGTTTTCCATTCTTGCTGCATTGGTGGTTGTCTACAGCATTAATAATTAAGGTGACGCTAAGTTCACCATAGCATAATGTTTTGCCACAGAAAATGCAAACAAATTTGAGTTTGCCAAATTTTTCCTGAATATTTGGCACCATTTCGCATTCTTCAGGACCAGAAAGTGAGGGTACAGAAGAGGAAGTGCTGGCCACAGGGGGTGGGTTGTTTCGAAGTTCCTGGACTTCAGCCTGGGCTAAATTATTGGGATGCCCCCTCTCCATGTGGCGGATCATGGTAAAATTACCAAAAGAATATTTCTTTGTGGGATTGCCCCTGTAGAGAACTTTGTCACAAATAAGACAGGTGACTTTGGGGGCGTTCACCTTTTTTTGGTCATCAGGAAAAGAGAAGAATTGCCAAATGAAGTGCACTTTAACGTGCCTTTGTCTTGGTTCTTCAGGGAGGAAGCGCCTTGGTTGTTGATCTTCCTCCTCTTCTTCCTCCTCTTCTTCTTGTCCTCCAAGAAACTGTGGTGGTGGACCTTCTTTTCTTGGTGGTGGGAGTGGTGGTGGGGGTGCACCAGCTGCAGCAACAAGTGATGCCATTGTTTGCTCTATAATAGCTCTTGCTCTCTCAATGAAGAAAGTAAGAATGAGGAAAAAAGGAGGGGGCTTTCATTATTTGGAGAAAAAAAATGATGAGAACCAATGAAAAGTGTTATTTTCAAGTCACATGACCCGGTGCGCTTACGTTACGCGCTCCGGTGTGCTTACGTTACGCGCTCCGGGCCGCGCCGCGGAGCGCTTCTGGGTGCGTTTACGCAGCGCGTCATAAGACACATCGCGCGGCTACGCGATACGTCACGCTTACGCGACGCGTCACGATGTTGTTTTCGATCTCGACATTGGCGCTAACGGGACGCTTCCCGGTTCGCGCACCGGGGCGCTTCAAAATACTATGCTTTCCGGGGCGCTCACCGGGGCACGCAGGGCAAAAAAAATTTAAAAAAAATTGTTTTGAAAAATTGTAAGGACTGGTAGCCCGATGTGCGTTTGCTATGTCTCAAGATATATGCTCCAGTTGTTTTTAAGAAAATTAACTTTTAAAAAATATATATTGGGCTACATTGGGCTGTATATATGTTAGAGCCCAAATGTAGCCCAAATGTAGCCCAATGTAGCCCAATGTAGCCCAAAGATGGCCACCAGACACAAAAAATACAAATGTAGCCCAAATATCATCCAGATGTAGCGCAACTATAGCCCAATGATAGTATGTACCTGAGTGTTCTAAAGAACAACTAGAGCGCTAACAGTCTTACTTATAAAGTGAGACTTTTAGTTAGGAATTAGCATTAAAAAAACCTTTGAAATTCACTGAAAAAACCATAGGTTTCACACCAGTTATAGTTAGGAATTAGCATTTAAAAAACCTATGAAATTCACTGAAAAACCCATAGGTTTCAGACCAGTTATAGTTAGGAATTAGCATTTAAAAAACCTATTAAATTCACTGAAAAAACCATAGGTTTCACGCAAGTTATAGTTAGCTGGAAATTTTACTGACAAAAAACCAATGAAATTCCCACGTTATAGTTAGTTGGACTCACTATAACTTGCGCGTGTAATGCACTGCTGATGACATCTCATATTACATCACTCATGACATGGTCAGTGACATCATTCATGACATCACTGATGTGTTTGACTGCATACCCCCCCTAGACGGGGAAGGAATAGAGAAAGATTCTTCCACAGCTTGAATCGAGAGACATCCTTGAGCTTAACACCAAGATCCCTGCTGGACTCAACATCAGTGAGGATGTTCACAACTTCTTATAATTAATGCTGGGTTGGAAATCCACCAGCGCATTCGTTGGCCCGGATATATATGGTTATTCTTCCCATTAGACATCTCTAGGTCTGACGGCCACCACCATAGCCGTGTCATGCACCCATTGCTCAATGTTTTTCAATTGTATTTGACATTCATTCCCTTTGTACCTTTAAGGTTGTCTTATAGGTTCCGTGTTTTTTTCACTCATTCCTCTTTTGTTTTTTTTATTTAAGCTCCTAGGAGCTGCAATGTAACCCATTTTTCTGTTTCACACATGCGCCACTTTCATTTTTATCTATGCACAGACGGCACCTCAGGACTGTCACTTTTTTTCTCTTTAACCTTCCCATGCCTTTCACTTATATATACACAATAGTTTCTTTTATGACACACGCTCTGATTGCGACTTCCTCTGTGCTCATTCCACCATAGCCAGCTGTTTTAACATTGCACAGTCCACTGGGACCCAACACGTAGAGTAGCAGTTTTGTAGTCCGCCAGCATCCTGTGTTTAATTACTATACACAGGCCCACCTCCAGGAATTTTTGTTTGGGTGGCCAAGGGTGCAATTGGGTGGGCCACTGCGAGCTCGATATGTCGCATATATGTCAGGGCAGGTCTGCTTCAGGGCCCTCCTTTATCTCTTCTTAGTCTTACAAGGCCCACTAAAACACACTCATTTCCAAATCTCTTTCTAAAACTATCACTCTCAAAAAGTATTTTTTCCATGTAATGTTCCTTTGATAGGAAGAGGAGGTTTCTGAGGTGGGAGTATCAGGCAAGTTACAATTCTCAGGCTTTCTCTGTGCGAGCCCTCATGGAGAATTCCTATTCATTACTACCTCCACCTGACCCCGTACTCTGCAACACACTCACTCCATTACAGGCTTGATTATTCACTACTCCTCTCCAGTGCACCTTATCTCACAGCTGACCTTGGGCCCCAGCCCCATATCAGGCACCATCGGGCTCCACTTTCATTTTTCCCGGTAAAAACATTAGTAAAATCACCTTCAAACTTAAAACATTGAATATAGCAGTAAATATAATTAGCACGCACTTTAAAGTATGTTCTACAGTAGCCCTTATGAGTCTGACCCGACTGCTAATTAAATAAACAAAAACAGAAAGGCTGTGACAAGGTCGGTGTCGTGTCTATGAAATAATGACAGACAAATATATGGATATCGATATAGGAGCTTTATTGAATACCTCCTTCTGTGTCCCTGTCCCTACTCTAACTAACCCCATCCTGTATACGCTCCACCTCTTCCCTTCCACCCCAGCTAGCTCCACCCACCCAACTACTAGACTGCTGACTACATAACATCTCCCCCTTTCTTAACAAAATAACAGAACAGTGTGCCAGCTCATATTTCTTCAATGAGTCTTTTTGGTCGCTGTATATCTCGGTGGGGTCGCATAGACATGGCTCCAGTCGTATCATCTATCAGGGGTTCACTTATCTGGCTCCCACTCTCTTGGTCAACTTGGTCAGACTCTTCAGGAGTAAGCACTTCAGTCACGTTCCTCAAAGGTCCTTTCATGTCTCTAAGGCATTTCTTAAAATGCGATACATTCCTGGTAACTCGTCGTTGATCAGATTCCGCAGTTAGCATAGTACCCCTCTGTTGGGTGACCAGCAAAGGTTCATCTCGGAACAGACAGTCAGTCTTTCTTTGTTGGTCTTGTTTGACAATAACGTAATCTCCTTCATGCAAACATGGTGATCTCGCCCTCCTCTTGGCATCGGCATATGATTTCATTTTGTCCTTGTTGCACCTGTCAGTCGCCATCACCTCTTGATGGCTGCGGAGCGGCGACACTGCCCCTTCCCAGATCGGGATGGGATTTCTCATGGGGCGCCCCAGCATCAGTGTTGCAGGACACTTTCCGGTGGTTGAGTGAAGGGTTGTCCTATACGCTCTAAGGACCTCATTGAGGGCCGCTCGCAGGTCCTTCTTTTCAGCAGTGGCTTGCTGGAATGTCTTTTTAAGCGTGTCAATGGTGCCATTTGCTTGTGGCCAGAGAGGTGTAATTCTCCTGTGTTTAAAGTCCAGATGCTTTGCAAACGCACTGAACTCGTGCCCATTGAACAGAGGTCCATTGTCCGTTTTCACCTCTCAGGGGACACCCCATGTTGCAAACACTTCATCTAGCACTTTGAGAGTGCTAGAGGCACTTGTGGATGACACGAATTGCTCGATGGGAAATCGTGAGTACTCATCAATTATGGCTACCACTTATTTTACGGATTGTAGTGGTCCGTAGAAATCCATAGCAAGTTCTTGCCATACTCCACTAGGTAGGATGGTCATTTGTAATGGGGCCGGTGGATCTCCTTTGTTGGTCAGCTGGCATAGATGGCAATCCTTCAGAGTAGACTCTACCATCTGGTCGAGGAGGGGAAACCACACGCGTTCCCGGAGAGCTCGCTTTGTTGATACTACTCCTCTGTGACCTTCATGGGCAAGGTTGATGACGCCTTGCCGTAGTTGGCCAGGAACCACAATCTGTTGACCTCGCAGTATTACTCCATCCGTGGTGACGGACAGTTCGTCACAGACGTGTCGGAATGTTTGCATCTCCTGCTTGACAGCCGGATCATTGTCTTCTCCTTTAGAATCATGTCTCCACCGGTTGGTCTGAATCCGACGAAGTACTTTCTGCAAGACGACAGCTTGCGCAGTGACCTCTCGGATGACTTCCATGGGAAAGGCAGGTGGCAGTGCTTGATCAGCCACGGAGTGGATGTACTCCTCGGCAATGGAGGGATTGGAGTCCGACGATGCGTGAGGGTCTCGTGACATGTAGTCTGCCGGGTTCTCCGCCTTTCCGGGTTTGTGGGCAATAGTAAAAGTATATTCCTGGAGTCTCAGGCCCCATCTCTCAATCCTCGGAGGCATTTTGGATCTGGGGTTGCCATAGATGGTGACCAGTGCCTGATGATCGGTGATCGGAGTAAAGTGCTTGCCGTAGATAAAAACATGAAAATGTTCACATGCTCAAACCACAGCAAGACTCTCCTTTTCAGGTTGTGAATATGCCCTTTCGGGATCAGACAAACTGCGACTGGCGTAGGAAACGATGCGTCTCTAGTCAGAGTCATTGTCATATTGTGCCAGAATTGCCCCCAACCCTACAGGACTGGCATCAACAGTGATTTCAGTTTTCCGTCGAGGATTAAAGTACGAGAGGTTGTCAGCCAACTCCACTGCCTGCTTGATCTCTCTGAATGCTTGTTCACACTGGGGCGTCCAGTCAAACGGTTGGCCTTGTTTAGTGAGAGCGCGAAGGGGATGGCTGATGGTCGCATAGTCTCTGATGTAACGGGCACAATAGCTGGCCATCCCCAGGAACGATCTCAATTCACTGACATCCTGTGGGCTCTTGGTGTTGTTCTGAGTCGCTATCTTGTCCGGATCAGGTTTCATCCCTGCACCCGAGAAAATGTGACCAAAGAATTTCAAAGTGGACTGGTGGAACTCGCACTTATCTTTGTTTAACGTCAGGTTGGCATCCAGCAGGGCGTGGCAGACGCGATCGAGTGCCATGTCGTGTTCACGAACGTCAGAGCCATACACGAGAATATCGTCACTGTAATTTAGAGTGTTGGGGATGTGTTGAATGATTTGACGGATTGCCTCTTGAAAAATATCCGCTGCTGAGGAGACACCAAAACTCAGTCGCTTGTATCTGAAAAGTCCTAAGTGAGTTGCAAATGTCGTAATGTAACGGGACTTAACGTCCAACTCCAGCTGGTGGTAGCCTTTGTTTAAATCCAGCTTTGAGAACACTCTCGCCCCGTTCAAAGCAGAAATCATGTCGCTTAGATGTGGCCCAGGGTGGCGCTCCCTTTCTATTGCCATGTTGGGTAGTCGCATGTCAACACACAGCCTCACCTTGCTAGTGGTGCCCTTCTTTGGTACGATGACCACTGGCGATACCCATGGAGTTGGACCATCCGTCCGTTCAATGATGTCTGGTGACAGTAGGTCTTGAAGTTCATCCTCAACAGCTTTTTGGAGATGAAATGGTACACGTTGAGGGTGCTGCGCCACAGGCCTGATCTGTTCGTTGATTTTTTTTTTTATTGTAAATATCTTTTTATTGCAGCAAAACAGGTGATATCGGGGGTCGAGCGGCGCAGTAGGGGGTAGTGTTCTGTGTTGGAAGATACATCATGGTTCATCGACAACCAGTCAGCCGGGAAATGGCAGTGCCGCTTTTCAGACCTAACAGACCCTTCCCGTGTGCAGTGTCCAGCAGGATCAGTAGCCACTCCACATCTTTTCTGAACTACAACCCCCGCCTCACCCCTTCCTCCCAACCCCTCCTGCCCCCCTCCGCTCTGCCTAGAGCTACTCCACCCACCCCTAACCCTGTCCCCCACCCCCCCAGACGTGCCAGTGTATCACCAGTGCGAGTTCACATGCATTACGACCCAACCAGACCCGAAGCAGACCATCAGGAGCAGCCAACAAACAACATACAGTCATCACATAGGAAGCAGGGGAACAAGGGAGGGAGTCTAGTCCACCATCTCTCCAAGTGGTTGCGCTGCCGGAGCAGGGCTATGCGCCGGGGTGTCGTCTTCAACCAGGTCCAAAAGTGTGAGGTCTAAGACCAATCTCTCCCATGCCCTGGCCCTCTCCAGAGCCGCGTCATTGCCCACTCTAAGCGCAGCCTGCATACAGAGCTCTCCCTCACACCGGGCCCATTTGAGAAGTCCGGCCTTCCACCTCTCCACCGCGGGCCCCTGTTCGCCTTCCATTGGGACGTTATGGCCCGCTTCGCTAGAATTAGGCCCAGGTCCAGAAACTTGCTAGTGATCTTGTTCTTCGATGTGTGTGGGAACCAGTGTATGATGCAGTGTGCCATGGTGGGTTGCAAGTCCCTCTCCGTGACCTCCCTCAGAATATCCTCTACCTCCCGCCAAAAGGGACCCAACTAGGGGCAGGACCAGAACATGTGTTGGAAATCAGCCAAGTCCGCCGGGCATCGCGGGCAGGCCGCCGGGTGGGCTGGGAAATATTTATGTAATTTGTCCGGGGTCAGGTAGGCCCTATGCAGGACATAGAAGTGCACCAGCTGGAACCTAGCGTTACGCGTTCCATTTCGGGTCCGCTCCACTATGCCAGACCATGCCTCTTCAGGAATCTCCGTCGCCAGGTCAGCCTCCCATTTCTCCTTCAGAGTCAGCAGTGGGGCGACAGACTCCGAGACCATGCGCCTATATAGGCACGTGACTGCCTTAACCGCCCCCGCCAACATTACCACGTACTGGCAGCCCAGGGACAGTGGTGGCTCCGTCATGCCCATCCTCCAGTGCTTGTGGATCGCCGTCGTTAGCGCCGCGTGAAGGAGGAAGTCACCCCCCGCAAGCTCAAAGCGGTCTCGTAGGTGATCAAAAGGCAGTAGCACCCCGCTCTCATGTAGGTCCCCCATGGATGTCAGCCCCTGCAGCTCCCATCTTTCCAGACCGTGCCACGAGCCCCCATGCGGTAGTGCCCCGCACAGCTTGAGCGGGATCTCAGGTGCATATGGGATCGCGATACGGTCCCTCCGGCGATATCTATTCCAGCATTTCTGGGCCGTCTCAAATTCCTGAGTGAGGTGGAAATCTCCCACCGGGAGCCCCAGGACAATCCGGGATAACACCTGAACCGGGCCCGCCGGTTCCCCAGATCCGTCCTCTCCTCTCCTGGCCCTCGCGACCCATTGCGTCAGCCATTGCAGCTGCGCCGTCAGGTAGTATAATTCATAGTCTGGCACTGCAAGCCCTCCATCTGCTCTGGGGCGGAGAAGTGTGTTGTGTGCCACGCTGCGTCTGCCCGCCCCCCACAGAAAGCCGATTACCATCGACCGCAGACATTGGAAGTAGCTCGCCGGAATCCAGATCAGGAGGGTCCTGAAGAAATAAAGCAGCCGCGGCAGGGTCACCATTTTGAGAAGTGCCCCTCTCCCCATTAGCGACAACGGGAGCGTGCTCCAAAAGTCGAAGTTCGCTTTGGTGTGTCTAATGGCTGTCCCAATATTTCCCTTAAGGATATCAACCTTGTCATGGAAGATCGAGGTCCCTAGATAGCGCAGGCTCCTCTCCTCACATCTCACCCCCTCCGTGGACTGTGGACAAAGCCTCCGCGGGCGGGCCAGGAACAGGTAGGACTTCGACCAGTTCACCCGGAGGCCCGACACTCTGCTCAGTGATTGTAGGAGGGACTTAGCTCCCCGCAGAGAGGCAACCGAGTCCGCCAGGAACATCAGCAGGTCATCTGCATATAATGTGATATGATGCACCTGTCCATACACATCCAGTACCCGATACGCCAGGCCCAGGCGGGCAAGCGCCGCGAGGGGTTTAACGGCTATGGCGAACAATAAGGGGGAAAGAGGACACCCCTGTCGGGTGCCCCTGCCCACCACACACATCTCAGAGATAACTCTCCCAGTTCGGACCCTCGCCGTCGCGTTCCGGTAGAGTACTTCCGTCCAATCCACAAAGTCCTCACCCAGGCCCAGCGTGCGCATGACATGGAAGAGATACGGCCATTCCAGGCTGTCAAAAGCCTTCTCCATGTCAACTGCAAACACCGCCGCCTCAGCGCCGTCATAGGTGTCAGCCTCCAGTATATGCAAGAGCCGCCGTACGTTAAGTGCCGTGTTGCGGGCCGGGATGAAGCCGGACTGGTCCGCGTGGATTAACATGGGCATATGGGGGAGCAAACGCGTCGCCAGGATTTTACTCAAGATCTTATAGTCCAAGTTGAGCATGGACAGTGGGTGATACGCTGCCCTGTCCCATGGTTGCTTGTCCGGTTTTAATAGGGGGACGATAAGCGTCTCACCAGTGGCCACCGGTAGGCTGCCCAGTCGCTTCGCCTCGTTGTAGAGCCACGTCAGCCGGGGCGCAAGGAGGTCGACGTAGGTGAGATAAAATTCCGTCGGGAGCCCGTCGGAGCCCGGCGTCTTGTTCCTTGCCATACCCTTGATGGCGACTCTCACCTCTCTCTCCTCAATTTTGCTTCTGAGCCGCTTTGCATCTTCCTCCCCCAGCTCCGGCAAATCCAGACCCCCCGTGAAGCCCTGGAAGTCTTCCTCCGACGGTAAGACCCTGCTGCGGTAAAGTTCAGTGTAGTAATCATCGAATAACTCATTAATCCCTTGTTGGTGAAACCGCGCCACACCCGAGTGATCTCTGAGCTAAGGATAACCGAGCTCCGGCAAGCCGGGTTGGCCAGCCAGGCCAAAAGTGCTCCCGACTTATCCCGCTCCGAGTGCGCGCGTGTGAGGTAGGTCTTGTAGTCGAAGCACCTGAGGCGCTCCACTGTCGCCGCCACTATTTCCCGCGCCTCGAGTAGTGCCTTATGTGTGTCAGGGCGCGGCGGCCTCGCCCTCTCCAGCCCCCGTAGCTTCTCATCTCCCTTCGTGATGTCCTCTAGCAAGGTCCTCCTGACCCCCGACGCCATCGCAATGCATTGTCCCCGCACAACAGATTTGAAAGCGTCCCACTCAGTCGCGGCTGAACCCGCGGTGCCCGCATTGACCTGAAAATACGCCTCAATTTCCGAGGCTATGGAGGTGCGGAAGAGCTGGTCGTCTACCGCCTCTGGGCGCAGCTTCCAGGCAGGGATTCGCGGGCGACACTGCGACCAGCGCAGCTGCACAAGTAGCGGGTTATGATCGGAGATCGTGCGCGTGAGATACCGACTGTGGCACACCTCTGCATGCACGTCCTGGGAGCACAGGAAGGCATCGATGCGAACGTGTAACTCATGGAGAGCAGAGAAAAATGAATAGTCCCTGTCCGATGGATGGTTGGCCCTCCACGAGTCGACCAGACCCCAATGGCATTGCCGGGCAGAGCGCGCAAGTGTCAGTTTGCCAGCTGGTGCATTAGGTAGGGGGGGTGCGATCTGTCCAGGGCAGTGTCAGCCACACTATTGAAGTCCCCGCCAAGGAGCAAGGGCTCCACTAAGAATGGGGCCAGCTTGTTATACAACAAGGAGAGAAATGCAGGCTGGTCTACGTTCGGGGCATACAGACAACCCAAGGTAAGGTCCCTCCCATCTAGTTTGCCTCGCACCATTACATACCTCCCCTCTGGATCAATCAGCTGCTGTGTGCACTGAAAAGGAACACCCGCCCGTACCCAAATGGCCACCCCCCTAGCATATGCGGAGTAGCCAGTGTGGTAGACCTGCCCCCGCCATCTCCGCTGTAGCGCCTTCCCCTCCTTCGCTAGTAGGTGTGTTTCCTGGAGGAAGGCGAAGTGAATGCCCCGTCTGACTAAATAGGAGGGGATCTTGTGGCGCCTGTGCATAGTGTGCATCCCTCTTACGTTCCACGTGAGACATTTGTAGCCTATGTCGGGTCCCATTGCAGAGCCCATCGCGCTTCATTCACAGTCCCAGCGACCCCCCTGGCACGTCCGGGCCCCACCCCCATTACCCCCCCAACCTGATCAATTAAACTCCCCCAACTCCCACACCCCAGGACAGACAACCAACGTGGAAACCCCATCCAAACTCAAGTAGTGAAAGTGTATCTCAATAAACTAGGGCTAGGTTGGCCAGGACGCCGACCCAAACAGGTCCGAAGCCCCCCGCCCCCGCCCCCCCCCCCCCAACAGTCAGGAGTATCCCCCTCGGCTCGTCTCCCCCCCCCCACAGCTTCAGTGAGAAGACCCGGAAGGCACCCACACCTCACCGCATAGCGTCCGATGGCAGCCTCACCCACAACCTAGTACCTTTTAAATGTGCCCAGTGTCCTGCTGTATACCTAAGCCAAGGATTCCGTCTGCCGTTTGGGGGGTCACCACTGGCAGGTCCGTCTCCGAAAGATCATGCCCACTACTGGAGCCAGGGCTGGGAGCGCTGGCTTTTGAGTGCTCCAATGCGCTACTGGAGGGACTGGCGTCTCCCTGGCTGATGGCCACCACCGCCAGCACGCCCTTAGCTTGTTTTTGCTGCCATCCCGACGGGGAACCAGACCTCCGCGTCGGCGTCTTGGTAGAGCGCCTCCCAGGCGAGGCTTCCTGAGGGGCAACTGCGCCCGGCTACTCCCTGGCGTCCAACCAGCTCCAAGCCTCCTGTGGTGTAAGGAAAAAGTGGCAGCGACCTCCAGCGATGACCCTCAGCCGAGCCGGGAACAACATTGCGTAGGGCAGCTGCAGCGATCTCAGTTTCCGCTTGACCGCCAGGAAAGAGGCCCTTTGTTTCTGTCCGGGAACACCATGACCTTGCTATTGTCAATTCTCAGGTCCGGTAGGTCCCTGGCCCTCCGGAGGATGTGGTCTCTATCTCGGAAGTGCAGGACGCGCAGCACTATCAGCCGCGGCGGTCCCCCCGGCTTGAGAGGGCGCGCCGGGACTCTGTGGGCCCGCTCTAGTGCAAAGAACGGGGAAAGTCCTTCTGGAGCCACTTCAGTACGCAGCCAATGCTCCAGGTAGGAGACCGCATCCTGGCCCTCCACTTTCTCTGGGACCCCCAAAAGGCGGAGGTTGTTGCGTCTGGAGCGCCCTTCACTGTCCTCGGCCCTGAGCTCCAGCACCCGGACCTTCTGCGCCACCTCCGCCAATGATGCTCTCAGGGTAGCCACTTCCCCCGGTAATTCCTTTAGGGTTACCTCTGAGGTCGCTACTCGCTCCTTCAGCTTCCTGTGGTCGTCCTTCAACAAGGTCAGGTCCGAACCGATGGTGTCTATATGCTTTTCTAGAGCTTCTTGGGAAGCCACTATCGCCTGCATGATGTTCCCTAGGACGGATCTCGTGAGTGGGTCGAGCTCCCTGCCCCAGACGTCGGTGCATCTTCCTCCACGAGATGGCCCGGGTCATCCAACTTCAGTGCGTCGAAGCCCTTTTTTCTGCCTCCTCGCACCATGCTGCCGGGTATTAGGGCGTGCGCGCCTCTGCGGTGGTCACCAGTAGATCAAGGCACTCCCGAACTCCCCTCCAGTCCCACCTCAGCCGCTCAGCACTGCTGCGTCCCCCGGCCCCTGCCAGGCGGGCTCCAGGCCAACAGCTATCTCAGGGAGCAGGACCACTCCACCAGGGCGGCGGGGCAACAGGGCACTCCGCACCAGTTGCCAGCCGAGTCCCCCCCGCCGGATTGCCGCTGACCGGTGTCGCGCCCCCGCACGCCAGGCCACTGGTAGTTTCAGGCGCACGGGTACCCTCGTCAGGAAGCAGTCTCTCACCCCTGTCAGCCCGAGTGTTTCTCCGGTGGCCACCAGTGGGTCAAGGCCCACTCGAACTCTTCTTTGGTTCCGTCTCGGTCACCCTGTCTTTTTTCGCCACCGGGCCCCCGTCAAACGGGGCTCCAGCCCATTGATCAGCGCAGGGAGCAGGGTTCCCCCGCCCCCGTCTTCCGACGAGGTCTCTCCCCCCGGGGTGCCACAATATACTTTCGTGTCTCCGGGCGGCAGGCCCAATGTACTCGACAGTGCGCGAGCGCCCCCGGCCAGGGAGCGGCCCTCTCCGCTTTCAATCCGGGTGTCCCCCTGGGGCGGCCGGTAGGTCCCTTCGCGGTTGCTCGCCCCGCCGCTTAATCCCGCTCACCTCTGGTCTGCTGGTGCACGAGTGCCCCTAAGCCTGGTTCAGCCCCACGCCTCCTACAGTCCGGGCGTCTTTCTGGGCAAGTGACAGGTCCCACCTTATTTGCGGGCCTCCCGCTGAAGTCCGTTCGCCGCCAGTCCACCGGCAATGCAGTCGTCCCGCCTCCCAGGGCAGGGGGGGACACCAGGGTTATCTTCACCGCGGTGGGGAAGGATCGCCACACCACGAGGCCTCCGAGTCTCCTCCACCGGCAGTTAGGGTGGATTCTGTCCCGCGGGCGGCGCCATCTTGGGGTCAGGCAGGCAGCCCGACCATCGCTCTTTGGTCACCCCCGTGCCCCTGTTTCAAGCGGTGTCACCCACCTCCTTCAGCTCCGAGGGACCTCCGCTGCCGTGTGTGCGAGCCCCCAGTTTCCCTGGGCTCCTCGCTGTTGTCAGCTTGTCGGCGCCAGGCAGGTTATGTAGGGACAGCGGCCGCCATTGTGAGCGCCCGTTATCCTGGACACCTCCCCTCGCGAACAAAGTTCTCCGCAGGCAATTGCTGGGGCTCCCGGTTCTCCAGGGTCACTCCTTGTGCTCTCGGGCCCCTCCCATGCGTTTCTAGGGGGTCGGGGTCCGAGCCGGGGTGCAGGATATGGTGTGGTGCGAGGCGGGCGCGGAGGAGCTCCGGAGTCCCGCTTCCACCTACATCGGCGTTCAAGCCACGCCCCCTGATCTGTTCGTTGATGTGTAGATGTATTTGGCATCCTTTCATTTTCCCTAGTCCCTGATACAGCCTGGGAAACTTGCTGACAATGTCCTGGTCATCACTGACCTTAAATAGGATTTCAACGAGGCGGAGACGCTCTGCAGTTGGTAGGCTGGGTAAGCAGTCAGCCTCCGAGCCTTTGATGACATGTATGACCCCTGGTATGGTCACGGTGTCGTGTTTGAGTGTTGTTGGGAACTTTCCCAAGCAGAGGATGGCTTCTTGGACATCCAAGTGAAAACTCGGACCGGTGCATAAGTTAGTGGGGGCTTAGGATTCATTCTCTCATATTCTGTGACCGGGATGTAGTTTAGCGAAGCCCCGCTGTCCAGTACGAATTTGGTGTCATGGTTCTCTACTTTTATATCCAGGCGTGGATATTTCTTGAGTTGGTCGGGATCTGCGATCATATTCACGTACTCCACTGTGTATTCAGAGTCTCTGGATGACGACCTGGAGTCCCGGGACGGTGATCTTCACTCCCATTGAGATCTGCGCGACTCTCAGCTGGAGTGTGACGAGTCTGAGGACAATGTAGACTTTCCTTGAACTGCCCTTATGTGATGTTTTCTGGTGTCGGAACGAGACGACCTCGTCGTTTCGCTTCGCCTCTCCTTGTGATAGTCCCCACACATCGCTTCGAAGTGATTCGTCCGCCTACATCTCCTACATCGCTGACCCATGGCAGGGCAGGTATCTGCATGAGGATAGTCATATCCACACCTGTAACATCTTTTCGTCCTTTCCGATCTCCTTTCTCTCCGCCCAGGATCTCGCCTCCTGTGCTCTGGGTGTCCTTGGCGAGATGACGGTTTGGGTCTCCATTGCTTTTCTTTCGAGTTTCGTCGGCTGCTGCCTTTGGCTTGGACACGACGCGCTTGTTCATGACTTACATTGCGCCCCGTTTCAATGCTGGTGGCATGTTCCTCTGCTTGATCATAGACGTGAGTCATTTCTTCAATGTCATCTAGTTCATGGGGTTTTTGTGGAAGCCGCCTCCTGAGGGTTTCCGAGTGGCATCCATCTATGATTTGTGACTTTATGGCGGCATCTGTTGAGAAGGTGTCAAATTCACAGTGTCTTGATAGTCGCCGCAGCCGGGTGACGAATGCGCTCATCGCCTCATCCTTTCCTTGGAGTGCTTGATGAAACACATGACGTTCATAGTCCACATTTCTTTTGTGATAGGAATTTTTTGTTCAATGCCTCACGCACCTTGTCATATGTTCCAGCATCTGCAGGGGGAAGATCTTTGATTATCTTGCTTATTTCTCTACCTGCTAGGTTGCGGAGGGCAATCAATTTTTCTTTATCAACTGTTACCTTGGATCCCTCAATGTAGTCTTCGAAATCTTCGAGCCACTCTTGCCACTTAGGGCCCATGCTCCCTCCTGTGGTCAGTGTCAAAGGTTCCGGAGGCCGCAGATGCGACACTCCTGCGATAATAGGCTTGACTTCATTTCGCTGTGGGGATGTATCTGGGGTCACCATCGTGGTATCACGTGCTTCTCACCCCTTTTCTCTGATTCTGATTGGCCTGTCGCTTCTTGTTCACAGTTGCTTTGATTGATTAATTACTGTCGTCTTCAGTCAATGTTATTTAACTTTACTCGTGTTTGTTTATATTGCTACAGCTGCTCGTGCTTGTTCATCTTTGGTTACTCGAGTTGATTCATGCTTGCTATGCGTCTTTATAGTCTGTGCATGTCATTTCTTACTTGACCAATTAACATGCCTGACCCTAAAATGGCCACCCCACACTGCACAAGGGGTCTGTCCTTGAGGCTTCCTGACCTCAAAATGGCCACCGTTGCTGAACTCTCACTGCACACAAGACTTTCTCTCTGTTCATTCGAACCAAGGCTGATTCAGTCGAGACTCACCGGCCGCCGGTTCCAGGAAGGGCAATATTTCCTCAGGTCTCCACACCTTGTGCCACTGCTGCTACGTTCAAGTAAGGTTGGGGTGGGCTCCCACCTTACTTCTTGGAGTCTCACGCTCACTCGGCGACACCTTGCCGAACCTTACGAATCGGGAGTGAGATCTCGATGTCGCTTGCCCCTTGAGCTCCGTTTGCACCACGCTCGCTGGCACGAGTCTGCAGGCCTTCTAGGGACGACGCAGCTTCACTTTGCACAGCAGCGTTCTTCTTTCTGGACGCTGCTCGGGGCGGGACGCTCCTGCCAGGTTCTGTGGGTGGTAGGCATACCAATCCCACCCTTGTCGCCAGTTGTCGTGTCTATGAAATAATGACAGACAAAGATATGGATATCTATATAGGAGCTTTATTGAATACCTCCTTCTGTGTCCCTGTCCCTACTCTAACTAACCCCATCCTGTATACGCTCCTCCTCTTCCCTTCCACCCCAGCTAGCTCCACCCACCCAACTACTATACTGCTGACTACATAACAGTCGGCTTTAGTGCTGATGTGAAAGTCTTTTTTGGCGCCACACCAATTACCTCTTTCTTTGTAAAAACCATTACTACCACCTTCCAACAGTGCCCCTCATCCCTCCATGGCCCCCCCAATTGACCTCCTCCTCTGATTCCCTCACTGCCACATGCCACCAGTGCCCCTCATCTCTCTGTAGCCCCTCCCCCTCATGACCTCCTCCTCGGACTCCCTCACTACCACCATCTACCAGTGCCTCTCATCTCTCCATAGCTTCCCCTCCACCCAATGACCTCTTCCTCGGATTCCCTCACAGTCACCCTCCAACAGTGCCCCTCATCGCTCCATACCCTTCCCACTACCTCCTCCTCTGATTTCCTCACTGGCACGCTCCAACAGTGCCCCTCATCTTTACATAGCCGCTATCTCATATGCATTTCATTTGTTGTATAGCGCTACTCATATCAGTGTAGCGTGTGTCAGTACTTTTCACCACGCACACATTATACAGAGACAATCATTCATACAAGTATGTAATTTAGTCTACAAGGAATGTCACATGAGCCAATGAGGATTACAAGGTGTAAGAATCACATGTCATCCATACTGGTGGGCAGTATATTTTAAGAGGGGTTGGTCTCGGGAAACAGAAACTTAGGATTTAAAGAGTATTCCATGGGGGTCAGCTTTACTGATAAAAATGTATATCTGCCCAAAAATACTTATTTTAGAAACATTAGAATAATGAAAGACTGAGGAAGTTCTAACTATATCACAAAACAAAAAAAGTGATGTTCTACTTATACCATTTGTTAGACGGAGACTCGGAGGGTCGGCCGAGTACAGGGGGGAGAGGCCTCCGGTGAGGGCCGTCTCCGGCGATCGTACAGACAAGTAACTTCCCCCCCACAGATGGACACCACACAAGGATGAAGTATACAATGGGGTCAGGACACGAGGGTCCTCCCAATTCTAGTCTCTGTAGGGAAAGGGGTAGCGGGACAGTCTTGGTACCGGTCTGGTACAGGGGGCGCAAGAAGGAGCTCACAATCCTCGAGCTTAGGGGTCTGCAAGGTCGGGCCGCGGCAGCGCCAGCAGGCTAGGATGATAGTTCTCGGCAAGGAGGGCCACGGCAGCGCCAGCAGGCCAGGATGAATGCTTTACGACGAGGAGGGCCGCGGCAGTGCCAGCAGGCTAGGATGATGGTTCACGTTGCAGAGGGGCCGCGGCAGCGCCAGCAGGCCAAGGTGGTGGTTCACAAGGATGGGCCGCGGCAGCGCCGGCAGGCCAATACGAAGGTGCACGTTGCAGAGGGCCGCGGCAGCGCCAGCAGGCTTCAGAGGTGGTTCACAAGGCAGGGCTGTGGCAGCGCCAGCAGTCCGTCCAGGATGAGTTCTTCTCGGTGTCTCTCGACTCCAGGATACAACTGCCTTCCTGCTCTGGAGCTGCCCCAGTTATAGGTCTGGTCTCCTTTGATGTCCGGACCCTCGCACTTGGAGGTCGGGAGGTCCGGGTTGAGGGAGTCCAGACACCCAGCAGGGGGGTGGAGCCAGCACCCGGGGATGCCGGGGGCGATCGACACCTGGCGGGGGAGAGCCATCGACACTCCTTCTCCCATTGACCTGCCAAGTGGTCTCTTCACCTCCTGGGTGGATGGTGGTGCCTCGATGTCGGGGCCTGGCCAGGCCCAGGGTTGGGGTTGAGTCGAGGCCACGCGGCCTCGTGATGCAGTGTCCAAAGATGGCGGCTGGGCCGGGGCAATGGTGCTGACGGGGGGCCGGGCTAGCCGATACTGGGGTGTTCGGGAGCTGGAGTTCCGTTGTGGACGGGTTGCGGGTTGCCTCGGTGGGGGCCCGGGATGGTTCTTGTCGAGAATATAGGGAGAGCAGGGGTCCGGTCCCCGTCAGGCGGGGAGGGAGCGGCCCTTCCATGAGGCCTGTCCAACACCATTCATGTGTATATGCAGCTTTTTGGTGACAGTTCATTGGTCACTGTCTTATGTTAGGATTATAACTTCTGAACTGCAAGTAACACAAGGATCGTTGTAACAAAGGCAGTAACCCACTGAGCTTCCACATAAAATACAGTTCATCTGCATTTAAAAACTACTAACAGACAAATGATTGCTCTCCCGCAGGATCATTAATCACCAGCGTTATCTGGGCATTTTGTATAGTCTTGTTGTCCTGCATCAGCCATGATAACGATAAAAACAGTTCAAATGAAGCCATGTGCCTGCTGGGCCTGTGCAGATTTAAAAAAGAAAAACAAATAGTACCACATTTTCCTACCTACTTCATAAAACAAACTTTGTGTCACAGCCTGATGTGATAAACAACTGCAGGCGTCAGGAAAGGTGAATAGGAATAAAAAAACGTCTTTTCTCCTGCACTACATAGAAAAAGAAAAATCCACACAGCAGAAAGAGTAGGCAAAGGTGACCCTTGTCAAAGGAAGGATTTGTCGACTTTCGCCATGTGAAGATAAAGGGGTGAAAAAATAAACCTCGTTAACATATCAATGGTCTTTTAAAGACCTGTGAAGTACTCGGGTGCGGCTGCGATAATCTCTAAAACTGTCTGTGTGTGTGTGCGCCCAGGAAGCTGCCTTAGCCCGGGCACACACACACACACACACACACACACAGACAGCCCTTTGAGACCAATGCCGTTGCGCGCCTGCCTTCAAGCCCTCACTGCAAGGCCAAGGCTCCTGTTTGGATTGGCCAGGCTCATGTTTGGGTTGGCCTGGCCCACCTGGCCCATCCGCTAGAACTGGGCCTCTATATACATATATACATATACCATCAATGCCACGAGAAAAGCACACATTATCAAGATGTACATACTCAGTCATGCAACAACAATGACTATCATCCAAGTTACAATCAAGTCTTGCACCTTCTTTACATATAAATACAGTTATTCAAACCACTGGGCAAGGTACTTTCAATGCTACACTTTTGCAAAACTGAATCACTTCAGCCTACATTTTCTGACATTCTTTGAAGTATAGGATGTCGTGATGGTGCGTATACATCTGCACATTTACTTCTCTCCAGCGCACAGAATCAACAATAACATGAAGGGTGGCTTTTAGCAGTTGGGTGTCATTGCTCACATAGTTGTGCTATTGATTATACTCGTGTGGTACTCATTCCACCAAAGGAAAAGCAGCAGTTGCACCGTAACACAACTCTGGGCCTGCTTTTGAGTTTGGTGGATGCAGTGTGTACCGTGGTCATGGCGGCGTACTTTACTCTGACCATGGCAAGGTTACTCCGACCTGCCAAATTTAAAGATGTCTGCTTGCCCAGCAGACATCTCTTGCATTTCAAGGAACCGCCGTCACAGCCTTGCCTGTAAACATTTATTGAAAGGTTAATGGACAGCTCTGCCAATAGGAAGGAGCTTATGCCAAACTTTAAACGTATTCTTTTTTATTTCCAAAAACAAGATCCCAAAGAGGGATTTTATTATCGAAAAAAAAACAATAACCCCCTTGACATAGGAGTTTTCTCCCATGGCATGGAGGTTATTTAAAGGTTTTTGCTTTCACATACCTCCACATTGGTATGACTGTATCTAAAAGCAAAAACTGGCCATGTTTTCCCCCTAGGGCTGGTGGACTGATGGCCATACTTTTCTCAGCTCTTACTACATTGGGCTGTTGGAGGAGTATGTAGGCGGCGGACATGGAGGAATCTCTGCCGTCTACATACTGAAGTTCCACCCTGCTCTTTATGAGGCAGACAGAAATGGCGGAGAGGGTACGCCGTCGCCTCTGCCCAAGTCTAAATCAGATCATTTGTCTGTACAAATATGTGTAAAACCTTGAAGCGTGAGTGTATCTTGTGATATGGTGACTGGATTGTGGTAAACCATGCTCTATCCATTAGTATTGGTGTTTTATAGCATATTAATGTTGCTATGTAGTGAAAAGGATCTTCTATTTATGCATGACTTGGGTTCATTCAAGAATGATGGCAATGGTCATGCTTATTCCTGGGAACTCGTTCATATGATCAAAATGATGACCCCCTCATCAAGCATTAGGAATATTGGATTGAATTTAAATCATACAAACTTTTGTATTTGTATTTTTCCAGTGCTAATTTTACTCCGACCAGGAGATTGTAAATAAGGTTGTAAAGTTCTAGAAAATAGATGTTGTATATATTGATGTGCTGTATGTATGAGTGTTTGGAGCGAAAGTTGTTATGTTAGATGATTACGTCTTTTTATATGTGATGTGGATTTGAAAAATTGTGTTGCATAAAAAAACAAAAAAACTTGTGACCATTTAATTGGTGATTGCGATGCAAAATTAATAAAAATCATTGGATTTATTCTGGAAAAAGAAATTCCTAAGAGTTACTGTTTTGTTTCAGTAATTCGAGTGATAATTAAGGATCATAGTAGAAATAGGTTGGCAATATTGGTGCTCGTGTTGGTTTGTAGTTATATATTTGAGGCTTGTCCTTATTGCCATTGAGCCCAGACCCTGTCTTGGTATTGGTGGCTTAAGCCAATAGGCAGATCAGCTGAGAGTGAAATAGATATCTGCAAAGTTGCATGATTTTCAATCCGAAGTGTTGGTGGAAATATGGCTTGAATGGATGAGTCTGAAAGATCTCCTTGAAAGTTTGCTGACAATCATCACTTTCCTCAGTTCTTTCTTGATGACGGGCATCTTCCTTTCTGGAAATTGCAACATTTATGAAACTGAGTTCACCAACAATTCCAGGAACTCAATCTGATTCCAAAGTTGGTTGCCTTAGTATTGGGACCATTTGTTTTGAATTCTAAACTCTGCAATAGATTATGTCATATGTAGATGTCTTTCAAGGGTGCTTAATCCTTGGATATGGGAATCATGTTGTCCAAGTAGATGATTCACCTGTTATGTAACTACTTTCCCACCATTTTCATCAGTTTGGTGAAACTTCAGGGTGTGGAGAAGAGATCAAAGGGTAGGGCCTTGAAGCTGTAGCCATGATCTGAATATTTAAATGGCAGACAACTGGGATGGGTGAAGAGATATATGTCTTTCACTTCAAAATGGGCCACTGACTCACTCTCAGGCAGAATTTCCCCCATCAGATGAATACCTTCTATTTTGAAATGACCCAATACTACACAGCTGTTAATGTATAGCAACTTAAACAAAAAGCTACTGGGTTCGGGCTCCCCACAGCACTGCTTGCCACAGGCTAATAAACAACAACGGAAATTGCAGGTGCTGCCTATCATTTACTCTCTTATTTTTAATATGAACATTTGACCGTAAAACAAATGTTGCAAAAGACCAAAATGTGTCCTTTTGATTTGAGTTCTTTTTATTTAGAAATATTTATTTTATATTTTTAGATCTCAACCTTTTGGAAATTTAATGAAAAACTTTTTTTAAAGACCTTATGTACAACAACAAAAGATTTGCTATTCGAACAAAGAAAACTTTTTTTGTCATAAATGAAAAGTTTTAGACTTTTTTAGACAATATATACAACATACATTCAATCATACCACTCACAAACCACACTATTTACATCTATACATACACAACAAAGAACATATAAATCGTATCTACAATTTAATCACTTTGATTTACAAAGAAGCCTAGAAAACAATCGTAATTTTCAAAACATTTCAAAAATAGATAACACCGTTTTTTTTTTTTTTTAAAAGGCTTGAAAAGTCTACGCGTTTCGAACTCATATAGGTGAATGAGTTCTCGTCAGGACCAAGGTCTGTAAAGAGAGAAAGGGAAACTTATTGGTATGCTATTTAGTATGACCAAACTGACTACTCCTACTGCTAGCTTCCATCTCTTACCTCTCAGTCACTGGAGGACCAGAAGTACAAATAAAGTTAGTCTTGACACCAAAACCATCTGAAAAAATGATGATAATTCCATCAAAATCTATCCATATGAAGCCATATTTCACCACAGTCATACCATAAATATTCATATCATGCTTACATGAATGGGTCCGGGCTCTGTACTGATGGGGGTGGTGTAATCCAGCTGTATGTGAAAAACCGAGGGGCATTGTGAGTAATCTGAGTGCTAATTGTATTCTGCGCACAACATATGGCTTGAAGGAGAGAAAGGAATCTGACCTGTGTAGCCGTGAATCTGTCCCGAAGGTTAGGAGCGAAGTCTCGTTGGGACGCGTCGTCTGCGCATCAAGACTGAATCTGGGGAGCCGAGGAAAGCAAATTGTGTTTAGGGTGAGAGATCGGGTGTGATCGGTTTCGTTAACGGCAAGCGCGTTGTTGGAGCAAGTCTTACCTTGTCGCAGGTGCCCCAAAGCTGAACAGCGTTTCCTTTTTGACAGTCGTGTGGAGGGCGCGAGCTGCGTTTCTCTAGCCGGGTCTCCGAGTTGCGCGGCGCTTCCGGGTCCGCAAAGGATCCCGGGAGTGTAGGCGGATACCTCTTGGGGACTGCTTGCGTTCTTTTAAAGGGGTAAGCGGCTTGTTTGATTTAGGCGCTCGAACTTGTCATGTTTCTCGATTGTTTATGAGATGGTCATGTCTTTCAGCTGATTAGAAGTCCAAGGGAGGTGGAAACTTGGCTAGAAATGACGTGGCTTGGAGAGGGCACACGGTAAACCTAATTAATGTATCGGTGGTGTTCTTGATTGGAGCAATTAATTTTGTTGTGATCTATTGCGATCATATGCGCGGAAAGTTTGATATTTTTAAAAAGTTTCTGCTTGCCATACGTTGTGACGGTCTGTGGGTGTGAGAAATCCCGGATGGTGACCAATGTCTGGACATGTCTCTGAGCGATTATTTATTCTTTTGTTGTGATATTTCTCAGGACAACGTATTCATTCCAAGGTGGAATAAAAGGGTGTCACATGGGGTTTAGCATGATAGAGCATGGTGTCATGTTGGTTTGATGGGGTTTATCATACAATTGTACTGGCTGGTGTTTAAAGCAAGCTGTGGGAAATTTAGAGTTTATACATTTCTGACATTTCGTTTAACCCATGGAATGCTGTGTTGTATTTGACTATTAGCATTGCTTCCATTCTTGTTAGTTTTGCCTCAAGATTGCCACCCCTCATGTCGCTTTCAACTTTAGCGATGACTGTCCAGATTAGGTCTGTCTCGTTATGTTGTTTATCTTTCCAGTGGTTCACCAAGGGAGCCGTGGTTATATTGTTACGAATTCTGGATTTGTGCTGTTGTATCCGTAGGCGGACTTCCTGGTTAGTCTTCCCAATGTATGCCAATTTACAAGGGCACAGAATCCCATACACCACATTGCGTGATTTACAGTTGGAGAATTTTTCATGCTTCCAACTGATGTTGTTGTAGGTAAACACAGAACCTTCGATTGTGGTGTCACAGCATGTGCATGTACCGCATTTGTGGTGTCCCTTGATAGGTGGAAAATTTAACATGGTTCTCAAGTCTGGGTTTTGTTTTTTAGGAAGAGCAGCTCTGATTAGTTGATTGGCGACACTGTGATTCTTTTTGAAAGCAAAAAGTGGCTCTTGGTTGAATGCTTGATCTAAATTGCGCAAGAGATGCCAGTTTTGTTTGACCACTTTCTTTAATGCATTCGAGTTGGGACAAAATGTGGACACAAAGACTAGCCTGTCTGTATCATTCTTTGTTCGTCTTTCAAGAAGGCTTTCCCGTGGCGTCCACCACGCTCTTTTGGCTGATTTTATTAGCAGTTTTTTTGGGTAACCCCGTAGTAGTAGATTTTCAGTGAGTTTTTGCGCATGCTTCCAATATTCATCTTTGAGTTGGCAGTTGCGTCTCAGACGTAAATATTGCCCATATGGGAGATTGTCTTTTAAACTCCGAGGGTGATTGCTTCGAAAGTGTAGTGCCTTATTTCGGTCAGTTGTTTTTTTGTATAGCGTTGTTATCAATTGTCCTTCATATGGATATACCTCGACATCCAGAAATGGCATTTTCTCTGATGAATGTGCCATGCTGAATTTTATGGTTGGTACTCTGTTGTTGATCCAGTCATGGAATCTTTTGAGTTCTTCTATTGGTCCAGTCCATATGAAGAAAATATCGTCAATATAACGATACCAATGGCTTATCCATTGTATGTAAGGATTATTCTTGTATACAAATGCCTCCTCATATCTAGCCATGAATAGCACTGCCAATTCCGGGGCAAATGGGCACCCCATTGCCACGCCGCTGACTTGGAAATAGAATTCACCATCAAAATTGAAATAATTCCTTTTTAGTGCGAATTCTGCAAGTTTCAAGATGAAGTCTGTCGGTATAGGGTGGGGTCTTGATCTTTCCTTCAAAAATGATTCGAGGACATAGATTCCTTCATCCTGCGGGATTGAAGTATAAAGTGAAGTAATGTCCATTGTCACCATTATTTGAGAGTTTTTTTCAAACTTTATTGTCATCAATTTCTGAATAAAGTCCGTTGTGTCTTGTATATAAGATTTTACTGTAGATAAAAAAGGTTTCAGAAAGAAATCAACAAACTTGGAGATAGGCTCCAATAAGGAGTTGCAGCCAGACACTATAGGGCGTCCCGGGGGCGTTTTTTCATTCTTATGTATCTTAGGTAATACATAGAAAAGAGCAGTCCTAGGATATTTTATTTTTAGGTACTCAAACTCTTTTTGCCCAAGAAATCCCTGCTCAAATCCATCGTCAATAATCTTGTGAAGTTCATTTTTCAATTCCAAAGTTGGATCTTTGTTCACTTTTTTGTAACATGTCTCATCGTTCAGTTGCCTTTTGACTTCCTTTTTATATAGTGCTTTGTCCCAGACGACGAATGAGCCTCCTTTGTCGGCCTGCTTTATAATGACCGACGTGTCCGTCTTTAGATTGTTTAGTGCTTGTGACTCTGTTTTTGATAGATTGAATTATAAATGATTTTTCTTTTTCTCCATTTCTATGACTGATGATAGTAAAGTTCTTTCGAAGGGGATGACCTCCTTGGGTATTTTGTTTGTGGGAGGACAAAAAGTTGATTTATTTCTAAGTCCTGTTATTTCAAGCCTAGGTTGGTAGGGTTGCTCCATGAAGAAAGTCTTTAATCTTATTTTCCGACAGAATTCAATCACCTCTGTTTTTAATTTGACAAAGTCTGTGTATTTTGTAGGGACAAATGTGAGACCTTTTGTTAGAATTTTTTCTTCCTCGGTAGTCAAGATTTTATTAGACAAATTGAAAATTGGTGATGGTGTTAATTTTTGTAATTGTGTCGTCTTGTTGACATCTCCCATGTTTGAGGGGCAAAGCGAGTTTTTCCACGTGGTTTGGGTTGGCCTCTGCCTAAAAAAGGTCCTTGGTGTTGTTGTTGGAATCCTTGATTTTGTTGGAATCCACCCCTCCTGTTGTTGTTTCTCCTTGGTGGGGGATCGTCTCCTTCGTTCCCACTGCTGATGACGTATCTGAGAATGTTGTGAATTTGTTAAATGATCTACCCTGATATTCTTGTAAATGTTTTCTTGAATCTGGTTTAGAATAAAAATCAGATTATAAGTATGGGTACACTTTTTCCAAGCTGAAATTCTTTTTATCTTTCTCGAATTGCACAGTTTTTTGGTTGATCGTATAATCTTTAAACTCTCCAATCTCTTTCTGTAATTTCTCAAGCAGTGATTTTGAATCAGTAATTAGTTGGTTTGTGGAGATTGCTGTATAGCAGGCATACCTCCATTGGAAACCCATTTCTCTTTTTTCTTTACTAAATGGACATTACTGTGGAAACCAACATGGTGTGGAGATATGGATCAAATGACATCCTTTCTCCTCTGTTCCAGAACCTTATGAATTATGAAGATTAGCTGGTTTGGGGCACAGAGTTGTAAAATTGTACCAGATTTATATCTTGAAACCTTGTATAATTTGTAAAATATGTATATATGTTTCACAAAATATATATATATATATATACTCACTGAAAAAAACATAGGTTTTACAGACGTTATAGTTAGGAATTAGCATTTAAAAAACCTTTGAAATTCACAAAAAAAACATAGGTTTTAGGGACGTTATAGTTAGTTGGACATTTGACATATAAAACCACAGAAATGTGCCCATTATAGTTAGTTGAGCTAATTATAACTTGCGCGCCCGCAATGCACTGCTGATGACGTCACATATTACATCACTCATGACATGGTCAGTGACATCACTGATGACATCTCAAATGCGTAAATAATGCGCATTTCGTATCCGACTGGTTCGTGGCACCGCGTCCCGTATAACATCATATACGTATAAGGTCACGCCGGCTGCTACTTTGGTATGCGACCAGTATGCAGTACCAAGCGCGCGTTAAGTCATGTACGTATATGGTGTCGCGCCCGCTGCACGTTGCGTATGCGACGAGCGCATGCTGCCAGGCCTTGTGTTACGTCATAGACATATGGTGTCGCGCTGGGTATGCCATTCCCTCATTTTTTTTATGTCTCAAAACTATATCTAAATAAGTTTAAAGTGTATATGAGAGCAAGCGATAATCTAAAATATTTGAAACATTTATGTATTTCTAACTGAAATAAACTTATATTAATATATTTTCTCAAAATCGCGTCGGGTGCGGACTCCTTGCGCGAATGCCATGTGACCTTAAAAAAAGCATTTGATTGCTTTATAACATTTCCATTGTAACAGTTAGACGACCCTATCCATTTTAATCATTCTCTCTACAGTGTTTGATGAGAGACACCTCTTCTATTTGTGTAGCTTGTTTGAAAAGTATTTTGCTGTCTACACATATCTTATACTACACACAACATGCAACGATCATCTTGACCAATATTCATAGTCTGTACAGTAGCCTTCCACGTGTGACGGCCATGCATCTGAAACGTTACATCAAAAAACAAATGTGTGTTACACAATGCACTTGGTGTGTGTGCGCATTATTGTGCTGCCTTTTGGCCTGGGTATTTCGTGGCTTGAAGAAGTATCATCAGACACGGGCAGAGTGCATGTCCTAGATCATATGTGACAAACAGTAAAGAGAATTGTGTAGATTTGTGTTGCAGTATTCTCTGTTGTCAGGCTTTACCATTTCAGTAGTGCGTCATATGTGAGACTTTCAGATTCACGTTTGACATGCATTGCTTGACTGTAATGAGCGTTATCATTGTGTATGACGTAGCCTCACTGTTGATCCTCCATCCGAGCACATTAACATGTGTGCGCTTCGCGATAGCAACACTTTCAATAATACCGCACACCACTGACATGCGTGTCTGCGTACATCCAAAAGCTGGACAACAACATGTGATGTTGACCATTCAATGTTTTTGGACAGAATCTCATTAGCGATAGTTGCCGCCCTCTCGGTACATGCTACATTAATGTAAATTGCGGATTGTGCAATGTCAAAACTGCAACAGGGACACACACATAAGTACACTTCCTGGTCAGGCAGGAACTGAACAACGCCCAGGTCCCGGGAATAATTATTTACACCCCTACACTGGCCTGGCGTGCGCAAGCCTAGCCCACTTTGCGTAGGTTTAAATAGGATAACAAAGACGCCACATGTCCCAGTTCTTCCACACTGCCTCAGGTGATATGGCCGCATCCACCTCGCATATCACAATGCGCAATTAAAAAAAGGGATCCATGAGGTGTACACCATCCTGGCAATCAAAACTCGATTTGAATTGTGAACCCTGCTTGACATCGTGTTTGGACACACAACAATGACAGCAGGTGAGCAGTGGGGCCTGGGTGCACAGGTGCTGCAATTGAGGGCGGTGCAGCAGGATGGGTGGGGTGCATCAGCCTGGGTGCGCAGGTGCGAACAAGTCACTCCGGTCTCGGAAGAAGCCCCGCTGCGAGCGCAGCATCCCAGAGGCGAGGCCATCCAGATTCACTTTGGTCATATCCATAAAACAATCACTTTGCTTTCTGTCCTATGTATAGCCTTACTCCAAAGGCAAACACGAGCCCTCTACACAACGGAATCAGCAGCGGCACAAGTTACCTACTATCCTCCAGGCGACACAGTGCTGACATTTGTGAGGGGGTGCCGCCCGTACCGGCGTTGGGCTATGCCATCAAATATATAGTTCACTTCTTCAATACCCACAGAGAAAGAGGGAGGCACACGACTGCAAGCATCCAATCTATTTATTTTCGCCAGGATATAACACAAAGAGTGCCTCCCGATGTGTTTCGGTCTCCTGACCTTATTCATTGGTGTAACAGGCAAGTCAACTTGTCATGTGACTGTTGTCCTTTATACCAATGGCACGTCTGATACGCCAGCCAATCAGAGTTGAGAATGATGCATTATGGTCGTTATGGTCTAAATAGAAAATCAAAACAATCATGTTTTTGCAATCCTACTGGAATACATCTTTAGGTATAAATATCACAGTTCTTATAATTAATTTAAATCAGTTCACTTTGGTAATTTCCATAAAACAAACACTTTGCTTGGTGTCTCATGTACGGCCCTACTCCAAAGGCAAACACTGGCCCTCTACCCAGTAGAATCCGTGGCAGCACAAGTCACCTACAATCCTCCTGGTGACACAGTTCTGACATTTGCGAGGTGGTGCTGTCCCTTACCGGTGTTGGGCTATGCCATTAAACATATAGTTCACTTCTCCAATACACACAGAGAAAGAGGGAGGCACACGACTGCGAACATCCAATCTATTTATTTTCGCCTGGACATAACACAAAGAGTGCCTCCCCAACGTGTTTCGGTCTCCTGACCTTATTCATGAGTATTCATTGTATTTCTCCCTGCTACGATCTCCAGATTCCAACACTGCACCTGTGGCCAGACATTGTGGATGAGTGTTTTGTGATGCCTGCAGTGGGAAGGGTGACTATTGGTAGGACAAACACAATTGTTCATAACTTATGCAGAGGTGATTTTTAGCTGTGTCTTTCACATAGGGATAGATAGGCCCTTTCCTCCACTCCAGGGGTCGCTAGTGGTTAAAATGATATATGATTGGGCTTTTAGGTGGGACAAGCAGGATGCCCAGAGGGCACATATTACAATGATAGAGAGTTCTCCTTCTACTTATATTCTAGTCTGGATCATTTCTATATACCTAACAGGGAAATTCTGTATTGCAGAATACAGGACATGTCTCTTACCAGTTGCTAGCCCAGCTGCCTTGAACAGAGCCAAACGCAAGCACTGATATCTGTACATGATGCTGACGCCAACATACAAGATGCCCAAAATGACTTTATCAAAACATTTGTAAATTATTACTTCTTCTTTAGTGCTAGCTACCTGAAGGCACAGAGACCACACCCCCAGACTGCACTGCTTTCCTTCCCGCGCACCTGCTCATGGGCGTCAGCACCCAGAGGTGCACATAAGCAGGCACAGGCACCCGCGCACGGGACGCGCTAGCTACCTGAAGGGTACGGAGACCACAGCCCCCACATTGCACTGCTTTACTTACCGTGAACCTGCTCATCGGCATCAGGGCCTGGAGGAGGCTGGGCTGGGCCGTCCCCCGTGGTTTTTCAGGGGGACAGGCTATACGGAAACCTAGTAACACCTACTATGCAGTAGTAAATTATTAAGTATCCTTTTCCCTCCTTGCAATTGGTTTATCTACCTTTGCCCCGTGATCGTACTGCTCTGCTGTACTCAAGGCTTCTGGTGCTGTCGCACTTCAGTGATTTACAAACTATTTTTTATTTTCTCCACAGCAAATTGTTATTGTGGGCTACTGTTGTTTAATTTATGGACCAATGACTGGCTCATCTTGCCTATGAAATAAATAGGAGTGAGGTATGCCAGACATACCTGACATAGACTGGTTTGCTGAGGGCCACAGTTTGGCTATAGTTGCCTGCTATAGATTTCTTGTTTTTCTGCCCAGTTGCATTTTAATTGTATACTTGCACTTCAGTAAGCCCTAGCAAAGCTATGGGGAAAAGGAAATCTAATGTGTGTGGGGGTGAGACTGAGAGTGAGGGGGTTCAGCTAAAAACTCACAATGCAAAGCAGGCTCGAAAGCCTAGAGCGAACATCTGTGTTTTAGATCGTATTGATGATCTCTTAATTGAATATGAGGACATTCTTGTACCCTCGGTCCAGCATGTCTCGCCTGAACCCCCCCCCCCCGATTCCCTATAGCAAGATCAAGACTCTATCTACCTCAAAAGCGATAATGCAAAACATATACCCCAGATGTTCAGTAAACCTGCAACATGCCGTTCACGCAGCTCCATCTACTCCCCCTGTAGCCATCCCTTACCGTCCCCCACTGGCGACATAACCGAGTCAAGTTCCGTCACAGGGTCTAAGATAGCTCCAGACCTGGGCCTTTCTGATATTGCTGACCCCGCCCTTGCCTTATCAAATAGATTTCTACCACTTCTGGATTTGAGTTGTGCTCAAAGGGGAGGAGAGGGGATGGGGAGACAAAAATGTGATATGGTGGCGGGGGTGGTGGGCGAGGCAGAGCCAGAGGCAGGAGTAGTGGAAGCAGCAGGAGGCTTAACAGAGGTAGAGTTTTCTCTAGAGGGGTTATCCTCGAACAAAAATAGGATCCTTAGGGTCATGAATGACTTAAGGAAGGAAGCCAATCTATTAAAGTCAGTTGTCCTTACCCTTACTGAACAGGTTAAACTCCTAACAGCCAGTGGAGTCCTACCCGTCCAGCTCCCCAAAAAGACAGCTGTTAATCAACCAATTTTGCCCCAAGTGCTAATTGTCCAACTCTTTCCATGCCAGCATATCACCAACAGCTCATAAATACTGTTACCAGGAAATACCTCTTACCACTAGATACCACCGCAGACACTAGGAGGATGCAAGAAACATGGTGGCAAGTCGGAAATAGACAGCATGTATGAGTCATGAACCCTCCCTCTCAGCTATTCCCCTGACGTCCTGCGAACAATGGTCCGGGCAGACTGAATTACCCCTAAGGGTATAGTTATGACCAATGTCCCCAAAGTTGTTTCCCATGCAAAATATGAAGGCGAGGACTCCTTGATTAACATGGCATACCTTGGATCCGCCATGTGAGGGGATGCCATTCAGAAATAAGGGACGACATTCTGGGTGCTAAAAGGATAATCCGCCCTAATACCCACACAGACTATATACAACTTTATCTTGCAAATGGGAATATGGCCCACGGTGTGGTAGTTCTTGAAGCTCAAACTGGCTCTCCCACTCCCTCAGGCATCCAACTCAAGTATAGACGTCTCCAGTTTCCATCACCAATCACTTCCCTGCATCGGGGTTCTCATTTGGGCTCAGATTCATCTCTTGCAAACATTGACTGCCTTGCATATTCTGCTATCTATGATTTCACGAATACACACACGGCGAGTTCAAACAGACAGTATTGTATTGTATTGATGCGATCAGGGATTGGGGATTGCACCAGTGAAGCAAAGTTCTTAGTAACCCCCAAGCAGATTGACACAGAGAGGATCATTATGCCCCTGAGCCAAATAGCTGGGCCTAAGGAGGGAGCCCGATCAGTGATAATACCACAACCGAAATCACATAGAGATTGTAATGTAGTGGACACACATTTAATATCGATTCCCAGCCAAAAAACATTTATTAGGCTTAAGTTGGTGCCATGGAGTGTGGCAGAGCTGAGATCGAAAGTGGCTCTTCTTCACTGGGTCCAATTTATTGAATCCTTTGGTATATGTATTCTCCAAGAAACCTGGAGCACCACCCCTGTTCATATACCTGGTTACCTCACTTTCCATCACCCAGCTAGTTCAAACAAACCAGGTCGGCCTGCAGGGGGACTGAGGGTATGGGTCAAAATTACGTTAGCCTGTACCACTTTTGAGCTCCATTCTAATAGTCCTGACATTTTAGTAATTCAGATTAGAGGTGGAAAGGGTACATCCCTAGATATTTACAATATTTATGTCCAAGGATCTATTGCAGGAAGACGATTGTCAACTTTATAAGAGAGCTGGAAGATCTATCTCCTTGACACTAGGGTTACCGAGCCCCTATTAATTGTAGCGGGAGACTTTTATGTAATTTGTTAGCATTAGTTAGGAAGGACATATGTGGCACCAGGGAGAAGGACCAGCTGTTGCATGTCCCCCCTCTTGATCTACCTCCTATCAAAAAACGGTCACACGTAGCGCTACAGCTTAAGGCTCTAACTCTTGAGTACGGATTGAGGGCAACTATTGGCCGCACTAGGTCAGATACAAGGAGGGCTAACACTTTTAAAAGAACCACCAATTTAAGCCGCGTTGACTACTTCCTGTTAAATCTGAGACTGTGGCCGCTGATGGATGATACGGTTGTGGGAACTACCACAGACAGCGATAATGATCCTCTAGAGCTCTCCCTGGAATCACTTTGGTATAGGTGTATGAACTTAATCCACCCCATTGTTACGACGAGGGGGGTAAGCCCTTCCAATGATAGCAGACAACTTAATTGGGCTTGGATTCCTCTTGATGCAGGGAAACTTGAAGTAATCAAATCGAATGTCCTTGATAGCATTACTAAGATATCTAGCTGTAAACAGGGGAAGCTGGATGAAGTCACGAGTTGCCAAAGTCACCTCTTTAGTCTGCTGGCCAGACTCTTTAGAGAACCAGCGCACTCCCACTACACTAGTAGGAAGACCAGGTCACCGTTTGCCTGGTTTAATAAAGAGTGGTGGTATCTTAGACGCAAACTGGTAGTTTCTATTAGGGCAAATAACAAGACAGAGCTGAGAGAAGTAAGAAGTGCTTATAAGGCAGCTCCGGCCACAGCAAAGAGGGAATGGGAGGAGAACCGATGGTTGTCAATCAGGGACGCCTGTAATAGACATTATTCAAAGCAATTTCGGCTTTTAGTCACTAGGGGGGATGCCATTAGGCCCTGCCTCTGACCAATAACATCTCCATTGCAGCCTGGCAAGATCATTTTTCCACATTATACTCAGAGCCTCACAAGCCTGATAGTGTAACCTGTGCCCTTGACCATCCCCATTTATATACTGCAGATTTCTTCACAGGAGCTGAAATTAGGTCCAACATAAATACCCTCTCAAGGGCTAAGGCCGTGGGACCTGATGGCGTTCCTGGCCATGTTTTTCTTAACGATGTTGAGAATTGGACTATCTATATTCTAGCATTTGTAAATGGAATTGCAGCCGGTGCCCCCATTCCACCTTCCTGGAAGGGAGCTGAGGTAAATCCAATTTACAAGAAGTGAGATAGATCGTCACCTTCTAACTACAGGCCTATCCGTTTGGTAGACTGTGTTCAGAAGGTGTTCGCTCACTCCCTTCTTGTGAAAATACAGGGCTGGAGCAGTGAATGTAATATTCTGTCCCCCTTCCAGGCTGGGTTCAGGCACACGTCTAGTACTATTGATCAGGCATTTTGCTTCCTTTTATTGGTATGGAAGACGGTGGTCATAGACCAGGGAAGCCATTATGTTGCTTTTATCGATCTTAGGTCTGCCTTTGACCTGGTCCCAAGACATAAGCTCTGGTCTGTTTTAAATGAGATGGAACTTCCACCTGACATTATATCACTAGCCATTTGTCTCCATGGGACTAATTGTGCAAGAGTTCGCTGGGGCAGCCAAGGACAGTTAACAGGCCCGATCCAAGATAACAAAGGGGTTCGGCAGGGTTGGGTACTTGCCCCACCCTCTTCGCTTGTCGTCAATGGCGTCGTCCAATATCTTTCTGACATTCCTGCAGACACTCCTACCTTGTGGGGTCCAAAAGTGGTAACACTCTTGTTCGCCAATAATACGTAGTCGGTGTCCAAAACCAAGTGGGCTACAGACACTCCTGGGCCGCTTTGAGAATTTCTGTATCATGCGTGGGTTGGAGATTACCACCTTGAAAACCAAACTGCTAATGATCAATCCCCACAAAACCTTTAATTGAAAGCTCACATTGGGGGGGGGCGGAGGGGGGTTCCCCTTGAGAGACTGAATACCTTTGAGTATTTGGGGATTACCCTCTCTGACAATCAGTCATGGAAATCCCATATAGTAATGCGGACTCTGCTACACAGTCAGATCACAGGGGCCCTGATTAAGGAGCACAGGAACTCTTCTGGCAGACCGATTGCAGCTCTGCTTCACATTTATCATTGTAAGGCAGTGGGCTCAGCACTTTAGGGTGCTGATCTGTGGTGGTTTTAAAACTTGGATGGCCTCTTAACTGGGGAGAACAAATTCTTGAGAGCCATGGTTTCACTCCCACAGAGTTCCCCCTCCATCCTCTTAGGCTGGACATGGGTAGAACCTCTATCATTGAGAAGGCTAAGCTTCACTCCCTTTTGTTTTGGTTGTGTCTTAGGAGTACTGCTGAGTTGCTCCCATATGCCACTGCTCTATCTGAGGTAACAGCCCTCAATCGCTTTAAGGAAATTGGTTGGTTCAACAAACCGAAAAGCCTGCGTACCGCAATAGGGCTAGAGGGTCTATGAGATGCTAGGGATCCTGCACTGCTTCCCAGTAAAGCCGCAATTAAGAAACAATACTGGAACTGGGTGGCCCATTATTATTATTGAGCAATTGATAATAGAGCTATGTTACACCGAGAGGTACTAATGAGCAATAGGTAGTATTGATTTAAAATGGATATCCTCTGGGTGTTTGGCTCTTTTGTATTTCTTGTTTTATTCGAAATTTTAACTGTAATATTAGTGTAGACATGTATTTCATCCAACTTTTCATTTGCAGACACATTGTCTTTTTACCAATTCATGGTGATATCTATCAAAAGTTTACATTAGTAGTTTTATATACTGTATATTGGTGATAAATTGTGAATGTGTGAAACTTTTTAGGGCATTCCTGCTGAAATACATTATTTTGATTGATTGACTACTTTTATACTGTACTGATGCTCAAATGTCTCTTGCATCTGTGGCGGTCTTCTTGGCTGCGACTTTACTCTTTGTCTTTTAGCCAGATTACCGAGATGAGCTTGATGCACAGATCACATAAAGAGTTATAATCTATGTGATAAGATCACTTCCTGGTTGAAAGATCCCCAGGTACTGTTGGACTTCTATCGGAGTTCTACAGTAAGTATGAGCTGTTGCTGAAAGCCTTTAAAAGTTCCTTAGAATCAGGACAACTCTCCTTCATTTCGAGTGAAGCTGTGAATAGTGGAGATTCGAAAGCCTGAATTATATTCTCTTAATATGGTATTTCATCAACCCCTAGTGATGTAAGATCTTGGCCAAAATAATAACACAGGCTTCTTAAATTCCTTCCGTCTGTTGTCCACCCAGATTAAAAATAATGTTCCTCTGGCTGTAACGCATCATCTAATTTGAGGAGGTTTGTCTACAATGTTGTTGATCTCTCACTGGTTTATCAGATGGCATTGGTAGGCTCATTGGACTTGAAAAAGCCTTTGAAACATTTGAATGGGAATATCTGCCCAGTATGCTATAAGGCATAACATTTTGCTGTGGTATTGCAAGCTAGCTATAACTGTTGTATGTTGGCTTAACAGTCCAGGGGCACTCAGGGAGGATGATATTCAGATGTTAGCAAGTACAGAAGGGCACCAGACAAGGGTCCTATGTGCCTTCACCAAGGAGCCCATGGGCTGTGTAATATGGTCAGAGAGCACTTCAAATAGTGTGAATATCTTTGGGACTCATAGGTATCTCTTTACACAGACGATGCCTTTCTGTATTTGCTCGCACCATCGCAAGATCTCCCCATGTTGACTATTATCCCAGAAGACTGCTGGGCTGTCAGACCAAATGGTTAACTGGAACAAATCCTGCTTGTTCCTCGTGAATACAAGTGGTCAGCCAACTTTGCTTGCTGCCAGTTTCACATATGAGTGGGCTCAGGGCACATTTATTTTGTATTTATTTTTAAACACTTTGGGCCTGATGTAGGGAATCTCGATTTACCTACTCTTAAATACCGAATCATACTGATTCGGTATTTAAGAGTAGGTAAATGGTATGTAGGTAATTTCTATTTTTAAATGACAGAATCAGTAAGATTCGGTAATTACCGAATCAGTATTTACCGATTTGGTAATTGCCATTCATTCCTATGGGCCTGTAGGCCCATAGGAATGAATGTCAATTACCGAATTGGTAAATAGCCATTCGGTAATTAGGGGAAACATTGAAGGTTGGCAGGGTGTCACTTTGACACCCTGTTGCACCCCTCAATCGTGTATGGGTGCACATGTTGCAGACATACATGCCCTAAGGGCATGTATGTCTGCAACATGGCAGTGTTTGAAAAGGAAAAAAAAAATGCTTTTTCAAGGCTTTTCATTATTTACCACCAACTTCTAGTTGGTGGTAAATAACGAATTCTGAAAGCCCTGTAGCACTGATTACAGTGCTACCTACTGCACAAAAATACAGATTCGGTAATTTTACTGATTCGGTAATTTTACCGGACCGGTAAAATTACCGATTCGGTAAAATTACCGAATCTGTATTTTAGGTGGCCCTACGTCTCATTTTCCAAATACCGGTCGGTAACGGCCGAAATTACCGAATTTTGGCCGTTACCGACCAGTATTTGCCTACCTACATCTGGCCCATAATAACTTGTAATCACAGTTGCAGGAATAACAGCTTAATGTACATACTTCTCAATGGGGGTATAAGGCATTCAAAGGCGGAGTAGACATTCAAATGCATCATGAAAAGAGAACTTCTGTCCTTGGACTATGTCCATCAACAGGGAGTCTTGGCCCTGTTATTGGGTCTCAACATATGATGAGGTAGATGGAGAGGGTACACAAGGAGATGATGTATGATGTGCTGAAACTTTTTAGACACTCACCCCCAGTCACAGATCTGGGTTGAATCCATCATCGTTGTTTAGCTCACTTTGCCAACTCAGTTTGGACCCAGCCATATGCAAATCGGTCTTGACCCTGTCCCTCATGGGAACAGTCCAACCCGAACTGCTAGGCCAGGTCCTCCCTAGACCAATACAAGCATCCTGGGACTGGTTTCGGGGTAACACCCCTCATCAGTCAGGCTACCTTGAATCCAGTGGCAAAGTGAGCAAGGGACCCAATCCTGGGCATACCCTGCCAACTTGGGGCGAAAAAAGCAAACACAAGGAGATGATAGACGGAGTGATGAAACTTTTCAGACACTCACTCCCAGTCAGAGATCTATGACGGAGAAGGTGTCATCTCACAAAGCCATGATTTACACAACAAATCAGACATGGTTATCAACCCCATCCTGGTGGTGCGGTCCCGCTTCATATGTTTTAAATGTCAATTGTACAGTGTCAAATTTAACAACTCGGTCATGCAATATAGCTGAAAGTGTTTCCAACCCATTCCAGACCTTACTCCGCCACACATGCATAGGAAAACAATTTTTTGTTCCAAACTTGGGCTAAAGCAAGCCTGGCCGCCAACAAAAGGTGTGATAACATTTTGCCAATCAGCAGTTAAATGCTATTATCCCAGGGTACTCCAACACCACTATGTTTTTAACGTGTGCCAAAATATTAGACCGCAATGCCCGAACGTAACCTCCTGCACCCGAAGCTCCTACGCATTGGTGAGCTGATTCAATGGTGTCCCTATGACCCTCTACATCTCTACTTACCTCTGCTGTCGTTGGTCTCACTCCTGCAACCTCCAGTGCGTCGCCTGCAGCCTGTTTGTTGAAAGCAGAATCCTCTTTGAAAAGCATTGAGCACCCAATGCTGAAATTGCACCCTGCACCTGGCCACCGCTGTGTCGTTGGTGGTGTATTTTTGGTGCTGCTTTGTGGCCCCCATGTGCTTAACCTAACCCCCAAAGTGTCTTCGAGCACCTCCAGTCTCCATTGAAACGCACTGGGTCAAACTCCAATTTTAACCTCTGTACCTGGCCGGCCCTGAGCCACTGGTGGTGCAGTTTTGGTACTCACCTGACCCTTGCCCCTTGCTGATCTTTGGTCCCAAAGACTGGAATTGTTGTCTTACCTGTTAAACCACATTATTGTTTTCCTCGGTAAGATAACATTGCACTGTTCAGAAATTTTACTTTTTAAAGTGAAAAGTATTTTTAGTTAAACATTTACTTACCTTATTGCGAAGATCTTGATCTTAAAATAAAATACAAACAAAGCTTATTTTTATAAAAATTGGTGTGGATTTCCTTTTTGAGTCGTGTGTCCATTATTGGTCAATGTTGTGTAATAATGCCTTACACTCCTCTGTGTTAGGCCTAAGGCTGCCCGCCCACACTACCACTAATAGAGCACTTTGGGTTTTACATTGAGCTCTGTACCCTTGTGGGGAACATCTGGACTCTGTGCACAGTATAATCACCTAGTGGTGTACCATATACAGAGCCAGCTTCCTACTCTACACTTGAAACAGTTGCGTAGGGAATCCCCTTCTTTAGCAGGTTAAGTGGAGGTAGCCACTGCACCTGATAGCCTGGTAATCTGGGTCCCACTAAAAATGGATTTGTTTGACTTTTTGCTTGTCTGTCTGCAGGCAAAGTCTCTTACAACAGTCTAATTGAATAGGAGTGTATATCTGAGTAAAGAAAGTTCACTGAAGGACAGAGAAAAATAAATGAAAATATATATTTTTTTTAAAGAGAGAGCAACAAATAGCGTGAGTGGGGGAAGAAAGATAAGAGAAATATAATATGAGCTAAGAAAACAATGGTAAATAGAAAGTGCAAAAGAAAAGGCAAAATACTTAAGATTGAATGGGTGGTTGGATAACTAGATAGATATATTCAAGTTATGAGATGTGAATGAGGGACTGAATCTCTCTGGCTAAGAAGGCTGCTTTTTACCTTTTCAAAAGCATCAGGGAAATAAGCAAAGGTGTGTGTATAGTTTAGTAGTAGTGTTTGCCATTTGACATCACTAACAAAATTGGTAACTTTCAATAACAACTTGATTTGGGAGCTACGCCAATTTTCAAACTGTAACACAAGTGGGGTGGTTTATTTAATTACCTGCACTATGTGGGTATGACTACAAGAAAGGTGAGCACACGCATAGTGGAGCATAGGAGCAACATCCGTTGCAAACGAGCAACCACACGCATGACGACCCACTTTATTGAGAAACACCACACACCGAATAACCTCACGTGGGTGGTTTTGGAATGTGTAAAAAACAAAGAGAATCTGGAAAGAATCCTACATGAACATGAACAAAGATGGGTTTTCAAACTCCGTACTGATACAGAGGGACTTAACGATGACATCCCCTGGAATGCATTCATGAGATGACTTGATCAGGGGGCGAACTCTGCCAAAACTGTGAGGCGCTATAACACACGCCACCTTTTTGGCGATCCTCTATATCCATCAGTAAAATAAAGCCCATTTTTTGAATTATGAAGATATATATTTACATCAAAATAACTCTCTATGATGTAGTCACAAAAATATGTACATCACTGAATAACAACTACCACTCTATTGATATATTTCCAAACCCCCGTGACTTAAAAAGTTTTTTTGACTTAAAACGTTGTTTTGATTAAATCAAACCAATACTACAGAGTATTCAACAAATCATACCACTACTATGATAACATAGCCTACAGCCCGTTTTCTGTATTTTATTGCCCCTTTTAATTTTGAATGATACTGAATCAATCTGTTTTAATTCCTTTTTTCCATAAAAACGATAATTTTTTCCATAAAAACAATCCTTTTTACTAATATTTGCCATCGTGCGAAAAAACGGGGAGATCCGACTATAATGGTGGTCCTTTTTCAAGAGTCCTTTAAAACAACCTTTATTGACTGTGCAAAAAGCATACTTCCAACATGGCCGCCACGGGACAAGGTCTAGTTTATCTACGTGGTGTCACCGGAAGTATCAAGCTTACTTAATCACCGCTCACGGAACGCATATCAACATGCGGTCCGGAGAGGTCAGTAGCTAGGTAATTCCTCACGGTTTCATCAACAAGGATGTAAAGGCTAGATGTAGGTAAATAGGTTTTACCGATTCTTAAATACCGAATTTTACCGATTCAGTATTTAAGAATCGGTAAAACCTATGTAGGTAAAAAATCGGTAAAAAATACCGATTCGGTAAGATTTGCTATTTACCGATTCGGTAAATACATAATCGGTACTTGCTATTGAATCCTATGGGCCTTGAAGCCCATAGGATTCAATAGCAAATACTGATTCGGTATTTACCGAATCTGTAAAAATACCGAATTGCCAAGGGGGACAGGGTGTCACTTTGACACCCTGTTGCACCCCTGTTTCTGGCTTGTGTGCCATGTGGCACACATACATGCCCTAAGGGCATGTCTGTGTGCCACATGGCACAGGTGTACATGCACAGATGTGCATGTACACAAGAATTCGTTATTTACCATGCAATTGTATAGCATGGTAAATACCGAATCCTGAAAGCCCTGTAGCAGTGTTAAAAGTGCTACCTACATTGGAAACATACAGAATAGGTAATTTTACCGATCGGTATATTTACCGAATCGTTAAAATTACCGATTCTGTATGTTTTCAAGGGCCCTACATCTCCATAGCCCAATACCGGTCGGAAACAGCCGAAAATCAGTATTTTCGGCCATGTCCGGCCGGTATTGGGCTACCTACATCTGGCCCTTAGTGTCTTAGATCGCACATAGATGAGATTTCCAAACCGGAAACGCGTCTAAAACGATTCTCTGAAAAAGCTTTTTGACCATCACGCAGCCAATCGTAACTTAATTTAAATTCGATCTTCCCGCATTTCCCAGCAGGGATTCCAAAGGGTCACACCGGCACCCTTCCGTGACCATGAAGTGCTATCATGCACATTTTCAAGTGAATATTGAAACCTTTTTTACATTTTATGTATTTAAGTGTGTCTATCGTACTTGTCACATTAAGTCCTGTGTTATTTATATTTGTGAATTCACGACCACTTTGCATACATTTTTATACACACTGGACCGGAAAGCCTGCACGCACCAATATGGGGCAACAAAACCACTATATTGAATTAAGTATGCATCATGATTTCTTCCAATTCTGGGAGGAGGTTAAACCACTAATCATATGTTATTATCTTTTCAGAACCAGGATTGATTACAATCGTATGTATTGCATCTAATAACGCATGCTATTTTTGCTAGCAGCATTACATATTGCTTTGAATTTCATTTTATATTAATCCCTATCTAGGGCCTATAGGAGTGGCATATACAGGGCTGGTCCCTGTATGGTTCTGAAGAAAAGCTAGGGTTAGCTTGAAACATGTCGACCGTGCACTGATCCATTCCTTATTAGAGGTTGGAACACAGTGACAAACCCCATTTTTAATATACGGACCTAGGAGCAGAATAAAATTGTTGAGGCCCACTAGAACGGTATTTTTAATTCCCTTACACCCACTCCACCACACTTTTTGCACCACACATAGTCCTTCACAAATAAAGTGCTCCTACGTAGTTCGTCAGTCGCCGCACGCCCCTTTTCGTAGAGAACTGGGATGGCCCCAATGATGAAGCATGTCCCTGTGGGGCAACCCCGGTGAGTGAGGGGACACTAGAAAGAAATTTTTCTTTCTTTTGGTTACACTGATCAAATAGATTAGCAACCACTACATAAACTAGGTCTTGAAGCCCAAAATTTTGGGGCTCTCATTTTCTTATGCCATGTCTTGGGAGGGCGACCTAGTTATTTCCTTCTTCTCCCCCCCCAGATTATACATGTTCATAGCAGCCGCTGAGCTGCGGGAGTATTTATAAAGTTACCGGGATTCTCTAATCCCAAAAAACCTCAGTGACCAGACCAAAAGACACACGAGAAAATTTGCAAAATTCAATATTAAAATGGCGGAAATCACAGGACTGTCTTACTCGGAAGAGGAGGTTGACAGAATAATAGCCTCTATATTACCACACACAGGGGCCCCTAATAGAGATAACAGTGATGCACACCAGATTTGGGACGAATTAACGGAACTGAAAAGAACACAAATCAATACCTTAATCCACGGGGTGATGATGGCGGAATATCTTAAAATAAATGTGGCACCAAGGGGGTTAATTGTTAGAAATTAACCTTTCATCTTTCAACATGACAAACAATTAAAAAAAGATTGGTCACTTATATCGTGGCATTGTACCAGGGATTGGTTAGTGTTTATAATAAAAACAGCGGCACGCCTATCCGAAACATTGAAAGAAGAGATTCATGCCTTAGAGGTACGCTTAAAATCCTTCCAAACCCCAACCGAACTGAAAAAGAGACTTGATGAGCTTTACAAAAGCATGTCGGATTTTGAAATTAGTCTGAAGGATAAGAAATATCTAAAATTAGCCAAGGATCAGAAATCATTTTCTCATGACAGAGTGTACCCCTACATCAGGGATGAATACAAATTAAGCAACAGAAACCCGGGGTACAACAAAGACAGCGAAGGGTCTGATACAGGATCTGATAGTTCTGGATCCCTTAGCCCTTTCAACTATCCTATGACCAGAAGACTCAAAAGAGGGAGAGGAACCTTCAGAGGATATCGGGGAAACCAGGCCCCCATGTGGCCCTCATACCATGGCCCACCGCCTTATGGCCCACCTCCACCACAATTTTTTATGGCCCCCAATGTACCATCAACAACCTTTTCAAAACTGGGAAAATAACCAAGGAAATCAAAGCCAGATTTTTTAGGCGGAGGCAGACCCCCGCAAAGGGCAAGAAACAAAACGAGCAAACACTTGCAATGGGCACAACCATTAGTGACAACGGGACGTCATACTCGCAGCAAGGGACCACCGGAACCAACGACCGACAGCAACTAGGCCTAGTTGTCAATCTATCTACCATGGCCCTGACAGCAGTACAACAATGAGTATACTTAACAAGGGTTTAGGTTACGTACCGACACCGCACACTGATAAGTTCAAACTTTGCTGTGAACTGAAGGAATTTCTCAGAAAACTAAAACTCCAAGTTTTCTTTAAGGATAATGTCCCAAACGAACAAACCAAGAGTGACACAGGATTGAAGAAGAAATCTACTTTTGTCCCTCCATCTGTCCAGTTACCAGTTGAGCTACTGGCTTTTGAGAAGGCCATTATGAAGGAAGTTAAAGACCTGGACCCCCGCACAGTCAAGGTATTTCAGAACACAAGCAATGAGGAATTACAAGCAATACACAAACTATCCAAGAATGATGAAATTACAATCAAACCGGCAGACAAAGGGGGAGCGATTGTCCTACAGAATACTACAGACTACAGACAAGAATGTCTGCGTCTACTGGCGGATACTAGGAACTATACCATCGTAAAGGAGGATCCAACTGAACGATTGAGGCTATCTATTGCATACCTGATTGAAGAATCACTTGCTAATGATTGGATGAGTAAAAAAGAAGCAGAGTTTTTAGTTAACATTAAACCTGTCACACCGTACTTTTACACAATTCCCAAAATTCATAAACGATTGGACAACCCACCAGGCAGACCAATCGTCTCTGGAATAGGGTCTATTTTAGAACCCCTTTCAAAATACGCTGATACATTCCTACGATCCTTCGTCCAAAAAACAGAAACTTACCTCCAAGACACAAAAGATGTCCTCTGCCTACTGAAGGAACAAAGTTTTGACCCCACTTCCAGTGTCCTCATCAGTCTGGAAGTGGAAAGTTTATACACAAGCCTTCCACACAAGGAAACTCTGGACATATTAGAAGAAGTACTGTTAGAGGATGATTGGCAATACCACACACCGAGACATGTGGTGTTGGAATGTTGCCGCCTTGCTCTTACTGAGAATTTCTTTCCCTTTGAGGGTACATTATACCTCCAACAGCAAGGGACCAGCATGGGCAGCACATTTGCGCCGAGCATAGCTGGACTGTACGTCTACCAACTGGAGAAGAAGAAGATTCTGAACAACACCAATCCATATAGGAACCATATAGTATTATGGAAGCGCTATATAGACGACGTCTTATTGATTTGGGAAGGAAGTGAAGACGCAGCAACTGACTTTTTTGATTGGCTTAATGAGCAGGACAGATTTCTCAAATTTACGAACACAATGAGCAGATCGCATCTAGTGTCCCACGACCTAAACATCTGGGCAGATTCGGGTACACTAACAACAGCTACTCATTTTAAGCAAACTGCGAGGAACTGTTTGCTTGCCTATAATAGCTTTCACCCGAGACACCTGAAACAAAACCTTTCATTTGGACAATTTCTCAGGTTGAGAAGGAACTGTACAAATAAAAAAGATTACCTGACACAAGCGGAAGATCTAAGTAAAAAATTGAAAGAGAGAAAATATCCTAATAAATTGATAAAAGATGCAAACAAGAGAGCAAGCAACAATAACAGAGACACCCTATTGGAACCCAAAGTGAAGAACCTATCTGATAACAAAAAACCCATTTGCATTACCACTTTTAATAAAATATCAGACCAAATAACCAAGATAATAAAAAAACATTGGCCAATAATAAACAGTGGTGACCTCAATATACCTGTGCCCATGTTCAGTCATCGCCGAGGTATGAATTTAAAAAACTATTTAGTTCATACCCGACCGAGACCAACTGACAACACTACCAGACTACATCCATTACCAAACGGTCACTATCCATGTAACAATTGTAGTGTTTGCCATTTGACATCAACAACAAAATTGGTAACTTTCAATAACAACTTGATTTGGGAGCTACGCCAATTTTCAAACTGTAACACAAGTGGGGTGGTTTATTTAATTACCTTCACCTGCAACCTGCACTATGTAGTTATGACTACAAAAAAGGTGAGCACACGCATAGTGGAGCATAGGTGCAACATCCGTTGCAAACGAGCAACCACACGCATGACGACCCACTTTATTGAGAAACACCACACACTGAATGACCTCACGTGGGTGGTTTTGGAATGTGTAAAAAACAAAGAGAATCTGGAAAGAATCCTACATGAACGTGAACAAAGATGGGTTTTCAAACTCCGTACTCATACAGAGGGACTTAACGATGACATCCCCTGGAATGCATTCACGAGATGACTTGATCAGGGGCGAACTCTGCCAAAACTGTGAGGAGCTATAACACACGCCACCTTTTTGGCGATCCTCTATATCTATCAGTAAAATAAAGCCCATTTTTTGAATTATGCGATATATATTTACATCAAAATACCTCTCTATGATGTAGTCACAAAAATATGTACATCACTGAATAACAACTACCACTCTCTTGATATATTTCCAAACCCCCCTGACTTAAAAAGTTTTTTTGACTTAAAAAGTGTTTTTGAATAAATCAAACCAATACTACTACAGAGTATTCTACAAATCATTCCACTACTATGATAACATAGCCTACAGCCCGTTTTCTGTATTTTATCGCCCCTTTTAATTTTGAATCATACTGAAGCAATCTGTTTTAATTCCTTTTTTCCATAAAAACGATAATTTTCCATAAAAACGATCCCTTTTACTAATATTTGCCATTGTGCGAAAAAACGGGGAGATCTGACTATAATGATGGTCCTTTTTTCAAGAGTCCTTTAAAACAACCTTTATTCACGGTGCAAAAAGCATACTTCCAACATGGCCGCCACGGGACAAGGTCTAGTTTATCTACGTGGCGTCCCCGGAAGTATCAGCTTACTTAATCACCGCTCACGGAACGCACATCAACATGCGGTCCGGAGAGGTCAGCAGCTAGGTAATTCCTCGCGGTTTCATCAACAAGGAAGTAAGGGCCCGATGTAGGTATCAAATACTGGTCGGAAACGGCCGATTTCGGACGTTTCCGACCGGTATTTGGCCTACTGAGATGTAGGGGACCTTTTTTTGTCCGATTCGGTATTTTACCGATTCGGTAAAATTACCGAATCGCAAAAATACCGAATCGGTAATTTTACCGATTTTTAAATTTGGGATGTAGGTGGGACTACTTTCTGTCCCACAGGCCCTTCAGATTCGGTATTTTAACACCCAATCCAATTGGGTGTTAAAATACCGAATCCAGGTGTGCATGCACATGTGTGCATGCACACCTATGCCATGTGACAGACAGACATGCCCTTAGGGCATGTCTGTGTGCCACATGGCTCACATGCCTGTTTTGGGGGTGCTAGAGGGTGTCAAAGTGACACCCCCTGCACCCTTGCACAAATCGGTAATTACCGAATCGGTAATTACCGATTCGGTAATGCCCATTGATTCCTATGGGCTTCAAGGCCCATAGGAAGCAATGGGGGATACCGAATCGGTATTTACAGAATCGGTAAATACCGAATCTTACAGATTCGGTATTTACCGAATCTGAAATACCTACATCTCCCCCCCTCTAATTTACCACTTCATAAATACCGATTCGGTATGATTCGGTATTTATGAAGTGGTAAATGTAGATTTACCTACATCGGGCCCTAAGTGTCTTAGATCGTACGAGATTTCCAATCCGGAAACCCGTCTAAAAGGATTCTCTGAAAAATCTTTTTGACCATCACGAGGCCAATCGTAACTTAATTTAAATTCGATCTTCCCGCATTTCCCAGCAGTGATTCCAAAGGGTGACACCGCCCCCCTCCGTGACCATGAAGTGCTATCATGCACATTTTCAAGTGAATATTGAAATCTTTTTTACATGTTATATATTTAAGTGTGCCTTTCGTACTTGTCACATTAAGTCCTGTGTTATTTATATGTGTGAATTCACGACCACTTTGCATGAATTTTTATACACACTGGACCGGAAACCCTGCACGCACCAATATGGGGCAACAAAACCACTATATTGAATTAAGTATGCGTCATGAAGGAGCATTATGTGAACCTTTCTTTCAATTCTGGAAGGAGGTTAAACCACTAATCATATGTTATTATCTTTTTAGAACCAGGATTGAGTACAATCGTATGTATTGCATCTAATAACGCATGCTATTATTGCTAGCAGCATTACATATTGCTTTGAATTTCATTTTATATTAATCCCTATCTAGGGCCTATAGGAGTGGCATATACAGTGCTGGTCCCTGTATGGTCCTGAAGAAAAGCTAGGGGTAGCGTGAAACATGTCGACCGTGCACTGATCCATTCCTTATTAGAGGTTGGAACACAGTGACAAACCCCATTTTTAATATACCGACCTAGGAGCAGAATAAAATTGTTGAGGCCCACTAGTACGGTATTTTTAATTCACTTACATCCACTCCACCACACTTTTTGCACCACACATAGTCCTTCACAAATAAAGTGCTCCTGCGTAGTTCGTCAGTCGTAGCACGCCCCTTTTCGTAGAGAACTGGGATGGCACCAATGATGAAGCATGTCACCGTGGGGCAACCCCGGTGAGTGAGGGGACACTAGAAAGAAATTTTTCTTTCTTTTGGTTACACTGATCAAATAGATTAGCAACCACTACATAAACTAGGTCTTGGAGCCCAAAATATTGGGGCTCTCATTTTCTTATAGTTTTGGATTGAGCCTTGGTGTGAAGAGGTTGTTCATGAGAGCCAGAATAATCATACCTTCTAAGAGGATTTCTCCTCTTTTCCCTCCAGGGCGCTGAGCTGGTGAGACTTCTCAGTTTATTCCAATGGTACTGGGGCAGCAGACATGGTACATTGCTTCAACCACTGAAATGAGAATCATGGCTTCCTTTGTGGTTTTCTCTTCGAGATTCATCTTTCTCCCCTGTGCCGTAAGGCTGAGTCACGGGTAGGATGGCCAGTTTTCCTGGATTTGCCAGGGCTGCTTGGTTTTCCATTCTGGCAGATTTCACTAAATTCAGCAAATGTTTTGGTTTATAGCCGGGATCAATTGAACACTACGGAAGATAAGCTTGTATGTGTTTCGGTGAGGGATTAGTTCTCACCCATTTCAGAAATAAATGTAAATAACAAATATGATACTCAGTGAAAACGTTGCATTTAATGTACTCCCCTTGGTGTCTGTGTTTTCTATGTTAGCTCTTTTTTTTGGACGTTCTGTACCTATGGGGCGATTAGACATTGTAGTCATACTACTATGCATTTGAAGTATCCCAGTTTTTGGTTTTTAGAATTTGATCACCCTGGCAATGGGGAAACCCGCATCTTATACCCCATATAAAATGTCTAGCTCAGGACAAGCAACAGTTAAGGTAGTGAAATTCAGTACCAGTGCCCTTTTAATGACGCACGTATTTTGCTATGGTAATTAGGAAATCTTATGGACCGCAGTGCACTCTGTTAGCCCAAAACAAAATGGCAACCAGCCCAAGAATAATGACACACTGCCCTCTGAGTGTGATCTGCAAGTCACACAAAAGAACATAATCGCTCGGCCTGGGAAGTAGGGCAGGAAAGAACAAAGGTCTGAGTATTCTTCTTGGCAGGTGCACACGGAATAGTGGCTAACCTGCAAAAAGGGCAAGCATACCTGCAGTGGGTGTGCGTCAGGAACCTTAAATGAGCTCATGCTCCACAAGGGGGAGAAGCGTCAATCAGCTTCAGCTGGACATTTCCTCAGATTGGGGAGCACGAGAGGACGCAGGGCAGGACGGTCATGGGAGTTGCACTTTAAAGCAATGTTAAAACGATAAGGCAGAATAGATGCAATAAAAACAAAGCATACAAATCATTTATATCTTTATAGCTTAAACAAACATTAATTATTTGGTGGAAAGTGGGAAAGCAACAATATAATTTATGCCAAAATAAAGAAACACCTGATGGCACTTGGCTGATGAGCAGCAAAGAAAGAGGAGGTTTTAGGGGCATACAGTGATAATATTGGGACTGCATGGAGATGGCTGGTTCTTTTGATCACGTTGTTTTGTAGAGACCACCCCGTGATTCATTGGTATTGTAGTTTGTTATTGTTGAGTGGCTGAGTTAATAAATCATAGAAAATAAGCAAAATCCTCACCTTTCGTGCTAACCTAGAGTTCAAAGTCCCTCTGTACTCAGCTATATGTGTTGCAAAAATTAAGAGTCCTCTGTGAAGGCGGGTGAGCTGCCTACCGTGGGGAAAGAGGCGTATTTTTCCTTTCTCAGAAGTCTAAAGGAGGACCCGATCTTCCCTACTAATGAAAGCTGCTGATAATACGGAGTTAGGGTAAGCCGATGTGCTGAAGACTTTAACAGGAGGCAGGGCGTAGGCAGAAGGCAGGAAGGCACAAAAGGCAGAAAAGGAAGTGTACAACATTTCTGTGAATTAAGGTTCATTATAAAGACTATGTACTTCATTATAGACTTAATTATCTTCATCATTAAATACTGATTATCTAACTTGGGGTTCAAAGGAAGATGGTGGATGTAAACTAGATTACATCCAGCTAGTGGGAGCAGTAATGTAACATTTAACCTGCTAAAATTAGCAGGAGGTCTGTAAATGACCATCAAATGCTGCAGTGGTCTTTCAAGAAGCTCTTAGAGTTGACTGGCTGTGTTTCCCCCCACGGGAGCCAGGAGCCAAACCATGCTGTGCTTCCTCCTGCAGGAGCCGAACCAGACCGCACATTTACGGGGTTTGGGGCCAATGTGGACAGCAAGCTTGGAGGGCCCTCTGAGGATCTCACCATGCTACATTGGGGTGCCGGGTGAGAGTTAATCTCTCCTTGTTGATCCTGGTGAGCTTACTCTTGGCCACTCTGTCTACCTCCATTTCAAGGGAGGCTGGAAAGCAGGCCTAGCGAACGCTCCGCCTGCAACTGCCTGCAGCAGTCACGTCAGGAGGCCAGAAGGTGCGCCTCATGGCCCACAACCATTTCTTGTCGAACCGGTGGATGGATCTAATGGATGTGTAGCCCTCTTTGAAACATTATGCTGACTCTGGGGAAGCCCTGCCTGAAAAGTCAAGACATTATTAAATGTGTAACGGGTGAAACCCTGCCTGCCTGCTTGAAAAGTCTTAACATGTTTATTGTGTAGCAACACATGACTTGGAATCCTAACCTGCCTTGTAACACTAGCCTTATTCAGTTGAAGCACTGCCTGCCTGAAAAGTCAAGACATATTAAAATGTGTAACAATACATGACTTGTAATCTGCCAAAGGTGAAACCTTGCTTGCCTACCTGAAAAGTCGACATATTTAGATATGAAATGATACATTTTCCCCTGCTATGGTCGTTACTTCTAGTTAAGCTATAAATCCACCAAAGTTTATATTCGGGGAAAAATAAAAATAAAACACCACTCCAGCTGTGACTATGGTATTACAAGGTTGTACTTCAGCAACTGTGAACATTAATATTTTTAAGCAGCAACAGGCATATCATTTTTGAGTTTGAGGTTGATACACCAAACTAACTATCACCATGGGCAGAATTAAAGCGCACAGAGGCCAGTGACGCCTCACTCACCAGACCGTCGTGGCCATGGACCGTCCCGCTGAGCTAGTCAATACAAGACTCTGACAAGTTGGATGCAATATTACAACCCATAGATACTTGGCACTCTTCAGTGGAGTCACAAATTGAGAAAATCCGGGTAGAATTTGGGCTGCTCTGGGAGGATCAACAAAAGCTGGCCGCCAGAGTCACAAAAACTGAACGTAGTATCTCAGATATGGTACTGCAGTTGACAGGCCAGGTAAACACATTTTACGACTTGCTGGACAGAATTCAGCAGCTGAAGTACTTGGCAGAAGATGCTGAAGGAAGAGTCAGAAGAAATAGTATCCATGTAGTGGGTATGCCGGAATGCTCAGAGTGTTCCGGAACTATGATTGACTTTCTGGAAGAACGGGTGAAATCTTTCACTCCAACGCTGCCCCTCTCCCCTTACTTTTTCATGGAAAGGGCACTCGACCTCAGCCAGGGGCACCTCCGCAGCCAATAATCACGAAACTGCTTCAATATAAAGATAGGGATGCAATACTACATGCCTTCAGATATGCTGTCCCCCTCAAGTATGATAATAGTCGGGTCTCTATTTTCCTCTACTGTACCCTGTTGACTCAATGACAGCACTGCACTTCCATCTCAGTGAAGGTACAATATACTCCTCTTATTCACAAGGAACCTTGTTATGGATCCTTCCAGGGACACCTTTTAAGACCCTCTGAATGGTAATTGATTAGGAAGGAAGATATGTGTTTATGGAAGGCCGGCTAGATCATGAACACGTCCTATTGGGATATATATACTCCCCACACACAGAGCAAGTAGCCTTTTGGACTGCACTATCCAGGATCCTCGTCCAATTGGTGGGCATCCTGTGGTTATTTGGGAGGGACTGTAATAATGTCCTGAAGCTTTCTCTTGATTGATCCCACCCTCTGCTTCTAAGTGCCCTGGCTCATCAGCACTCATGGCGATTTGGACAGTGGACCCAGCAGTGGTCACTTCTAGATGCCTTGAGAACTCAATTCAATTTACCGTTATTCAGTCATGTGACCATTAAAGTGTACAGTAATAAATACATTAAAAACATAAAAAATGTTTATATTAAAACACCATTAATATATACAGTAGTAAATAAGATTGCTTTAAACAATATCGAATTATCGACCAGTATGGGCAATATGATTTTCATTTCAATATTTCAGACCTACTCAATCATGATACATCAAGATTGACAATAGTTAATTAATTTCTCCTGGTCAGTATACAGCTTAGGTTTGCTATTCAGTGACATCCCCAAATATTCCAAATTTATGCAAACACATGAACAATGTAAAATATCCATGGAGGAAAAACATATCAATATTACATTATCAAATCTATAAATAGTAAGTGCCTCAATAACCATCAGTCCATGCTAATAAATATCATAATAACCAGAACCTCTTCAAATAACTACAACTCATGGTCATAAAGTGCTGTGTCTCTCAGTGCATCAGAATTCCTCTATAAGAATTCCTAGGTTGACAATCAGTTTAAAACAAATCATGGCTACACTTACATTCAGTTAAGGCTGGTATCTCACAAACAGCCTAGGACAACAACTTCTGGCGCCTGAACCATACATTCAACAGAAATCGGTTTACAGCAAAAACAATAGGTAGTGTGGTGTCAGATTGTAATATTCTTAGAGCCAACTTATATCATCTAATTCACAGTCTACAGCAAATGAGACAAATTCCCTTTTTGCGATGGGAATGATATACATTACAGAAAAAGAAGATGTGTTCTACCGTCTCCTGAGTGTAACCACAAGCTGGGCATGCAGTTGTATCTATGTTTGTTTCCCAACCATTAAATGACCTTAAGGGTAAATAGCCAAATTTAAATCTTAGGTAGAGACTTTTCACCATAGGTGGTGAGATCTTGTTGCAGAAAGGATCAAACTCAGAAAAGGGTTTGATATTTAAAAACTCAGTGGTCAGATGCCCCGCTGATCTATTAGACACATACCGTTCTTCTACAAATGCACAGTACTTAGCCTTCACAATGACAGAATCATTCTTGTGTAGAGAAGTGTGGCTCACTGGTTAGAAGCGAGAGACCCTGAAGCAGAGATCAGGCCTGGGAGCAGGGTTCAATTCCTGACGCGGCAGGGTCTTTGGCTCAATGTCTGCGGACTCGATAATTCTCGCCTCAGCACCTACTCTAATCATGGGTCCCATGCTGCAACTCTGGGCAATAGCTTGCTTAATCTCCACAACAGCCCCGACAACACTGGGATGCCTAGCTTCACCTTGGGAGTGCCCAGGAAGGGGCATCTCACAGGGAGAGCCAGGAAGGGTTCCACAGTGTTATACAGCGCCGGGACGCCCCGGTGATGGGCAGCTGTGCGCTTTACAAGTATACTGCATTTACATTTACATTCTTACGAATGCATTCCGGAAATTCCCACAGACGAGTCAACCCAGTGCACTACACCAGAATTTTACATGGCGAAGCCAGGGCATCCATTTGGCTCCAATTAGATTTAAGACGTCTTTCAAAGATTCACTGTATTGGCCTATGTCCGGAGTGGACCAAATGCGTAGCCAGTAAATCAGTTGTTTAATTGCTTCCACGTCACCAGGTCTCTTCAACCCTAGGTCATAGAAAAGTGGAGTCAATAGAATGCTAGCTGGGACAGGTATCAAAGACCTAGCAAAGGTATTTTCACTTACCGCTAGCTTGTGCAGATTACCATGGCCCCATAACTCTGCACCATATAATACAGCAGTGCTGGCTTTCATTTGGTAAATCTCCAAGGCAGGAGTGATTTCCCGAGACCAGGACTGCTTGTGAAAACACAGTAAGGATTTGGATTTATAGCCTAAGGTTAGTTGGCTTTTGTCTATTTGTGGATCCCAGCTCAGCGTTTCGGTTAACCTTACTCCCAGATAATCACATTTAAACACTCTCTCAAGTGATTTCTGCATTATTTTTACAGGTCTACATTTACCTTTGATCTTACCAAATACCATGTATTTTGTCTTTTCAGGATTTAGTTTTAGGCACCTGCACTCACAGAATGCCAAGAATTTATCAATTAGCCTCTGAAGTCCCATTGGGGTCCTGGACAAAATTAGAGTAATCTGCGAACAACAGTATTGACCCTTTTCCTCCATTTAACATAGGAGAATCATTTTCACAATCCTGTAGTTCGCTGACCACCCCATTTACATAGAGAGAGAACAGTGGACACACCCTTGGTTAACCATTCGCCGAATTGGGATCTTGGTAGTTGTTCTCATGCATCCTTACAAGCCAGTTCACCAGTTGTTCCAGGGCTCCCATTCCTTTTAAAACCAACCAAAGCATTTCTCATGGTACCAAGTCAAAGGCAGCACGTAGGTCAATAAAAGCTATGTGCAGTCTTTGCTTTTTTAATTTCACATATTTCCAAATAAGTAAGATAAGCCTAAACACCTGATCACATGCACCAGTTTTAGTGCGAAAGCCTGCTTGGTAGGGTGACAAGCTCTTGTTGTCGTACATCTAAGTTGATAATGTATTCAAAACCTGTCTGGCAAATATTTTTTGCAAGTTGTGCAATAGGCTGATTGGCCTATAATTCGATGGGATGGAGGCGTCACCTTTTTTATGTATAGATAATATATCCGCCCCTCTCCAGGTCTCATGTGATTTCCCCCCATCAGCAACTGCATTGGACACAAAATGTAAGTAAGGGGCCCAGGCAAGCTTTGCAGACTTATACAGATCACCCGGTATCCTATTGGGTCCAGGGGCTTTCGCTGATTTCATTCTCTCAATAGCCCTAAGCGTGTCATCAAAGCTAAAAAGGGTACCTTCACTGACCCCCCAGCCCTCCTTCTATCATTGGATGCACATTCGAGCTGGTTGGCAATACCACCCACATCGGGAATTGTTTCCCTTTTATCATATAGTAGAGTGAAGTGGTCAACCCAGGGCCGGACTGAGACCAGCAACCAGCCCTGGCAGGTTACTTCTCCACTGGTAACGGGAGGGGGTTGTTACCCGCAAAGCACTGCTACCGCTTTTCTTACAGAGGGCCGATTTTATAGCGCTGCTACAAAACTGGCACTCTGTAAGAAAAGTGCCCCCCTGCGGCCATAAAACCAGTCCCCACCCCTCCAGCCCACTGTGGAAATGCCCGGTGCCCGCAAATGCCAGTCCGGCCCTGGGTCAACCCACTTCTCTGGTTGGATAAAGTGATCCAATGCCGTTGCCCCTTCTAGGCTCACATGTGATACAATGTGCCAGAATGTTCGATTATCATTACACCTTGCAGTGGTTAGCAAATCCTGCCAGTTCTTGTCAGTCCAGTCACATTTGGCATTTTCTAAAGCTGTTTTATACATATTACGTGATTGAGCGATAGCTGTTCTATCGCCCTTTCAAATTACTGATTTAACTTTTTTTTTACCTGTTTGTAGTCGCGATTATACCATACACACATCTTTCCCTCTCCTAATTTTTCCCAGCAGCATGTGATAAAAACATACCTTTCAGCTCCTTGAAAAACCCCAAATGCATGGTTAATATTTGATCAGGTAATAACGTGGCTGGGTCAAGGCTAGAGCAATGTCGTATAAACAGATCATATATTTTTGCTTTGCATCTACTATCATTCTGGATTCTGGGCACAAAACCTTCTAATATTATTAGAAATTGAAGGTTCTCGTTGCAATGTGCGACTACCAGACATGCCCCTAGTGAGGGGAGTTCCAATCATGGAAAAAAGAAGAGGACTGTGGTCGTTATCAGTCCTAGATGTAGTCATCATGCCATTCACCAAGAGCCATAATCTAACATCTACTAAAATATAATCGATGACACTTGAATGCAATTTCTCTTAAACGTAATCTGTCTTTCCAGATCTGAGCGACTCCTGCCATTACATGTCCTTAGACTCCTCCCTGCTACTAGCGAAAGGAGCTGGAAGGCTACTTAGGTACTTCGTGATCCTCCTGCTTTATTCGTTAAATTAGGGATTCCCCACAGTTCATCCTCATTCTCGGATAGAGAATCAAGTAGTATGGAAGCTTAAACGTGGTATTAAAATCTCCAGCCATGAACACCCTAGTCTGTGGCTGGTAGGTGCCCACCAGTTCGTCCAGCATGTATAAAATGGATGAGTCGCCCCCTGAAGAGACAGATCTAACATAGACATTGAAGATGGGAACTTCTAGCCCTTTTGGAAAAGTAATCCCCATTAGGCCCAGTGAGTTGATTTGCAACTGTTTATGAGTACAAGCAATAGAGTTTTTTACAAAAATTGCAAGACCACCGCTTGCCCTACCTGTATTCCTTGGGACTAGTGCCTCAATGCTAAATGTGGTGTAGCCGCTAATAAATACCTTCTCTGTGGCCCAGGTCGCCTGAAGAATGCAAACATCATAAGCCACCCTGGATCATATAGTTTTGGGTAAATCCATGCAATATTCCACAATAAGACTGACAGGCTAGCTTTTAGGGGTACATTCTTCTCTCCAATGCTACTATGCACCACACCGTACACGGCTGTAGGAAATATCCCCGTAACTCCTGCTGCAGTCACCTGGACAAGCTGCCGGGGCAGAAATTCTTCACAAAGGTGAATCACCGACGATTCCAACTCATCTCGTGATTAAGATTACCAATCGTGTCATTTGGAGGTGCAGCTCATCAAGAGCGATGCCACAAGTTTTAATATGGATACAGATCTTTAAACAAGGGAGACCTTTGACATGTCCTTTTATCAACCCAGTTCTGTGAATATTTACTGCTAACTGTGACCCTTACATCTTTTGGAGAAGTCATTTGGAGGTGGCATTCCTGAAGAAGGCAGGTCTTTGCCGAAACGCGTGTAGAGATGATATGAAAACCACCCGTCAATTACATTACCTTATGACACAGATGCTACATCTTCAATCTGTTTGTTTTGTCTATCCTTTGGAACTCCATAAGAACATTTAATTATGTTGACAAAACTTGGATCATTGTTTCTTCTGATTAAATGTATCAGGAAGATCTAAACAATCCAAACATTTGAATGATGTGTGTGTATGGATAGGTGGATGAATGCAGTTTGTATGTGATTCAAATATTTACTTATCTGTCATGAACTGTATAGAATGAATTAATTTAAGAAAATAATAGAAAATATTTTTTTATTTTTCTAATTAATAGTGTTAGCTTTTCTCTTTTCTCTCTTATTTAATTTCTATCAATAATGGTTATTTAAATCAGTTCTGAAGTTACCCTAGGAATTTCACGGTATGTATTTCCCTGCCTAGGTGAACTTCTCATTAGTAGCAGGGGGCTCCTTTTCTTTACAGTCAGTATGCACCACACATTCAGAATTTTCTGGAGGCAGTGTTGGCATTGGTTGATTGCCCCATAGAAGACATATACTCAATGTCAGAATGGTGTTTATCGTTCTCCTTAACCGGAGGGGTAACAGTGACCACTCCATTATCACCATGGCAAGGCGTCCCCGCACAACTACCAGGGCCTTGGAAACTGCAGGTGACATTCGCACTTGTTTGTTCTACACTATTTCTCTGTTGTCACTTTTCATTTTCACTATTTTGCAGTAGCATTGTTTTTGTTTATATGGTCCTGATGAAAGCAAGGACGAAGGAGTCCTGAATTGCTGAAACATGTTGACCTGGTTCCACCTTAGACAGCCCATTTAATCTAACTGTCCTTGACAAAAATTTTAATCTTGGTCAAGTGAGCATCATCTGAATAAAGTTAGTTCTATGCTCCCTTATCCAATTTTATAACACATTGGTTTTTGTTTCCTATTCACGTTTATTTGCACTGCAATTCCCAGTCACACCACATTTCACCACTCATTAGTTTTCACCGAGTGGTAGACCATACTGTTGTTGGTACAGCGAAGAAGACCTATTAACCATCTGGTCTCCTTATGCCTGTGACAAAACATACTCACACGGATGGTCTGGACAAATCCCAAATGATGAAGGGCGGATCCGAGTGGTGACTGATGGGTATTTTCCTCATCCACTTGAGATGTCATTGCACACCACGCTTCTGCTCAGTCAGTCAAAGGGTTTGTACTGTCGGTCTGGTGTCTGTCATCCTTAAACTCTTCCCTTTTTCTAGACCCTCTGATACTTTGTTATAGTTGTTCGGTATTAGGGACTGTATTCAGAGACAGGTCTTTAAATATTTCCCTGGGTCCTACCCCACCGTTGTGTTTTTGGTGTTTCCTTTCTAAACAGAACTTCCACGACTTAAAAAATCAAACGTAGAAGAGCGGCGAAGGCTCCGAAGATAGCTGGTAGGATAAGTACCATTTAGAGTATAGCATAAGGAGTATATTAGTATGTTGTTGTTCTCAAACCCCTACCCCTCTTCTGTGCATTAGACACCCAGACCATGCAGTCAGAAGAAACTGAATAGAATATTCCAGAATCTGACCGGGGTGCGTCAGCAGACGGAGTGTCTCTTCTCTCCAATCCACTTCCCCTTTTCCCCCTGGTTGGTTCAGTAGCTTATAGCTGCGACACCGATTAGCGGGCGATTGGGATTAGCGTCTGTTCTGCCTCTGCAAAGCGTCTGGAGCCGTGACAGAATGGGATTCTTTTAAGGTGATAATCAGGGGCTTTTCCATGCAAAATATAACTGGGGTATGTAGAGAGTTGGCTTGGGACTTACAGGCCACTGAGGAGGAAGTGAAAACCATAGACAATCATCACCCCTAGATGAAACAACCCGGTGCACCCTGAGCAGCATGAAAGCGTCTCATGCTAACTGATGGAGCGTCTCCGCTGTTATCATTATGCAGAATACACAGCTCAAATTCATACGATGGGTAACAAACCTGGACGCCTGCATGCGTGGCTTGTTCGTCACGAGGTACAATATTCGCCAACTGCGGAGATCACGGAGGATGAGGGGCTAGCCCTACGAACCCAAGTAGACATAATGCGGGCGTTCATCTCCTATTCCACTGTCTTGTATCGGGCATTACCTGCGCCTCCCCCGGAGGCTATTAAGCAATTCTTAGATCCAATTCCTTAACAACCATCACCGCCAAAATACGTGAGGAGCTTGATGGCTTGATTACTGTGGACAAAGTGAAGAGTGTAATACATAATTTGGCCTGTAATAACACCCCTACTTTAGATGGCATACATTAAGAATATCAGGACTGTTTCTCAGCCTTCCTTGCCCCCAAATTGATTGGAATTTATAATGAGGCCATGACCATGGGTTCGCTCTCAGCTTCTCTTCCAGAGTATCTTCTAGTTCCCTTGCTCAAATGTGACAGGGACCCCACCCAGCTCTCCTCATACAGGCCTATAGCGGTATTAGGGGCAGACTATAAAATCCTTTGAAAGGTGTTAGCGGAGCGGTAAGCGCATTTGCTACCTATGCTGAACAATCCCTATCAGAATGGATTTGCACCTGGTCCTAGCACATCTAATAACGGCAGGCGATTTGTTTTCACGTTATGGATCAGTCCCCACTGTTCTACCCCCTAGCAGCATGCCTCATTCTAGACATAGGCAAAGGACTTTGATTACTCATTCTGGGGCTTCCTGTTCAGTTTACTGAGGGCCATGGGACCAGAATGGTGTCTTTTAACTTATACAAAGCTACTATGCACAATCTCTAGGAGGAGGGCTGATTTTGGAATTCTTTACTGTGGGCCACCGAACACGGCAAGGGTTTCCTCTCTCACCTATCCTATTAACCCTTGCCTTGGCACAGCAACTCTATTTTTTTGGGGGGGGGGAGGGGTTTGACAGTGGGGCATCTCACTGCCTGGCATGGATCATGTGATGACCCTGTATGCAGATGATGTGCTATTATACCTTCAGGATGCATCGACTGACATGGCCCCCATTTCTGTGGATTTTCACTAATTTGAGCAGGTAGCGGAGCTATGAGTGTACTGGGGAAAATCATGCGTTTTCCTGTTTAGCCACGATGCCCCCTCACAGATAATTCCAGCTCGGTGGAGTGCCATTGAGATCAACGCTTTCTTAAAGATGATTGTCCTTCCCTGACTATTATATTACTTTGTCAATGTCTCAGTATTTCCTAAACAGCTATTTTTTCTTGACTTGGACTGGGCACTGGGAGATTTACTCTGGGTTAACAGGAGACATATGGTGGCTCTAAATATGCTTCAATTACTAGTGAGGGTTGTGGAGGTTTGGGAGCACCATCTTTCGTGGCCTATTACCTCACAGCACAGCTACAATGGGTGTCCAGATGGCCATCTGGAAACAATCTTTGTGAAACCAGTGCTGGGAATGGTCCCCTACCTTTACATGTAATACAACAACTTCTTCATGCCACCGTTAAGCTGCACTGTTCATGGACCCTCCATGTGTAGATAGCGCTGAATAGCTTGGCATGAGTCTTCAAGCTCATAAAGTACATAATAATCCGCTACTCCATGGCCACACTGCTATAGGGTTTACCTGGACCCTTGGGGCATTTTACTGTTGACTGGTATAAACATTCCATTGATGCAATGGGGGGTTTGTTTCAGGACATCTATTTGCTCACATTTGAGCCATTGTATCAGGAATACAACTGTCCCCCTACTCAATTTCTTTTAACCAGCAGTTATTAGAAGCCCTCAGGTTAGTGTTGAGTGTGAATGACGCAGAGTCACCAACTCACGCAGTGATACTGATGCATGCGCTGCATACCACGAGAGCAGGTCAGCACCTAACCACTTGGTTTTATGAAGCCATTAGGGAGCGTACTGAGGTTCCACTGACTCAGCTCCAGCAGGAATGGGAGGAGGATCTGGGGCGCCTCCTACATGATGCTGAATGGACGCTGGCATTTGAATCACCTCACCTCCAGAAACGCGCCATTTAAAAAAATTCAATATATGATAATTCATAGGGCTTCCCTCACACCTTCCAGAATAAACCATATGTTTTCATCGGCCAATTGTACCTGCCCCAGTTGTTAAATGCAAACAGAACAATGAATGTGTTGGACTTGGCCCTTATGGCAGGTTCACCCCTAATCTTTTTGTTTTTAATCTGTGATATGCGTGGATGAGTTTCTGGTCTGTGCGCACTTTTTCTCTGTGTCCCAGAGTAAAGTGCGTGCATGTAGTGAGGCTGGCCTGCTCTCCCATAGGGATGCATGGGGAATGTCTGTGTCCCTAGTAATTCCTGATGTGTGGGGAGTGCATGCTCGAGTTTGGTATGTGCGTGTTCGTGGGAATGAATGCTTCGCAATGATGTATGTTGCGTGAATGTGGCATGTGTAGAAATGCCATTTCTGGGACTTGGCATATTACTGTAAAATATGCCTGCAGTGTGATTGGCTGGAGCTGGCTGGTGAGCCTGGCTCCAGGAAGGCTGGATGGGTCTGCCCGGTGGTGAGTGTGAGATTAGCATGCTTGATGGCTTGGGAGGAGTGCACCCGGTCCCTGATGGGCCTGGACTTTCCCCAGACAATGCTGGCTCCACCCCCTGTAGTGCGACTGATGGCCCTAGCCCTGCCACTGAATAGAGAGGGTGGTTGGGGTAAACAGAGTACTTCAGAACCAGCTGCGACTGGTTTTCCCCCACCCTGCACCCCTGAGACAAAGGGGTTTTGCTGTATAAGAAGGGGCTGTGTCCCCATACAATTTGTCCTGTTCTTGGTTCTGCCTAGGATCCTGCCAGAGGGGGCTCTGCTGCTGCTGGGGCCAAGAGGACCGCCACTTGGGCTGTCTCCCTGCCTGGAGACCCAGTGTGCTGACTCTGGCCCTGCCTTGCCCCTCTGCCTGCCTCCAGTCCCTGCTGGAGATTTTGCTTTACTTAGAGTGCATGGGAGCGCTCTGATTCTGATTTATAGCGCTGGGCGCGCTTTAGTTTCCTGATAGCGCTGGGCGCCCTTCTCTTGGCGCTTGAGAGCGCTTTTATTGCATTACCGGTGCCCACCCGGCGTCAGAGCCGATTTGCCGATTTTCGGCATAGCGAGTGCCCACCTCGCTTTATTTTATTATTTAAAGGCCGGTGCCACCCGGCATTGCCCCGTTGTTGGATTTTGTAAATACCTCGAGGGAGCCCACTCCTCGGGTACTGAGAAGCCGCCTGCCTATCTGGAACGGGCCGCCGCGCTGCCCGCGACGACCCGGAAGTGTTCTGGCCGACCGGCCAATCACAGCGCGGCCCCTCGAGGCCGACCGGAAGTCCCGCCCCGCAGCCGAGCAGCGCGAAGGAGGAAGCAGCCGGCTCTGCCCTCGAGGCTCCTGGAGTGAAGGGGAGCCCCGCGCCGACGAGAGGAGACGCATCCGGCCCAGCGAGACCCGGTGAGTGAGGCAGAAGGGAGGGGCGTCGGGACACATTGGCGGTGTCCGCCCCCCCCCTTTCCCGGTAGCGCGTGCTCACGCTTGCATTCAGGGTGAAGCCACGAGGGCTTCACAGGGGCATTAAGTGATTCCTGAGTCCCCCGTGAGGGACTCCGACGAGCTTGGGCATATTTTGGCATCGAGCCACGAGAGGCTCCCGCCCACATCATTCTTTTGAGAGCGCTGGAGCTCTATTCGCCCTTTTTGTTCATTGAGCCCTGAGAGAGGCTCTGGGGGCATTTGCACTGATTTAGAGCGCTGAGCTCTATTTGCACATTTTTCCTGTGAGCCCCTGAGAGGCTCCTTGCCCACTTTGGTTCTTGAGCCCTCCTGGCTCCAACGTTTGCCCAGTGCATATTTAACAACTGTCCAGCACTTAGTGGACAGTTGCCACGTTTAGGCTTTGTGTTCTGTGCTGCCTGCACAGCCTCCCTGACATTAAGACTCAGGGCATTCCGCCCCTTTCGAGGCCAGTTGGCCTGAGGGACACTTTTGAGTGCTGTGCTTTGTGCACCCCGCGCATTATTTCTTGCTATGTGATTCTTGCGCATATGTTCTAACCTGTACCTTTTCTAAAAGTGACCTGATTAGGTATTTTTATGGTTATCCCCTTTTGCTAAATGTGACCTGCAGAGAGGATTGTTTATGTTTATTCCATTATGCTAGATGTGACCTGCATAGTAGATTGTTGATGGTTCATTTCATGTTAGGTTTCCTTCCCTTTGCTAAGAGTGAACTGCTTAGGTGTTGGTATTCCTTCCTTAGGTCCTAGTTACCTGCGTGATTTACCTACAGTGAGTTAGGGTTGCGTAGGAGGTCCTTACTTTTCCAGTGATTACTGGATGTGTGTTGCATTTATAAGTTTGGTGCTACTCATTCTATGTTTACGACATAAGTGTATATCTACCAGTATTATTTTCTGACAAGTGCCTACCCCTGACAGTGGTCCAGGTGGCCCTGTCCTGTACATAATTCCCCTTGTAAATTCTGCCCGTGCCTCTGGCACATTGTACAGTTTGCGTGTGTTATCTAATGTATTTTGTTTATTATAATACAAAGGCTATTTTTGATATAACCTTGTGTGGAGTCTTTTCTTTGTGGTGGGCCTTGGGTGTTGTTGCTGGGGTGCGTGCGCAAATACTTAACTCATACCGCCTCCAAGTTTAGCCTAGACTGCTCGCGCCACGCTACCTAGAGGGCGAGTGGGGGTTGCCTTGGTGTGTGACTCCCCTGCCCTGACTTTAGAAATGGCGATCCCTGACTGACCTCGACGCGAGTCTTGGCCGGCCAGGGTCCCGTTTCTAACATTGGCGGCAAGCGGTGAGGATAAGGATTTGTGTTTGCGCTGTACCACAGTGGCGACAGGCCACACTTCAAAGCTCTGCATTTTTTTAGATAACCGCATTTTGGGGATTATTGTTTTTTAGGGAAGTTCAGTTTTGCTTCTCCTGAAAGGTGTCACTTTGTATTTTGTCCAGTACCTTGTTCCCCGCCCTGCTCCCAGAGTTTGGTACCTGTGTCGCTAGTGGTCAGGTTGAGAGAATCAGGGGTGGTAGAAACTGCCTTACCAGTCCGAGGGGAGGGTTGTGTGTGAATGAGTGTGTGTTACGCTGGACAGTGGAGTGCAAGTTCTGAGATAGGAATCTTGCTGAATTTTGTGGTTGTATTCTCCTGTTTAGCTCAGACCCCCAGGTTCCCCGTGTCAAACTTTTCCCGAGAACGTCCGCAAAAATGGAGCCAGTTTTTGATCTCTGTAGTCTGTTTAGATACAGTAGGTTAGAGCTGGTCAGATTCTGCGAAAAGGGAGGCATAGAGGTGTGTGAGTTGGATACTCAGTCCCAGCTTAGGGACAGCCTGATCATGTGGCAAAAGGATCAGTGGGATCTCGAGCACAGTGAGAGAGAGAGGGCCCGGGCCGCACGCCATGAGGGTGGTGAGTCTGTGGGGAGCCCTGAAGATTCTGTTGATGAATGTGAGTTGGATGGTGATGACAGTGGATGGATGTCAGCAGAGAGTGAGGACCCCATAGATAGGGAGTCCCTTGCTGAGTCCAGTGTCAGTACCAGCGCCCCATCCCTTTCCCTGTCCCCAGAGGAGTGGTTGGATAGGAAGGAAGAGAGGGAGTATCAGCTAGCGTTGGAGCAGCTCAGGTTGGAGCATGCCAAGCTAGAGGCTGAGAGGGCCTTGTTCAGGGAGAAGGTAGCCCAAGAGAGTAGGTTACCCCCTGAGTGCATGTGTAATTGTCTGGATTCCCCAGGGAGGGTGGAGTCCAGTGGTGGCAGCTTTTTAAATGTTGGTGTAGACAGTCCCACTCCCAGTTCCCCGAGTATGTTTCCTGTTTCCCCCGCAGAAGAGTTTGGGTTGAAGTTCAGGAGACTTAGGAAACTGCCTCATCAGTCTTGGGAAGACTTTGAGGATGAGTGTTGTGGAGCACTGTTTGATTGGGAAAAGGCTCACGTGAACGACAAGTCTGGCGGATTGTTTTGCATGGTTGTCACAGAGCACCTGCTCAGTTATTGTGTGCCAGAGTTGCGCCAGCACCTGTTGAAGTTTGGATCGTTTAGCGCATGTGAGCTTGCAGCGGAAGCCGACCGATGGGAGGGTGCAAGAGGTTCCTTAGCACCGCTAGTGAGTGATTCCAATAATAGTGGGTCAGGTTTTCTCCAACCCAGCGTGGTGGAGGAGGGTGAGAGTAGCCCAGCTAGGTCTCAGTATAGTGAGGAGGGTGTAGGGGCTTGCTGTCTGTCTCAGTGGAGCGGAAGTGAGTGTGAGACCGAGAGTCCCCAGATGCCCGAAGCCCTGCCTCAGAGCCTGGATGGTTTCTTTAGGGAACACCAGGGTGGGGACCTATGCTTTCCTGTTAGTCCACTTGAGGGAGATCTCCTAGTGTGTGGGGGACCTGGAGCATCTGTGAGCGGAGCTTCTGTAGTTGTGGAGTCTGGCAGTACTGCTCCGGGAGGGAGAGTACAGAAGTCCAGTGAAAGGAGTGATTTGGGAGTGACCTGTGAGTCCTCAGAAGTCCTGGAGTGCCAGGCAGTGATTCCACCGAAGGTTCTAGACCGGAGGTTGGAGGTCCAGGTTCAGGGGTTGCCTGACCTGAAGGGTGGGAATACTGTAAGCAGTGTCCTAACCAGTTCTTTCTCCAGAGATACCGCCCCGGTTGGGAGGGAGCAGGACTCTGGAAGGGGGTGCAGAGGGTGGGAAAGCCCACCTCTGACCCCGGTACCACCTGAGGGGTTAAACCCTAGGTTGGGAGAGTGGTGTTTAGAGGGTACCCCTCGCAGGAGGAGGAGGAACCCTAGGAGAAGAGGTAAGGGGAGGAGAGCCTTCCCTGAGACTCCTGGTCCACCAAAGGTTGTAGACCCTAGGCTGGAGAACCAGTGGCAGTCTAGCCCTGTCTTGCAGACAGGAAGAGTGGAGAATGGCTGTTATGTGCCAGGGGTTACTACCCCCCACTTGGTGAGTTGGCAGGAACCAGTGGCACCTGGGTGGCCTAGGGCCTGGTCCTCGCCGAGGGCAGCTGGAGAGTACCAGTGGGGTAATCCAGTGAGTCCCTACAGTAGCTTTAGAAAGAACCCTAGGGGTTCACAGTGGCGTAAAACAGGAGGGTGTCCCTGCAGTTGCGGGCCCGCGTCCGTGTTTTATCGCCCCAAGCAGGTAAGTCCATCACGGTGGTGATTGGTCTGCCCTGCGTTTTGGCTGGTAGGGGGTTGTGTTGGACTTGGCCCTTATGGCAGGTTCACCCCTAATCTTTTTGTTTTTAATCTGTGATATGCGTGGATGAGTTTCTGGTCTGTGCGCACTTTTTCTCTGTGTCCCAGAGTAAAGTGCGTGCATGTAGTGAGGCTGGCCTGCTCTCCCATAGGGATGCATGGGGAATGTCTGTGTCCCTAGTAATTCCTGATGTGTGGGGAGTGCATGCTCGAGTTTGGTATGTGCGTGTTCGTGGGAATGAATGCTTCGCAATGATGTATGTTGCGTGAACGTGGCATGTGTAGAAATGCCATTTCTGGGACTTGGCATATTACTGTAAAATATGCCTGCAGTGTGATTGGCTGGAGCTGGCTGGTGAGCCTGGCTCCAGGAAGGCTGGATGGGTCTGCCCGGTGGTGAGTGTGAGATTAGCATGCTTGATGGCTTGGGAGGAGTGCACCCGGTCCCTGATGGGCCTGGACTTTCCCCAGACAATGCTGGCTCCACCCCCTGTAGTGCGACTGATGGCCCTAGCCCTGCCACTGAATAGAGAGGGTGGTTGGGGTAAACAGAGTACTTCAGAACCAGCTGCGACTGGTTTTCCCCCACCCTGCACCCCTGAGACAAAGGGGTTTTGCTGTATAAGAAGGGGCTGTGTCCCCATACAATTTGTCCTGTTCTTGGTTCTGCCTAGGATCCTGCCAGAGGGGGCTCTGCTGCTGCTGGGGCCAAGAGGACCGCCACTTGGGCTGTCTCCCTGCCTGGAGACCCAGTGTGCTGGCTCTGGCCCTGCCTTGCCCCTCTGCCTGCCTCCAGTCCCTGCTGGAGCTTTTGCTTTACTTAGAGTGCATGGGAGCGCTCTGATTCTGATTTATAGCGCTGGGCGCGCTTAAGTTTCCTGATAGCGCTGGGCGCCCTTCTCTTGGCGCTTGAGAGCGCTTTTATTGCATTACCGGTGCCCACCCGGCGTCAGAGCCGATTTGCCGATTTTCGGCATAGCGAGTGCCCACCTCGCTTTATTTTATTATTTAAAGGCCGGTGCCACCCGGCATTGCCCCGTTGTTGGATTTTGTAAATACCTCGAGGGAGCCCACTCCTCGGGTACTGAGAAGCCGCCTGCCTATCTGGAACGGGCCGCCGCGCTGCCCGCGACGACCCGGAAGTGTTCTGGCCGACCGGCCAATCACAGCGCGGCCCCTCGAGGCCGACCGGAAGTCCCGCCCCGCAGCCGAGCAGCGCGAAGGAGGAAGCAGCCGGCTCTGCCCTCGAGGCTCCCGGAGTGAAGGGGAGCCCCGCGCCGACGAGAGGAGACGCATCCGGCCCAGCGAGACCCGGTGAGTGAGGCAGAAGGGAGGGGCGTCGGGACACATTGGCGGTGTCCGCCCCCCCCCTTTCCCGGTAGCGCGTGCTCACGCTTGCATTCAGGGTGAAGCCACGAGGGCTTCACAGGGGCATTAAGTGATTCCTGAGTCCCCCGTGAGGGACTCCGACGAGCTTGGGCATATTTTGGCATCGAGCCACGAGAGGCTCCCGCCCACATCATTCTTTTGAGAGCGCTGGAGCTCTATTCGCCCTTTTTGTTCATTGAGCCCTGAGAGAGGCTCTGGGGGCATTTGCACTGATTTAGAGCGCTGAGCTCTATTTGCACATTTTTCCTGTGAGCCCCTGAGAGGCTCCTTGCCCACTTTGGTTCTTGAGCCCTCCTGGCTCCAACGTTTGCCCAGTGCATATTTAACAACTGTCCAGCACTTAGTGGACAGTTGCCACGTTTAGGCTTTGTGTTCTGTGCTGCCTGCACAGCCTCCCTGACATTAAGACTCAGGGCATTCCGCCCCTTTCGAGGCCAGTTGGCCTGAGGGACACTTTTGAGTGCTGTGCTTTGTGCACCCCGCGCATTATTTCTTGCTATGTGATTCTTGCGCATATGTTCTAACCTGTACCTTTTCTAAAAGTGACCTGATTAGGTATTTTTATGGTTATCCCCTTTTGCTAAATGTGACCTGCAGAGAGGATTGTTTATGTTTATTCCATTATGCTAGATGTGACCTGCATAGTAGATTGTTGATGGTTCATTTCATGTTAGGTTTCCTTCCCTTTGCTAAGAGTGAACTGCTTAGGTGTTGGTATTCCTTCCTTAGGTCCTAGTTACCTGCGTGATTTACCTACAGTGAGTTAGGGTTGCGTAGGAGGTCCTTACTGTTCCAGTGATTACTGGATGTGTGTTGCATTTATAAGTTTGGTGCTACTCATTCTATGTTTACGACATAAGTGTATATCTACCAGTATTATTTTCTGACAAGTGCCTACCCCTGACAGTGGTCCAGGTGGCCCTGTCCTGTACATAATTCCCCTTGTAAATTCTGCCCGTGCCTCTGGCACATTGTACAGTTTGCGTGTGTTATCTAATGTATTTTGTTTATTATAATACAAAGGCTATTTTTGATATAACCTTGTGTGGAGTCTTTTCTTTGTGGTGGGCCTTGGGTGTTGTTGCTGGGGTGCGTGCGCAAATACTTAACTCATACCGCCTCCAAGTTTAGCCTAGACTGCTCGCGCCACGCTACCTAGAGGGCGAGTGGGGGTTGCCTTGGTGTGTGACTCCCCTGCCCTGACTTTAGAAATGGCGATCCCTGACTGACCTCGACGCGAGTCTTGGCCGGCCAGGGTCCCGTTTCTAACAGAATGTTTAAACAATGTCAAACATTCACCCCAGTACAGAGATCTGGGCCTCAATACATCGTTTTTTCCCCTCCCCATGTCATCCCATTTTAAACCCAGCCATATACAAATCAGTCTTGACCCTGCTCCCTATGGGAAAAGTCCAGTCCGAACTGCCGGGCAAGGTCTTCCCTGGACTTGAAACAAGCATCCTGGAACGGGTTTCAGGGTTTCACCCCTCATCAGTCAGGCTAGCTTGACTCCAGTGGCATGGAGAGCACTGGAGCCATGTCTGGGTATACCCATCCCACTTGGGTTGAAAAATGCAAAAAGAACAGATGATGAACAGAATGTTGAACAATATCAAACATTCACCCCAGTACAGAGATCTGAACCTAAATCCATAGTTTTTTTTTGCTCCCTATGGCATTTCCGTTTAAACCCAGCCACATGCGAATCATTCTTGACCCTGCTCCCTATGGGAACAGTCCAGCCCGAACTGCCAGGGCAGGTCCTTCCTGTCCTGGAAACAAGCATCCTGTGACCAGTTTTGGGGTTTCACCCCTCATCAGCCAGGCTAGCTTGACTCCAGTGACATGGAAAGTAAGGGACCCACGTCTGAGCATACCCATCCCACTCGGGGTGACAAATGCAAAAAGAACAACTGATGGACAGAATGTTGAACAATTTCAAACATTAATCCCAGTACAGAGATCTGGGCCTAAATCCATTGTTTTGTTGCTCCCATGCCATTCCAGTTTAAACCCAGCCATATGCAAATCAGTCTTGACCCTGCTCCCTATGGAACTGTCGGGCTCAACATGCCAGGCCTGGTCCTTCCTGGACAGCAAACGTTTCCGCACTCCAGCCACCATCTTTTTGTGTTTGCTGTGTTCGCCCTATGTGGCCAAGGGTTTGTCCAGACGTGGACCCCCTTGCTCTATGTGCCACAGGATTCAAGCTACAGTCAAACAATGGCCTTATCGGAAAAAGCAACATGAGAAGAAAAAGAGTCAGATTCACTCCACAGTTACGAGGTGAGGACAGCAGACAAGATTTCAAAACCAGAAGAGCAAGGCACATACACATAATTGCATTTCTGAAAATTTAGTTACTAGAAGTCAGTCTCAAACAACATTCTTAATTACACATTATATCGAAAACTCTTAATGCCAAAAATGCAGTTCTTCATCTGGTCTAGGAAGGTGGAGGAGTGATTGGCTTCAAGCTAGCCTGGCTGATGAGGGGTGAAACCTTGAAACTGGTCCCAGAATGCTTGTTTCATGCCCAGGGAGGACCTGGCCTGGCAGTTAGGGCTGGACTGTTCCTTTGAGAAACAGGGTCAAGACTGATTAGCATATGGCTCGGTCCAAACTGGGGTGGCATAGTGAGAAAAAGAATGATGATTAAACCCAGATCTGTGGCTGGGGTGAGTGGTTGAAATGTTTCAGCAATCTATCCATAATCTTGTTGTGTTTGTCCCAATTGTCAAGCACAGTCAGCCGACTTTCAACACATGCTTTGATCATTCCCAGATATTACTGGCTTTTGGTAGTCTTTACACACACTATTAGCCACAGTTATAGAGCTAACAACACTCCACTCATGGGAGTGGTTGAAAAATGTCAGCACTCCATCCATCATCTTGTTGTGTTTGCTATGTTCGCCCTAAGTGGTCAACATGGGACCCTTGCTCGCTGTGCCACTGGGTTGAAGCTATCCTGCCTGTTGAAGGGTGAAACCCCGAAACCAGCCCCAGGATGCTTGTTTCCAGTTCAGGGAGGACCTGGCCTGGCAGTTTGGGCTGAACTATTCCCATGAGGAAGAGGGTAACAAGACTGACTTCAATATATATGGCTGGGTCCAAACTGGGGTGGCATAGTAAGCAAACGAACGATGGATTAAACCCAGATCTGTGACTGGGGCTGAGTGGTTGAAATGTTTCAGCAATCTATCCATCATCTTGTTGTGTTTGTCCCAATTGTCAAGCACAGTCAGCCGACTTTCAACACATGCTTTGATCATTCCCAGATATTACTGGCTTTTGGTAGTCTATACACACACTATTAGCCACAGTTACAGAACCGAACTCCACTCATGGGAAGCTACAGCATTGGGCATTTTTCCAAGGAGAAAAATCCATAACGTTCGGGTTCACTTTGCAAATGTTGCCCTTCCTTCAGCCAAGCACATACTGACCATATGTTGGTGTGCACTAAAGCCCCTGTTCTTCCTCCAGTGGTGTTTAGCTTTGCTTCATTGGGGTGATCCAGAGATTTCTGTGTCGCACTGGGAAGAATTCCGAAGATCCGGAGATGCCCCTTAACAGCAGCCTGGGACACTGTGCTAACGCAATTTAAAGAGCACATGAACGAGTGGCCCTGTGCCCCTTGCATTGCTGTACTTCTCCTCAGCCTCAAGACTCGGCACCGGTCATGCCTCCTAGAGGTGCGCTCAGACCAGTGCATCCATCCTGTTCCTTCATCCGCCAGTCCATGCTTTCAGCTCATATATTACTTTCTGTTTCCCCCCTCTAAGTTTGACTTTCCTGACTTTAGATTTTCCTAACTTTATAAACCTCCTATTTTTCCATGATGAAGACCCCAAGGGGCAGATTTATGTTAACTGGCGCATCCCCAGGGATGCGCCAGTTAACATGCGCCACAACTCCGCCAGCCATGGTGCGCTGCATTTATAATGCGGCGCACCATGGTGCAAAAACGGCACAGATGCGTGACACATCTGTGCCGGAAATGTGGCGCATTGCTGGAGTTGCGTCGCAAGCGCGACGCAGCTCCAGCAAGGCTCGGGGGTGCCCATGCTGCGTCAAGACCTACGCCTGCTTCAAGCAGGCGCAGGCTTTTGACGCAGCATTGGCTTAAAAGTGACTGAGTGAAATCTCATAGATTTCACTCATCCACTTTTGCAAGGCGCACCTGCCCCGGAACGCCCACCCTGCGCCGGAACGCCCACAAGCGGCGCAGGGCTTTACAACGTGACGCATCTGCCTAGATGCGTCACGTTGTAAATCGTTCGTAGGGATGCGCCACGTTTACGCCGCCTTGCGTGACGCAACAGCGGCGTAAACGTGGCGCAAGGGCCTCATAAATCTGCCCCCAAATATTTACTGATACGGTATCTAAACTGACGTAGCCAACTATTTAAGACTAAAAGCTCTAAGATAATAGAGGCATTGAAATTAATTCATGTTGTGTATTATATGCTTTGTATTACAACTCTAAATAAATGAATCTCTCCGTGTAATATCACTCTAATGAATTAATCTCTCTTAATATATATACTGCAAAAAAACGTGTTGAATTGTATTACTGTAGTGCAGAGCATTAAGTAATCTAAAAACCTAATAAAAATTTGAAACGTAATTAAATACTGATTACTTTGTTTCCCGATTGTTCCACATTTTGCTAGCGTCAAAGCACTAATTAGAAGTATCTGCATCTCTTGAATAACTGTTAACAAAAGCTAAATGGCGGCACAAAAATACAAGAGGGGCCCCAACTACTGTGCTTTCAAAAATTGGACACTGACAATGGTATGAACACAGATACTCTTTGAGCATTACAGCATGCTATTCAGTTAGAACCTCAAGTAGCTGAAAGTAGGAAAAACTCCCGCTCCCCTGGACTGCAATTTTGGTTTTCAGTTTTGCCCTGAACTGAAAACCTGCCCTGAGCGCCGGGCCAGGCAAGTCCCCTCTCTTAACAAGCATTTGCAATGCAATAGGTCTCGCAATAGAAAAGTTTGAGCTTTTGGTGTGTAAAATTTAAATATTTTTTAATTATTGTTTATGTTTTTCAAAATATAAAAGTATTAATTTTGTTATTAGAAATGCCAATAGTTATAAAGTTAGCAAATGTTACATCTATAGCATTAGTAAAGGTACATGTTTAGTTTCCCCCTGTCTTACATGTATTGATCTGACAAATCACAATGTTTTAACAAGAACAGAAGTGAAAACATTTAAAATCTTTTTATGACATTTGTAATAAAGCTTGAAACATTGACAGTAAATATTTGAACCAGTTGTTGTTGAATGGTTGCACAGATTGATGCTGTTGTGGCGCTGAGTGATGTTGTTTTGGGGACAAGTGATGCTGTGGCGTTCAGTGATGCTGTTGTAGCGCATAGTGATGTTGTGGTGCCCCTGAGTGGTGTTGTGGTGGTGCTGAGTGGTGCTGTGGTGGTGCTGAGTGGTGCTGTGGTGGTGCTGAGTGGTGCTGTGGTGGTGCTGAGTGGTGCTGTGGTGGTGTTGAGTGATGCTGTAGTGGTGCTGAGTAATGTTGTGGTGGTGCTGAGTGGTGCTGTGGTGGTGCTGAGTGATAATGTGGTGGTGCTGAGTGATAATGTGGTGGTGCTGACTGGTGCTGTGGTGGTGCTGAGTGATGCTGTGCGGGCGATGGTTGATGCTGTGGTGGTGCTGAGTGATGCTGGGGTGGTGCTGAGTGGTGTTGTGGTGGTGCTGAGTGGTGCTATGGTGGTGCTGTGGTGGTGCTGAGTGATGCTGTGGTGGTGCTGAATGATGCTGTGGTGGTGCTGAGTGATGCTGTAGTGGTGCTGAGTGGTGCTGTGGTGGTGCTGAGTGATGCTGTGGTGGTGCTGAGTGATGCTGTGGTGGTGCAGAGTGATGATGTGGTGGTGCCGAGTGATGCTGTAGTGGTGCTGAGTGGTGCTGTGGTGGTGCTGAGTGGTGCTGTGGTGGTGCTGAGTGATGCTGTGGTGGTGCTGAGTGATGCTGTGGTGATGCTGAGTGATAATGTGGTGGTGCTGAGTGGTGCTGTGGTGGTGCTGAGTGGTGCTGTGGTGGTGCTGAGTGATGCTGTAGTGGTGCTGAGTGATGCTGTGGTGATGCTGTGGTGATGTTGAGTGATAATGTGGTAGAGCTGAGTGATGCTGGGGTAGCGCTGATTGATAATGTGGTGGTGCTGAGTGATGCTGGGGTAGCGCTGACTGATGATGAGGTAATGCTGAGTGGTGCTGGGGTGGCGCTGGTTGATGCTGTGGTGGTGCTGAGTGATAATGTGGTGGTGCTGAGTGGTGCTGTGGTGGTGCTGAGTGGTGCTATGGTGGTGCTGAGTGATGCTGTGGTGGTGCTGAGTGATGCTGTGGTGGTGCTGAGTGGGGCTGTGGAGGTGCTGAGTGATGATGTGGTGGTGCTGAGTGATGCATGTAACATTTGCTAACTTTATAACTATTGGCATTTCTAATAACAGAGTGTGCTGAGTGGTGCTGCGGTGGTGCTGAGTGGTGCTGTGGTGGTGCTGAGTGATGCTGGGGTAGCGCTGAGTGATAATGTGGTGGTGCTGAGTGATGCTAGGGTAGCGCTGAGTGATGTTGGGATAGCGCTGAGTGATGCTGGGGTAGCGCTGAGTGATGCTGGGGTAGCGCTGAGTGATGCTGCAGCAGTTATGTCATACAGGGACACATTCTTTTGTTGCAAGCAAGGGGTGAGTAAGTGATTTGCGTTGAATCACAGGATGTTCAGCAGACGTCCAAAGCCCTGAGCCAGCAATTCTGAGAGTTAAGCCACACCCTGTCTTGGTTCTATAATGACAGCCAGAGCAGAGAGCGAGAGAGAGGGGGCTTGTACCTGGCTTAGATGCTTGGTATGTTGGGCAGGTCAGTGTTTTAGGGTATAACTTACGGCGACAAGCCCTTAGCCGTGGGCTGCACGCATGCCCCTAGAATTATGTTCTGACTTTTCTGCATTTCTTGATGGGGACACAGATTAAGTCGCCGACCCTTTTAATATCTTTCCCCTGCCATATAAAGATGTGTTTACCAAGTCCCACGCTGTTTAAATGTAAACTATGTAAGTATGCTTCAGCTCACAAGTATGAATCCGCGCAAGGCCAGCTCTGCCTACCATCCTTCAGCGCACGCTAAGTTGGGATTTAGTCCAGTTATTCGCAGCGCTTAGCATTTGTAAACTTGCGAAGTGAGGCTGTGGTCACGGTCTGTATTATTTTCAGTTCTTAGAAACAACAGCAGTGCGCAATTTAGCGCTATATAAAATCAAGGAGCTAGATTTATCAAGAAGCAATTCCCATGGGAAGTCGGCTTTTAAAGCAGATACCTGTGTTTTCCCACAAGGAAATGTCCCCTTAAACTGTGATGTTTGTGTTTTTCACTCCGATGTGGAAATCAGTGGAATTCTTCGCCTGGTTTCCATGGGAATGCAGTAATCCTCCCTGTCCGTGGACAGCTGATAAGATTTCACCGGGTGCTCGTGGCTGGAGGTGGGTAGACTTTGCTCGCTCGTGCACACGCCTGGGGCGAGGCAGATTCTAAAGTACACACCCTGCTCGTTGCGTCTAGGCCCCAGACATTCTTTCGCAGTTACAAATGAACGTACCTTGTAATGAGACTTAACAAGTGGATTTGTAAGAGTTAAAAAAAACTAGAGTCAGTGAGAGCTGTGCCCAACGGACGGTTGTATGTGTAGTGTCCTGGCGAGATGGTGAGCTAGGTGTGTTTGAAAAGAAGGTAGGCACTATACTTCTGTGAGGGCAGGATCTGAAGCTGGGGAGAGAGAGTGCAAGTTGCCTAAAGAATTGGAGTTTGTAGTATTTCTTTCAAACATGCCCCTAGAATTACTGAGTCCCACGCTGTTTAAATGTAAAGCGACGTGCCTCGCGCGGCAGCAGGAACGGACGGTTGTATGTATAGTGTCCTGGCGAGATGGTGAGCTAGGCGTGTATGAAAAGAAGGTAGGCTCTATACTGTTAAAATGTGGAATTTCAAACCATTCATTAAGCAGGATGGCTCCGTCTAGTGGTCCTTGTGCAGTGTGTACGGAGCCATGTGGTATGATGTGATATATTTTCTGCCGACGTGCAGTGTAAAGTCCAGTAGCTTTGCTAATACATGTTTATGTGATCGAATCTGGAGTGATAGGGTATGCTGGGTTGTTTTTGGGGTTGACGACTGGGAGGAAAGTGTGAAGAAACCTGGCGGGAGGATCCTATTTGAAATGCTAACTTTGTTCAGCTGTGCATGGATGTGTTTCGAGGTCGTAGATGGTTGGTGTGAGTCAGAGGCCGAGACAGTAAGGTATCATGCAGATGAGGCGAATTATAACTGAAAGGGGACAGGAAAATGAAAGCAGCAGAAGGAAAAAGACAGGAGGGAGGAAAAAGGTGTAGAGAAAGGAAGGTGAAGGAGGAAGACAGTCGGAAACGAGGACGGAGGAGGGGAGGGGGTGATTAGACTTAAGAGGAGAGGCAGGAGAATGAGAAGGAAGGAAACGAGGACGGTGGAGGGGAAGGGGTGAGTAGACTTAAGAGGAGAGGCAGGAGGATGAGAAGGAGTAGAGAAGGGTGGGAGGGAATTAAAGTGGGAACAGCTAAAGGAACAAGGTTTGGAGATGGTGGACAGAGAAAACTGCAGGACGAGCACTGGGGGAAGGCTATTAAATGAAGTGGGCGGAGAGGAGCCGAAGCAAAACAAGCGGCCGGGGGGCATGAAGCGGATCACAGTGAAAGAAGTGTAATTAGGGGGAGGAGAAATGAGGCCGGGTGTGCTGGGGGGAGTAGAGATGCGAGTCCCGGCCTGCGGCCATGAAAAGTGAAGTGAATAAGGCTCGGTCTGCGTCCCCTGCAGCATGCACGAGGGAAGAAAGGCTGGCACTGGCAACCTGTCGGCTCTTGTAAGCTCACAAAACACACACATTACGAGCTCCTGGAAAAGGAAGTGACGCATTAATACAGTGAGTAACAATAGGGGAAAAGGAGAGAATAAACATAGAGCGTAAGTGAGCGAGAGGAGAGGAAGACGGGGGTAAACACTGAAGTGTAAAGGAGAGGGGGGCATGAAAAGGAAGAGGATGACATGTGGCTCGGGTCTGATGCAATTATGCGAGGCAGCCTGGTTGGGGAGTGCAGGGGGGGGCGGGGAGGGAAGCCTGTGGGAGGGAAGCCTGTGGGAGGCTGATGCCTTTGATGTGAGACCAGGGGGGAGTAGAAATGCGAGTCACGGCCTGCGGCTGTGAAAAGTGAAGTGAATAAGGCTCGGTCTGCGTCCCCTGCAGCGTGCACGAGGGAAGGAAGGCTGGCACTGGCAACCTGTCGGCTCATGTAAGCTCACAAAACACACGCATTACGAGCTCGTGGAAAAGGAAGTGACGCATTCATATAGTGAGTAACAATAGGGGAAAAGGAGAGAATAAACACAGAGCATAAGTGAGCGAGAGGAGAGGAAGACGGGGGTAAACACTGAAGTGTAAAGGAGAGGGGGGCATGAAAAGGAAGAGGATGACATGTGGCTCGGGTCTGATGCAATTATGCGAGGCAGCCTGGTTGGGGAGTGCAGGGGGGGGCGGGGAGGGAAGCCTGTGGGAGGGAAGCCTGTGGGAGGCTGATGCCTTTGATGTGAGACCAGGGGGGAGTAGAAATGCGAGTCACGGCCTGCGGCTGTGAAAAGTGAAGTGAATAAGGCTCGGTCTGCGTCCCCTGCAGCGTGCACGAGGGAAGGAAGGCTGGCACTGGCAACCTGTCGGCTCATGTAAGCTCACAAAACACACGCATTACGAGCTCGTGGAAAAGGAAGTGACGCATTCATATAGTGAGTAACAATAGGGGAAAAGGAGAGAATAAACACAGAGCATAAGTGAGCGAGAGGAGAGGAAGACGGGGGTAAACACTGAAGTGTAAAGGAGAGGGGGGCATGAAAAGGAAGTGGATGACATGTGGCTCGGGTCTGACGCAATTATGTGAGGCAGCCTGGTTGGGGAGTGCAGGCGGGGGGCGGGGGGCGGGGAGGGAAGCCTGTGGGAGGGAAGCCTGTGGGAGGGAAGCCTGTGGGAGGCTGATGCCTTTGATATGAGACCAGGGGGTCTCATATATATAGAGATGCGAGTCACGGCCTGCGGCTGTGAAAAGTTAAGTGAATAATTAGGGGAGGAGAACTGGCAGAGGCCGACCGAGCGCACGCTGGGGAAGCCTGTGGGAGGGAGGCTGATGCCTTTCATGTGGGGAAATGCGCGTGCTTGTGGTCACGTGATTCACGTGAAATGTTGGAAATCCGCTTTTTGGGAGCCTTGGGTTTAAGTCTTGGTTTGACGGCATTAGACTCGCATATTCATTCCTCACGGAATGGAATAGGCGAGACCTGCTGGGAGGGAAGCCTGTGGGAGGGAAGCCTGAGGGAGGCTGATGCCTTTGATGTGAGACCAGGGGGAAGTAGAGATGCGTGAAAAGTTAAGTGAATAATTAGGAGAGGAGAACTGGCAGAGGCCGGCCGAGCGCACGCTGGGGAAGCCTGTGGGAGGGAGGCTGATGCCTTTCATGTGGGGAAATGTGCGTGCTTGTGGTCACGTGATTCACGTGAACTGTTGGAAATCCGCTTTTTGGGAGCCTTGGGTTTAAGTCTTGGTTTGACGGCATTAGACTCGCATATTCATTCCATGCGGAATGGAATAGGCGAGACCTAATAACATTTAAATCTCTTCCAGATCCAGCTGAAATGTAAGCTTATCCGGCAGCCAATTTACAGCTATGCGCGATAAAAAGGTGCTATTTGAAGATTAGCAGCAGCGTTTAGGGAAGGGGAATACTGTCCCCTCACTTACTCGCAGTGCCTCAGTCATGTTTGGCAGTGTAAGGGGAGGTGAAAAGAGACACGGACCTCCGTGAATCAATCTGCTTGAACTGCACGGGTGCCAGGTCGACACAGTAAAACCTCTGGCCCAAGCCCCAGAAGGTCACTGTTGCCTGCAGTTAAGAAAGTCCACAATCCATGCCACCTGCAAAATTAGTGGGTTCATGCTATATCCTTTCTCTTGCTATCATGTTACAGCTTGCACAGAAAATATTAGAGACACGTCCTCACTGTCATATATCGTTGTGCCTGAGATAACAGTCTGAGCCGTTTGGCAGATCCACATTCGGAACACTGACTCAAACTACTCAGAGGAAACTCACCAAACAAGATTAGCAAACATTAACAAGCATTTGCAATGCAATCGGTCTCGCATTTGCCAACGTTAGAGCTATTGGCATTGTAAATTATAATGTTTTTTACTTATTTGTTTTGTTTGCAGTGGAGAAACGTAGCAGGTAAAGCAGCTGGCTTTGGAATTGGTAAACTAAGTTTGAGTTTTAGCTTGATTACTCGTATTGTGTTGTGACAGGTGTGGATGTATGTCAGTACAACAGGATCTTTTAGATCGCTGTACTTTACAACGCGGTTATTACAACGCAAGTCGTTACAACGACTTGCGTTGGAGGGCGCGGATTGAGGAATATTATAATTTTATATTCCAACACCAGTCCACGTAACAGTAGGGAAGGTGTTGGAATATAAAATTACAATATTCCTTAACCAACAGCGCCATCCACCGCAAGTCGTAGTAACAACTTGCGTTGTAATGGCAGCGTGGTAAAGGTCGTGCGGTGTAAACACTGCGTTGTAAACGACGTTTACCGGCAGGTGTAGTAGTTTAGCTCTTGGTCTGTTGAGCATTATGTCTGGGTATGCATACTACTTATGGTGTATGTTCTAAATGAAATCTCTCAAACCAAGGGTGCCATTAAGTGTGTGTGGAAGAATGCTAGTGGCTAAGCTCTGAGACAACCCCTGCCTGCTATTTCCTTTGGAGAAAGAAGCTTCAAAGAGAATGAGAGCAGCACTGGAGGGTGCTTTGCCTATACATGGCAAAGGATGTATGCCTCTACTTAAGATCTGTCAAGGTAGAGGTACCATCTAGTATACATTGAATAATGCAATGCGCATGGCAAAAAGGCACCAGGGAACACATAGTAGTCAAGTCAAGTCAAAACTTCTTTATTCGGTTTCAGCTTTAAAAACCATAAAAGTACAATTTCATGTTCAGCTCATTTAAAACAAACCGATATAAATATATAAAAACATTAAAAGATCAATATAGTGATACATAAACTTCGTGGTACATTCACCAATTGATAAAGTGCAAGTGAAACAGTATATATCGCTGTGAGCATAAGACATTATTCTCAGTATTTCCAAATTCCCTGATTAAAATAGTGCAAGACAATTTACTGCGCTAGGATAGATTTTCCCTATTTTTAACGCAAAACTTCAAAAACCTGGCGATGTTTTCTGCCATAAATGTAGTCTCCACTAATTGCAAAGCAATATAGGCGGGATGACATCTTCTTAATCCCAGATGTTTTAGTAGTGGGAACAACCAGTGAGTCCTAGGCTCCTTGTAAAATTTGCAAAAAGAACAGTGTGCATGGTGGATTGAGTAGAGGTTTCATCACATGGGCAGATGGTTAGAGGTTTAGCCCAAGTATTCGCCTCTGGAAATGAGACCAAGTGGTGGAATATGTTCCACCTAAAGCGGGTTAGCAGGAATCTGTCGTAAGCCTTTTGCTCAAACATTAAGTAAGGCTGAATAGCCACAGTAGTTTGTATTAGTAGTGCGTGTTGGACAGATGGTTTGCTTGCCTCACTAGCAAGCCTAAGCTGCTCTAAATGGTTCAGATATAGTTTTTTAAAATCTTTCCTTGGTATTTCAATTATTGTCAATGGAGATTGATAATATTTTCCCAGTCCTAAATCGTGCAGGAATTTTTTGATGTACATGAGCCATTTGATTTTACACCCATTTTCAAGGGAAAGACAATCCTCTAAAAGCCCTCGGCTCAAAACTGTGGTATCAGAGGACCAGATACGGTGCCACAAGAGTATCGGTTGAAGCTTTACTATGTCAGTTATGTATGTTAGGCCAAGCATAGTATAAACAGAGAGGAGTCAGTGGTTGGCAAAGTTGTGCTCACAGGCGACATGAGACTGTGCAACGGTGCAAAATTATACAAACTGTGTTGCATCCCTAATGCTGCACCAAGTGGCAGTGCTTGCCCTGGAGGACCAAAGGTTCCAGCACCCTGGGCAGCTGCATATGTATGGCACAGGGCGCCTGCCTCAGCACAAGATCCTTTAAAATGCAACTGGCATTCTGGTTGTCAGTCACACCCTCCATAGGAAGTCGTTGTTAGAGGGCGTGAAGAGTTGGGGGATAGGAGGGGGACAGACGGGGGTCAAAGCTGTGCATGCATGTAGAACAGGATGCCTATCTGTTCACTGGACTTCTGAGGAAGTGTCAGTAGCACTTCTACGTGGAGCACAGGGGGGGGGGGGCAGTGACTGCCCGGACGGAGAGGACACACTGAATGTAACAAACAAATAATGGGGATAATGTGCACATGAATGGCATCATGTAGTGGGTGCATGAGATCCCACAGGGCTGTGGTATTTGCACTGATAGCCCAGCTCTCAGCCACATACTGCACAGGCTGCACTCACCCGTCGAGGCAGGCACAGGGGTAAACCAATTGGCATGCATCTGCTGCTGATTCAGCAGTTGGTGCATGCTGGAGGATGGACAACACTGACAGGAAAGCGGAGAGCACAAAAACAGAAGACCTGTTCTGCCACAGATCAGGTGTGCCCTGGGCTTACATGCCACCGCTGTGCAACCAGAGACATTGAAGAGGCGCTGCCTCATATGGTAAAAAGACGCACACAGGGCACAACCCAGCCCAAAACTCTGTCACTCGCCAGGTGAGTTTTTTCCCGCAAGAAGGGGAAAAATGTCGCCCATTTGTGCATGAAATAGCCCAATCTGGCAACAGTGCTGGCAGGGTGATTTGGAGGCTGGAGTGGCAATCCTTCCTATTGTTCAGATGATGCATGGTTTTCGGCGGTCTAAAGCACCAAAGATGCTGCTTTCCTGCAGCTCTATATCAACTCAGCGGAAGTCTCAGCTGTAGTGACACTAAAATAATACTAATGATGCTGAGAGAGACCAGGAGCTCAGGGAAAAGCTGATACGGCACTCCCTGATTTTATGTGCATGTTGTTAAAAGGCATGCAGACTTCAAATAAAAATATTTGTTCCGACTTCAAAAGTGTGCAGTAACCTCCACCCTGAAACTGAAACTAATTGCAGTAATCATACCGCTTGATAACCGCCAATTCTATCAAACGTCCGGGGGTCTCAAAACCACAGCAAGCTTGGTGCAGGGGTAATTTAAAGAGGCAGCACCCTGCATATAACTGTGAACATTGTTAAAAGTATCGGCAGAGGAGAAAAGGGTTAACAGAACGCCACATGCTGCTGCCCGAAGTAAACAGAGGCAGCCAACAGGTGGGTGCTGGTGGTGGGGGGGGGGGGCACCCCATGTGGAGATACAGCACTCCCTACTTATTTATTAAGTTTTGATCTGCCCTGAGAGTGTGTGTCATTAAAAGGGCTGCAGTCTTCAAATAACAAGCACAGGGGAGGAGGAGGCAGCCGCAGTGAGGAGACAGAGTGAGCGGCAGCATCAGGTTAGCATCAGAGAGTAGGGAGAGGAGAGTAAGAGAGGGAGCCATCGTGGGCAAGTTCCTGAGCCTAAACAAGCAACAATCAAAAAAGAGTGCTTGTAAAGTAATACATTACATAAAGAGTAAGAGCATATGTAAATGGGGCAGTCCTCATAGGAGGTTATAAAAGTAGAGAAGAAGGGACTACTGAGCATATTATCCAAAGAAAAGCAGCCATTTACGAAGGACAGTAAAAGGAGCCATTTGGAATAGGTGGGCCGTGCTTAAAGCCCATATTCTACATACAGCATGTCTTGAAGAGACAGCGCATGCGCTGCCTAGGCGAGACCTAAAAAACACTTGTTCCCACTTAGAGCCCATACCAAACAGGCCAGTAAACAGTAGAAATCACTCGTCCCTGGAAAAAAACAGCTTGACTTTGATAGCAGGCAAGTGCATTTTTAGAGCCTAATTGATGTTCATTGTTGGCACATTATAGTGGCCCCTGTAGATGGGGGATTGGTTTTGACTGGTTGTATATAATGATATCACATGAGCTACTGTGAAAGAACTGCTTGCTGTTAGCTGCCTATCTGTAATATCCTGATAGGGGGCTGCAGTCTCCTGACAGTGTCTGCTGTGATAGGGGTCCTAGCATTGGCTGGTTCTTTGTGAAGTATCGATTGGGGCTCCAGTGTGACCGGGGCAGTGCTTGGTCCTTGATTATTGTTACAGATATTCTGGTAGCTATTCCTGTTGAAAACAAGGACTTGTCATTTACAGAAATACTCTAATAGTAGATCAGTTGGAAGTTATTATCTTTCTGCTGCTTGTCATCAGATATCTTGATCTGAAAATCCTTTCAAAGAAAGTGTTAGTATGATTTTTGAAAGTTAGTACATGTGCAGGTGACCAATGTCTCCTTAGTAACTCTTACCTTCCTTGAAGACTGTTTTTGCATTTGCTGCAATGATTAGCATGAAGATAGTAGCAAGAGACATGCTGCTCACTCTGTAGTTCATGCTGTAGATTCTGAAAGAGAGTTTTTAATAGAGACGTGTGATGGTTGATTTTTTAAAGTTAGAAGCAATGACAGTAAAAACCCAATTTACAGCTCTTACAGTGGATAAGAAGAATCACTTTTATAAAGATGAAGGGCCTGATGTACTAAACATTTTAGTAGCCAGAAATCCTCCTATTTGCAACATCAGAGGGCTTGCAACTGCTATAAAGGCAGACTGCTAAACCTATTTTAGGATCAGTAAAGATTTAGCAACTCTTAAAGTGGGTTTAGAAATAGATACCAAATTGCATTGCAGAAGGGGCGAGTTGAGGGTGCCCATTCCAATTAGCAATTCAGTACCCTATGTATCAATGGTCTGCAACCAGAATTCTGTTGCAAACCATTGATAACTGATTCACAAAGGGAAAGGGTTCCCCTTTAGACCCTTCCACATTCGGAAATTGGTGTGACAGCTTTAGGGATGGTAGTCATTGGTCAGGGGACAACACCTAGCTCTTATTGAAGGTTTTCAAACCTGAAAAGCTTTTTGAGAGCAGCCCTGTTTCCTTTAAAGAATCAACTTGTCTTAAAAATAAAATACAATTAAAAATGTTTTCAAATTTGAAGTATTTTTTTTTTGATAATCAAATTTATTGTTTTTCGAGCACATTGAATGAGTCAGCAAAAGCACGGAGGACCAAAGATCAATTACATTCTTGTGAGCATAGCATCCCATGGTTTCATACCCCATAAGATATACAAAGTAAGGAGGCGATTCAATCCGAACCCTCCACAGTATCCAACCACTTCCCACACACCCTGCAGTATTTTTTAGGACGTCCTCTCCCCATCAAAGGGCTTTCTCCTGGGTCGCGCACCTGTCCACCCCCCTTCGCCACCTCCCAAGGTCCGGTGGGTCAGGACATTTCCATGCCGCTTCTATGTCACTCTTGGCGACAATCATAGCTGTGTTAAAGAACATCCTATCATTTCTGGACCCGTCCAGCCCGTCCGTGATCACCGGAACTGAATGACGTGGGTCATGGGGAGCACCCCACCCCAGGACCTCCGTAAGCTCCTCCTCAATGGCCCTCAAAATCGCTACAGGCTGGGACAGGATCAAATCACATGAAAAAAATCAGCCGGAACATGGTTACATCTCGTATATGACGGGTCCGGGCGCGGGCCTGCTCGTGGAGGCGCAGGGGAGTGAGGTAAGCTGCATGTAAGTAGTAGAGTTGGATCAGCTTAAGTTTGGCGGAGGCGGTGACCATCCTGGGTGCCATGAGGGCGTTGCGTCAGTTCACCTCAACGAGGGAGCCCACCCACTCTACCCATTGGTCCCTCAACTTGTCCAGGGAATAGGGGGTGTTGTTGACTAAGGTGCGGTATATGCGGGAGATACCCCCCTTACCCAGGTCTTCCAGCATAGTCTGCGCCTCGAAAGGGCTGTATTCGGGGAGCCTTGTGTCATCCGTGATGTGCGTTTGGAGGGCATGCCGCAGCTGTAGATACTTATAGAATTGAATGAATGAATGAAAGAAAATTTATAACGCACAACTAAAACCCGAAGGCATCAAGGCGCCTATAAAATAAATCATCAGAGGCAAAACTACGGGTATGCTTTGGCAAATAGCTGTGACTTCAAAGCTTTCCTAAAGGACTGAAGAGTGGGAAGGGCCTTAATTTCAACGGGAAGAGCATTCCACATTTTTGGTGCTACTGTGGAAAAAGCTCTGCCACCCCATTTGGCTCTGCGGATGCATGGTACAGATAGCAGAGATTTGTTGGCGGAGCTCAGATTCCTCGAGGGGCTATTGGGGGCCAAAAGAGCCCCAATCCCCACTGACCTATTTCTCGCTAGGGCGCCAAAGGTAAGGCACAGGATTTTAAAAGAATTGGGAGGAATGTAAGGAATAGCGGGTTTGAAGCTCCTGAAAGGAAAGCATATGGCCTTTAGCCCATACGTCCCCCAGTTGTGAGATGCAAATGAGGTCCCATGATTCAAACCCCCTCAGCCCACTAACCTCCTGGAGCCATGCCCCATGCAGGAGCGGCGTACATTGTGTCAACCTGCGCGCAATAGCGGTCTGTGGAGGAAGTGCTGCCGTGCGGTGACGTGGAGAGAGGCAGGGTGGGGGGGGGTAGTAAACTATGGATTACGGCTGATTACAGGTAAGTAATCATAAAAATAAATGAAACGAATTTCATTGCATGCACTGCATCACCAAATGCAATGCAGTGCATGCAACTAAATTCGTTTTATTTATTTTTATGTTTACTTAACTGTAATCGGCCGTTATCCATAGTTTCCTACACCCACCCTGCCCCTCCCCATGTCACTGCCAGGCAGCACTTTCACGACCCACCGCTACTGCCTGCGTGTCCAGCCAGTGTGACGTAACGAGGCTCGCCAGGCCAATTATACGGAGCGTGTCACGTCGGGTAGTTGGGATGGATGTTAGGTAATCCCAGCTCACTCAGCTCAAGCCATTAGGCCGGGTCAGACCAGCCCCCATTGAACCAGTCGTGGACCACCAGGAGACGTGCAGCCAAGAAATAAAGATATGGGTGCGTCCTCCCCATACCCCCGTCAGAGGAGGGGATCCGGCATGCAGACAGAGCCAGGCGCGCCCTCCCACCGCTCCAGAGAAACTTGGTAGTTAGACTGTCCAGTTTCCTGAACCAGGTTCTGGGAAAGCAGAAGGGGCATTTTGAAGGACGTAATGAAATCTGGGGAGGATAATCATTTGAAACAGAGCAACCCTCCCCAAGGGGTTCAGGGGCAGCGTCTTCCATTTTTGAAGATCCTCTTTGGCCTTTTTAACCAATGGGTCAACATTGAGGGACCAGCCCAATTCCGGAAGATGGGTGACCCATATCCCTAAGTATTTGAAGGATTGTCGCCGAAGCAGTATAGTGGATTGCAAGTTGTAGCAGTCCCTGGAGAGGTGCAGTAGGACCAATACCGATTTCCAGGGGTTCAGCCAAAGACCAGATGCATACCCGAAGGACTGCAAGAACTGGAGGCAGTATGGCACGAGGTGGCGGGTTCGGCCAGAAAAACCAGGACGTCATCCGCATATAGTGCGATTTTGTTCCTTTTCTGTATTGGGCCACTCCCAGCCACGAATACGATCCTCAACCCGCACTAGGGAAGCCAAGGGCTCCATTGCCAGGACAAATAGCAAGGGTGAAAGGGGACATCCCTGCCTAGTGCCCCGGCTAATGGGGAAGGCCTCAGACAATACACCGTTGACCAACACACACGCTCTCGGGTGTGCGTAAAGGACCTGAACCAGGGCCTTAAACTGGGGTCCAAACCCCATCTCGGCCAATACATCCCGTAGATATTCCCAGTCCACCGAGTTGAAGGACTTTTCAAAATCTATGGACAGGAGAGCTAAGTATGGGGTGAGCAAGTGCCGTTGGGCTAGAGCTAGCTGTAGCCTCTGAAGGCAATGTCGGGTCCCATGTTGGGGCATGAAGCCACATTGGTCTGGGTGGACCAGTAGGGGTAAATAGAGCTTCAATGGCTGAACCAGAATGGTGGCATACAGCTTAACTTCCGTATTGAGGAGGGGGAAGGGACGGTAGTCTGCGCATTGGCGGGAGGAAGGCTGGGATTCGGCATTACCGCAATGTTGGCAATATCCATCTTTGGCAGAAAGGAGCCTTTCTCCAAAGCTTCTTGAAATAAGTCAGCCTGACGGGGCACAAGAGTGTTGCGGTACGCCGCATAATACTCCTGAGGAAGGCCATCTGGGCCCGGGGTCTTACCCGATGAGGTGAGGGAGATCGCTTCTTCGATTTCTTTCTGAGAAATGGGGCGATCCAGATCTTTCTGGGCTGCCATCTCCAGCCGAGGGAGATGTACATTACCCCGTTCAAGGAGAACAGTGAGCGATAGGTCAGGGTTTGCGCTGTGTATAAATGCCTGTAGTAGGCGGTAAAGGTGTTAGCCATCGCCACAGGGTGCGGTGCACCGTTCCAACCTCGTACACCACATCTGGGCTAATGCTATTCGCCCTGTGGATATGCGGTTAGCCTGTGCAATATCGTACCGTTTTTGCTTCCCCAGCCATAAATTCTGGCTATCAACAACCTCCATAGGAGCTTATCAGCGTCCAGGGATAGTTGTCTGATTTTGCCCCGAAGGTGAGCAAGTTTTCGGGCCTGGGCGGCGTCATCAGACAGGGACAGGGATTGTTCCAAGAGATGCACCTGAACCACCCTCAAGGAGATTTCCCGCAATTGTGCCTGCCTCTGGTTCTTGAGCTGCCCTTTCACAACACCCAGTTTCGTCGCCTTTCCTGCCTCCCATAGGGTACCCGGGGAGGATACTGAGCCTTTGTTAGTAAGGAAGTATTGCTTGAGTTCCGTCCCTACCACCTTTTTTTAACTCTTAGTCTTGGAGGAACCATGCGTTCATTTACCATGTTTGGCGGGCTGAGTGGGGGAGCCCCCGTGCTAAGGAGCACTGGAGAGTGGTTGGAAATACCTCTAGGCTGGATGCGGACATCTATGATCTCAGAGCAGTCAGATGCGGGGACAAAGATCTCATCTATGCATGCCTGTGTGTGCTGAGCCGTGGAGGTGTGTATGAATTGAGTGGTGCAGGGTGCCATTTGCGCCATGCATCACAGAGGCCCAGGGACTCGGACCAGTGCCTTAGCTGTTTCGCTTGCGCCATTCGGCAGATGGAGGGAGGGCCTGTTGTATCAAGGATCCGTGAGGAGACTGCATTAAAATCGCCCCCAACAAATGTGTTGCCCAGAGGCAGATTGTTCAGAAGGGCAGCAGTATGTGTAAGTGTGGGCGTGAGCATTGAGGGGGGGTCATATACAGACATGAGATTGAAGCCAGCCAATGAGCCACAAACTGTCACTGATGACCCTTGAGGGTCATGGGCCACCTGGGAGAGGACAAAGGGCAGAGTGCGTTCAAGAGGATAGCCACCCCGCTGGAGCCCTTGGAGAAGCTGGAGTGCCATACTCTATCGTACCCATAGCGAGCCAGAAAGGGACAGCAATTACCTAGGAGGTGCGTTTCTTGAAGCATAATGATATCTATGTGGAGGCGTTGCGCATAGCGCAGGACTGCCATGCGCTTATACCGGTCCAGGAGACCATTGATGGTCCACGACAACACGTGGAGAAACGCCCTAGGTGTAGTACTAGCGGTCATGGCAGTCGGTACCTGGGTCTGGGATGTGCAATCCTACAGGGGTGCGTGAATGCGCATGGGAGCTCATAAATGTATGGTTAATCGCTTGGAGTGAGGACATATCCAGCCCTTGTAAAAGAAGCATCTGTCATTCCGTGGCAGCTGAAACAAGAAAGCAAGAAGAACAATAACATAGGGAAAAAGCCCTCGCAAACCTCCCCTCCACTCCCACCCCCCACCCTACACTTCGAGAACAGAAGTATCTGTCGACCCCCCATGTTAACAATACTAAACTATAACGCTTGTATGAGTTGCATGGAGGACCCCTCCAGAAGGAGGGATGGGCAACAGATCAGCATTGGAACAAGAGAACTGAACTTAGAAGTCACCCAGTGTCAAAGAGCCCTGCCAAGGGAGTGGCTTGTCTTTGAGGTCGATGGGCAACACACCTAGCCCAAGAGGCCCTCAGTAGGAGTGCGAGAAAGATCCGAGTCCAGGGGTGTAGAGTGTCCCACAGCGGCAGGCCCGGGGGGCGGGGCACACGTTTCCACACACACCGCTGCCCGAGCCAACAGCCGGTCCCGCCTCACTCACCGGGATAATCTGTGGATGGAGCTCACAGCCTGGGGGCTAGTCTGGCAAAATTACTCCTAGGTGCTCCTCACTGCCGCTGGTATTGCTCCCTAAGCGCCAGCCGACTCTGGCCGAATACCAGAGGATGTAGGATTTAGGCCTCGAAGCCGCCACCACCAGCTCCACGGGCGGCAGGGCTCCTAGGGCTCCTCTGGGCCGATCCCGCCCGCCACTTAGGGAAACGCTGCCCAAGGCCAAGGCACTAGAAGCAGCCCTGCCGCCGCAGGTCATACGGCTCCCACCTGCACCGGCACACGAGAAGCGCCTCAGTGCCGCCGGCGAGGTGCCGCCGCAGTATGAAAGGTGGGCCGTTGCAGGCCGCAGGCTCCTGACGGCCTCAAATGCCCCGCACCAACATTACTGGCACAGAAGATCGGCACCATCGTATCGGGGGTCCTCTGCAGGCAGGTAGAGCTCACGGATGGTTGACGATGCTAGCAGGATTCAAGGCGGATACGGAGGGGTCCGGAACACTCTTAGAGTGCGGCCGCCATCTTGACCTCACAGGCCACGCTCTCTAAATTTGAAGTATTTTATCAAGGATGATGGTTTGCTGACCCTTGCAGGCTCCCATCCCTGTGGAAGTAGCCAATCAGAGGGAGTCACAATTTGCGACCTGCCTAATGGATAATAATTAAGCAGGCTGTTCTGTGACCTACGTTCCCTCTAAGGCGCGCGCGCGCGCGCGCACCGCTCTTGACCTCACCGCGCACCACCTAGCGTGGAGCGCGCACACAGTCAGGAAGTCGGGAAGTCCCGCCGCCGGCCGCTTTGAAAGAAGCGAGCGGCGCGAATGCGGCGGAGCGGTCGTTAGGAGTGCAGGTAAGGAGGTGGGGGAGGGCTTGTGGCGCTTGAGGCTATGAGGGAGGGCGGGGTAGACTCTGGCCTTTTGTTTAAGTAATGCTGTTAATCAGAGCCCCTTCACGGGCTCCGATTAACAGTAATACTTAAACAAAAGGCCAGAGTCTTCCCCGCGCTTTCCTAACAAAAGAGTAGACAGTTTCCAAACACACGCTGTGTTTGGAAACTGCCTACGCTTTTGTTAGGAAAGCGCGGGGAAGACTCTGGCATTTCGCTTAAGTATTACTGTTTAATCGAACACTTGATGCGGTGGGTCTGACCTTAAATAACAAACGTTAAGTCCCCCGCTAATAGTTGTGGGTACCACAAAAAAAATGAGATGGCTAAACCACACAAATGACGGGGCTACCGTATCACATTTTAAAACAGGGGACCTCACTGAGAGAATTCATACACGCTCGTTTTTCTTTAAATAAGGAGAGGAGGTGAATTAATGCAGTGAATGCCTTAATATAGGAACAGATAAGAACTACATTTATACTTATGTGTAAAATCATGATAAAGTAACAGACAACAGTTTGAGATTTTCGGATGTTTTTTTTTAATCGCACAGGAAAGCATCGGATAAGAGTTCTGGTATTTGACATAGCTTGGTGGTCGCTGTGCCAACAAAGATCTGGATGTGAATGCTATTACTGGAGATAGAATACCCCACATGATGTGTTGAACGTAACCAAGAAGTTCTGTGACCAAGTAAACGAATGGGGATTTAGGCTGAGTTTGATTATACAGGCTATGGTTCCACTTGGTCCCTTGCCACAATTTTCTACGTGTCTCAGGGGCCCTTTATTCCGACTAACATGTTATAATAAGTAAGGTTATGCGAAGTTGTATAGATATACTACTCACCATTGTAAATGCTTTTTATTTAATAGTCGAAAGCTTTGCAATGCTTGTGATGTTTTTTTTTATTTTAAAAAAAGCCCATTTTCAAACTCCCCTAGGAAACAGGCAGTGGATGGGCTAGGCATCTGACTCCCTTTAAAACCCACCACCCCAACCCCTAGTACATCCCTTTCCCTAACCAATTACTTTGCACAACCACCTGCTCAATTGTTCACCCGCCCTCCCCAGCAAGTGCAATGTGGATGAGATCTACAGCCCCCAACCCCCACCAAAAGCCTCCTACAGGGCGGAAGCATGCCTCAGCACCGCTTCTGCCCCAGCCTGGCACGCCTTGAATACTATTTTCCAATCACAGGCTGTCCATCCCTGCATGGGTAGGGCATTCTCTGGCTAGAAAACGATGCAGTGTGCGGGCTGGTATGGAGAGGAGTAGTGGGTGATGGTGGTAATTTCACCTCAATGACATCCACTCTCCTGTACGCCACTGTACTCTACTCTGAGCCAATCTATTCTATTCCACTCTACTGTAATCCACTCTACTGTAATCCACTGTACTCTACTCTAAACCAATCTATTCTAAGCCACTGTACTCTAATCCACTGTACTCTACACCACTCTATTCTGCTCTAAGCCACTCTACTCTAAGCCACTCTGCGCTACTCTACTCCACTCTCACTCTAATCCATCCACTCCACTCTCCTCTACACCTCTCCCCTCTGTGCCACTCCTCTCTACATCAGTCTGTTCCACACCACTCGCTTCTGCCCATGTTGAGCAGCAGCCATGCTGCCCTACAATATGACTAAAAGACATTGGCAAAATCAATAGCTCTTGCAAAGACTAGACCTATTGACTTTGCCAGTCCGTGTTTCTGATCACCTTTCACTCTTCCTTCCTCCCATTCTTTATTTTTTCTTCCCATCTACCTATCTTTTGTCTCTTAAACTTGCTTTTTCTTTTTACCTTTCTCATACACACACTCTTTTTCTTGCACTTTTTGTTTTCATCTTTTCATTATATCTCTTTCTCTGTTTTACTTGCTGAGCATGTCAACTCACCTCCCAAACCCCTCTGTCATTGTATTCCGTGACAGTATTATTAGGTCTTGCATGTTAACAATGTGTGCGCTGTTGCTTCATGGAATGTTGTTTACTACATATGGGTAGGAACCTATCCGTTGCTTACCATTCGTTTACATCACTGTCACTCTTCTTGGCTACCTCCTAATATCCACAAAAGCAAGTGGGGCAGAGGGCAGGAGGGCACCAAAAGCGAGTGGGGCAGAGGGCAGGAGGGCACCAAAAGCGAGTGGGGCAGAGGGCAGAAAGGCACCAAAAGCGAGTGGGGCAGAGGGCAGGAGGGCACCAAAAGCGAGTGGGGCAGAGGGCAGGAGGGCACCAAAAGCGAGTGGGGCAGAGGGCAGGAGGGCACCAAAAGCGAGTGGGACAGAGGGCAGGAGGGCACCAAAAGCGAGTGGGGCAGAGGGCAGGAGGGCACCAAAAACGAGTGGCATTTGGCACCGCAGACACGCGAGGTTCGGTTCCTGGCGCACATAGCCATGGTTGCAGCGCACAGAGACCCTCCACTGCCGCACACAGAGGAAAATAATTAGAGGGAACATTGTCTGTGACCCTCTCCAATTCCAATTTTGTGAACTGATCTATTAGTACATCGGCTGGTTCGCAAAATAAATTTCTGGTAGTAAAAAGCCTGTGTGCTGCCATTTGTGTCCTCTGTATTTTACCATAACAATAGTATACCTGGCCCTAAATGTTTTAAGGGAAAATACTACTACACTTTTACAGTGAATCAATGAGACCAGCTGAATGAAAACACCTATCACCCTCTCTTAACAGAATGTATAATATTTTGTGCCCCATCAAAAAAAAGTATTTTGCTTCACAATAATTTGAACATAATTAGTATTGTGCAACGTGCTGCTTTATAGACCTGTCAATGAAAGTGATAGCCTTAATGGAAAAAAAAATGTTAAATTAACAAAGCCAGTGTCATTAATCAAAACTGAAAAGTCTATTGCATAACTAACAAGCCTACAATACGAAAAGTTTATAAACAATAATAATTAATAACAATCTATACAAAAGATAATCAGTACAATCAAAACTACTCTTTATATTCCTGTTAAAGTCACCTTAACAAGTTTTTCTTTTTTTTCCTTAAAATTACTGGCCTTCATCCTTTTGGCAGGTTATACCAGGCCAACTCAGCTTTTTATATTGGCGGGCTGATGAAATATTTTATTAAAAAAATATTATGGGACGCAAATATTGTGTCAAAAATATCATGGGATAGAATGCAGAGTGAAGAATATTGTGTTTGTAATATTGTTTTTAAATGTGGTTGTATAAAATATTCTGTTTTAAATAGTTTAATAAATATTAGTTATTTTAGTGTTGTAAAGGTTTTAGTACTATAATATTTGTGTGTAATTTGCTTTAGTATGGTTTGTAGGTTATTATGACTTTTTTTACATGTAATTTGAAATTGTTAACATATTAGTGGGTTGTTGGTTTTGTAGGGGATTAGGATGGGAATTTAAAAAAAGTAAATTATTGTTTTTAATTAAAAAAATGTATTTCATTTTTTAATTGATAATTTATGTAAGTTAGTTGTTTAATTGTTTAAATATTTGGTGATTTTAATGCTTTATGAGTTGGTTGAAAAGTTTAATTATTACATTGCTAATTATATTTTGCATTCATTATTTTTAATGTTATTTATTATTTTTCAAATAAGCTAATATTAGTAATGGTTTGATTGTATATAATTGTAATTGTTGCATTTGTTTTTTAATTTAGTTGGAAAATGTTTTTATTTAAAATATTTGATTTAAAAAAAATGGTAACACAAAATTTGTATTTTTTACATTTAATTGAATTTGGTTTATATTTTAGGAATACATTTATTCTCTTAAATATGTAATGTTTATTTTGTGGTCTATTTTTACTGTTTTATTTAAAAAAAATATAGTACTTTGACTAGTAGATCTGACCCCTTCAAAATCTAACACTTTCCCTACTTTTGCTCCTTTGATGTGGGACTAGTAATATTTATCTCGCCAAGCCTAATTTTATTTGTTTTTTTTTAATTGTTTTAGTATATAATGTTCTGCTTTAGTTTCAAAAAGTAAATTGAATGTAAAATATGTATTGTTTAGTTTTTATTCATTTTTTTGATAACTTATTATTTGTTATGTGGGTGTAGTAATGAAAATGAGTGTTTCAGGGCCCAGGAGGCTAGTAAATTGTGCTTTCTGGCGCGTGGATACTCAGAGGTGGTTGTGCTTAAGGCGATGGAGCGCTCTAACACAATCTCGAGAGTATTAGCCTTAGCTCCCAAAATTAAGACAATAACATCTCAGCAAGACTCCTCCAGACTTATTGTTACCTATAATCAACAACATAGGGAGATCCGGAAAATTTTCAGTCGCAATTGGAACCTGATAACAGGGGATCCTGTTATCGGTGCTCTGGTAGGCAGAAGACCGGAATTTTCCTTTAGAAAATCTACCTCTATGTCTGACAGACTTGTAAAAAATCACTTAGAACAGCCCATCTCAAAGACATTCATGGCATTGAGAAAGGGCTTCATCAAATGTTCAAGTTGTAAAGCCTGCAGAAATGGTTGTAGTTAAACACAATATTCTACACCATTCAAAGATGAACCTGTGCAAATCACAAAACAGCTCTCCTGCAAAACTGAGTTTGCAGTCTATGTGCTGCAGTGTCCTTGTGATCTCCGATATGTAGGAAGTACCCGACTACCGGTTCACAAGAGGATACTGCAGCACATAAGAGCTATTACTAACAAGGACCATTCCTACCCTGCGGCACGCCACTTTCAAAGCACCCATGAGAGTGACCCCAAATACCTCTCTTATTATGCTATTGACTGCATTTTGCCTCTCAAAGGAGGTGGCAATAGAGATGCACTTTTGAGGGTCCTGGAAACTCGCTACATTCTGGAATTAGACAGCCGTACTCCCGTGGGGCTGAATTCTAGCGAGGATCTGTATACCTGTTTGTAAATCATTAACAATATTCTCTTTAACATCTGGTAGCATTTTACCCTAGGTAACAGATCGATTTATTTTTTGTCTGGATAGTCACATATGATTCTTGAACAGTCTGTTTACTTTCAATTGCCATGGTTTTAGCTGGTTTGGAACATCAGTCAGATGGTCAATTTGGTAGGGAGGGGCTCCTCCCTACATTTTGAGAAAGAATAGGTTTTAAAAAAAAATGTTTTAAATAACATTCGTAATTGAATATTTCACCTATTGCACTTTGCACTTTATTAATTCATTTTGCCCTTAGCTGTGACAATTGCTCCTTGCCATGATATGGGATGAAATATCATTTTGCTGATGTTTACAGAGGTTATTGTTTACATTCGCACAGAACACTTTAATGCAGTTTCCCACTTGGGATTCATTTTGCACAGGTTTTTTTAATTAGGAAACTTGGTCTCTAATGTAATGACATCATACATTGTTTTTAGGACAATTTTATATATTTATATATTTATTTATTTATTTACATATGTATTTATCCTAATTGTGTGATGTTGCTCATTTGTATTAGGTTAGATACTATGTGTGGTAACTCAAACCCACTTTGGGTTATATGTTTGACCGATAAGACTTCAAACAATTATAGTCTTTTTTCTGTTTCCTTCAATCTAACCTGTGATTGTGTAGGGGTGAGAACTATTAGTCCGCCCTCAGTGTTTTGTATTTAAATTTCCCATATGGCTTAACAAACATATCATGTGATCAAGGCAGTGGACACTGCCGAAACGAGTAATGGCGGACATGCTGAGCAACAACAAGCTTAAATAAATTCACTTGTTTGGCACCAAGAAAGGGTTCCTCTTTTCTTCTTTCCAGTTCGATGAAACGTGGCGGGACTGGGATTGCTTCGCGATATTTTCTCCCATATATATATATGTATATATATATTACTGCTCACTGTTCGAAGAACACACCACACTCACGGGGATTGCATTACCGATGCTTTATTCTGCAGCAGCAGACTGATTCGCTCAAGGTAAGAGAAGGAACCTCCGCTGTATCCAGAGGCCAAAGTTCATCCCTTTTTAAATCCGACGCGTTTCGAAGGTCTTGCCTTCTTCCTCAGGGAAAGATGAACTGTTCGTAGCTGATGCAAGTCTCTTTTCTTAAGTAGATCACACGCCCGATATCGGGCAGGGCGAATCCCGCAATGTCTTGTGGTACTTGTATGCCATCCCATAAAACAGCATATTGTGTCCTCGTCCTTGAGCCACTGTTGCTGTCATAGAGCGCCTGTTGTGCACCCCCTCGCCAGCCATGCGGCATCCCGGTAATTTGAAGTAAGGAACGGTCAACACCGTGTTCTTAACAACCTGCATGATTGCCCATTCGTGGCTCCTTTCCCGGGTTGTCATCATGGCGGTGCTAAGCGCATGCAGGGTCACTGCCACGCTCCGTTTCCATCAAGGGCGCTCGTGCACTCCTCAGGGCGGGTGCGGAGAAAACGGTGATGGGTCCGTTTGAAAATTACTGCTCACTGTTCGAAGAACACACCACACTCACGGGGATTGCATTACCGATGCTTTATTCTGCAGCAGCACACTGATTCGCTCAAGGTAAGAGAGGGAACCTCCGCTGTATCCAGAGGCCAAAGTTCATCCCTTTTTAAATCCGACGCGTTTCGAAGGTCTTGCCTTCTTCCTCAGGGAAAGATGAACTGTTCGTAGCTGATGCAAGTCTCGTTTCTTAAGTAGATCACACGCCCGATATCGGGCAGGGCGAATGCCGCAATGTCTTGTGGTACTTGTATGCCATCCCATAAAACAGCATATTGCGTCCTCGTCCTTGAGCCACTGTTGCTGTCATAGAGCGCCTGTTGTGCACCCCCTCGCTAGCCATGCGGCATCCCGGTAATTTGAAGTAAGGAACGGTCTATACCATGTTCTTAACAACCTGCATGATTGCCCATTCGTGGCTCCTTTCCCGGGTTGTCATCATGGCGGTGCTAAGCGCATGCAGGGTCACTGCCACGCTCCGTTTCCATCAAGGGCACTCGTGCACTCCTCAGGGCGGGTGCGGAGAAAACGGTGATGGGTCCGTTTGAAAATTACTGCTCACTGTTCGAAGAACACACCACACTCACGGGGATTGCATTACCGATGCTTTATTCTGCAGCAGCACACTGATTCGCTCAAGGTAAGAGAGGGAACCTCCGCTGTATCCAGAGGCCAAAGTTCATCCCTTTTTAAATCCGACGCGTTTCGAAGGTCTTGCCTTCTTCCTCAGGGAAAGATGAACTGTTCGTAGCTGATGCAAGTCTCGTTTCTTAAGTAGATGATTATTTATTTATTTACATATGTATTTATCCTAATTGTGTGATGTTGCTCATTTGTATTAGGTTAGATACTATGTGTGGTAACTCAAACCCACTTTGCGTTATATGTTTGACCGATAAGACTTCAAACAATTATAGTCTTTTTTCTGTTTCCTTCAATCTAACCTGTGATTGTGTAGGGGTGAGAACTATTAGTCCGCCCTCAGTGTTTTGTATTTAAATTTCCCATATGGCTTAACAAACATATCATGTGATCAAGGCAGTGGACACTGCCGAAACGCGTAATGGCGGACATGCTGAGCAACAACAAGCTTAAATAAATTCACTTGTTTGGCACCAAGAAAGGGTTCCTCTTTTCTTCTTTCCAGTTCGGTGAAACGTGGCGGGACTGGGATTGCTTCGCGATATTTTCTCCCATATATATATATGTATATATTACCTACTGGCGGTCGCCAGTAGGTATATATAGTTAGGATTTTTTCCCTATGGGATTTCTGAAAATTCTATGCCTAATAACTTTTGCGTTTGTGGACGGAATTGGCTGAAATTTTCAGGAAAATGGCACATTTTGTTTCTGAGCAGCCCCTGAAAATTTGGTGGGGTTTCGTCAAGGGGGGGCTGAGAAAAAAGGGGGGTCCCAAAACGCGTTTTTTGCATTGAGTTTTCCATAGGGCGGTTGGACTCACTTTTAGCCCGAACGGCTGAATGGATTTTCACGAAACTTGGCAAAATTGTAGGGACTGTTAGCCCGATGTGCCTTTGCTAGGTCTCAATATATGTGCTTCAGTGGATTTTGAGAAATTAACGTTTAAATCAAGATATATATCTGTAACAGCGCTCCGGGCAGCGATCCGGTTAGCGAACCTTTCGCGTATCGGAACTTTGCGATGCGAAGCTGATTGGCCCTCCGGTGTCTGTCAACATTCTAAACAGTCCGGAGCGGCCGCCATCTTGTCTCTCGGTAGGATCGAGAGACAAGAGGAGGCCAAAACAAAGGGGGAAATTACCATAAGGGGGCATAGTAGATCCTCGTTGACCCCCTAGGTTTTATGTGGAGGTTTTAAAAGGGCCTAGGAGGGTCCAAAAAAAAAAAAAAATTTTTTTTTTGCGTGGTAAGCGCCAAGTTCGCGAACCGGAAAGCGTTCTGGGCAGCGAACTTTATGGATAAAAGAATGAAAGACTTTTCTAATACTGTATGTTAATTATTTGTTGGTTTTGTTGATTATTTTTTAATTTTTTTATTTTTTAAGCAATTTTTTATTGTTGTGATTGTGTTTCAAAATTTAATAACATTTCTAACATTTAACTAGTTTATGAATTACATATAAAAATGATTAAAGACTCAAACAATTTTTTAATATTACATACAATTTTATTTTTCGGATTGTTTTTCGAAATTTAATACAACGTCTAGCATTTCACTGTCTGATATGTGTTCTTGTTCAGTGAACATAAGTTCAAACATTTGACCGTCATCATAATGAAGTAAATGATCCACTGATTCTACACATTGAACTAATTCATGGTCCCGTGATTCATCCATGAAATCTGAGTCATCATTGTCCTCAATAACTTTTTCTGTGTTGGTCTCCAGAACAATTTCGAAGGAAACATTCTGCTCACCTTCCATTTTATTGCTGTAATTTGCATAAAAAATAAATATATCAGTAGAGATAGGGCATTGTTGGGTTTAAGTTCAGACAGGCACTTGTGAGTTTATAACAGAGAAGTAATCTATGGGCACTGTATGGTTTCAGGCGTGAAGTAGTACTATTAAAAAGTGCCTGTGAAGAAGCCTAAGTAAATTCATAATTATACCACAGAAACCTAAATCAGTCCATAATTATAATAAAGAAGCCTTTCTCAATGTCTAACTCTTACAGAGGGATAGTATATAACTATCTGAAAAAGTTTACCATATTTACTTATAGTGCACAATATACTTCAGTTTTAAAAATAACAACTTACCTTTAGAAACAAGTTGATGTTATTAGTGATATTCTAAATGATATATACAACAACAAGTAGTAGTCAAAATGGCTGTGTTTCCTTCTCTCCCTTTATATATATACAGGTATATAACCAATCAAATGTCAGGTAATAAAAGTAGAAAATGAAAGTAACATTTTCATTGGTTGTCAATTCCAACAATTCAGATGTGTTTTGTGAAGTAATTTACCTCACGGTATTTGGAGAGGTCTACAGGCTAAATGGCTAAATGGAATTTCAATGAAATTTGTGAGAATGTAAGGTATTGTTATGTAGTATGAGCTAATCTATATTTGGTGAGAGTGTCTCTAGTCGTTTTTCTGTAAATTACTTTCCCGCCTTTTTTTAGGACCGCTTTCCGGGAAGCGGCCCGGTTAGCGAACCTTAAGCGTCACGGGAGTCCACCATTTTGTGTTTCGGTCGCATTAAGATACAAGATGGAGGGCAAATAATGTTTAGAATGGGTAGAAGGGGTCATGGTAGACTTATCTTGACCCCCTAGGTTTTCTGAGCGTGGCTGAGGAGGCTTATATGTGCGGAAAAAAAAACTTTTTTTTTAAAAATTCCGCGAGGTTAGCTTTCGGTTAGCGAACCGGGTAGCGCTCCGGGGAGCGAATTTTGTGGAAAATTAGTGAAAAAAGTTAGAGAAAAATAATAATTGTGAGTGATCAGATGTAGGGTAGCTCTGAGAAGAGCTTTTGGGTTTATGGTACATTTAGGTACTTATAAGTAGGTACCAATGCACAGTCTTAAATTCAGAATGAAAATTCTGTTGCCCTCATCTGAGAAGTGAACTCCATCTCCTCTGTAGATATCTTGCATGTAGTAACGCAAGTTATTGTTGTACAGAGAGCCCATTCCATGGTCTCTCATGTAAGCTGAAACAGATTTGTTTACATGCTTCCTCGCTTTCTCAATTTGTGGACAAAATTGGTTGGACCACCTCCATTTCTGTCTTTGGCATATATTGGAATATACCAAGGCAGTTTGAGGAAAAAGTGCCATTAATTGCTCAAAGGTGTCCTTTAAAAGCATTTCCAGACCTACCCCTGTCAAAGTGCCCAAATCATTACCTCCACAGTGCACTATTAACAGGTCAGGTTTTGGCAAATGCATAAAGGTTTTCACCAATGGTATCAATTGGTGACATTTTAATCCTCTTTGGCCCAACCACTTAATTTCCACATCTTGTAAATTGAGGTTAGGTAAATTTCTGCTCTCAGCATACCTTTGAGCCCAGTGGATGTAACTATGTCCAACAATCCAGACCTTAAACATGGTGGGAGAAGGTTGTTCTGCAGTCAGATGAAGTGTGGTAATGAAAGGGCAGTTGAAACAGTAGGAGTTTCTAAAGAAAAAAAACTGTGGATTTACAATGCTAATGATTCATTAGCAGGGATTGGTGTATTTCCATTTCTGAAAACAGAAAGTTAGGGTGCATGGATGTGTTCTTTGAAAGATGTAATTTGAATGGTCAAGGAAGAAACATTTAATGAAAGATTGCACTGGATACGCAGGTGCACTGAGAGTTCAGAGTTCAATTGAAACATTGTTGTGTGAATTTGCAAACATGAGAGGTCTTCCAGGAGGTCGTTGCTATGGAAACAAGGCAGACTCTTCTTTTTTTAAAAAAAATATTTTTTTGGGTTCGCTTGCAGTTCGCGAACCGGTCAGCGAACTTGAAGCGAACCAAAAGAAATAGTGCTTGCCAGAGTGATAAACATTCTAGCAATTTTGTTTGAAAGGGGAGGTAGTTCTGAAAAGAACTGTTTTTTTTTGTTTTTGTTGTTTTATTTATTTATTTTTTTTTTTGAACATTTTTTGATTTTTTTGTATTTTTAGAACTGTTTTATGTTTTTTTTGTGTTTTTATGGAGGGGAGACAACAAAAAACAGGCATTGAAAACGGCTCAACTGGAGCAAAAAAAAAAATTACTTCTTGGGTGCATTAGGGCATTTATGATTTTCGAACGCCATGTTAATCAGGTTGACGCTCATGTTGCCATACGACAGCATACCACCACAGTATATACAAGTTAACTTCATATGTTGGAAGTTGGGTTGAATGTTTGGCACAGTTTCTTGTGTCTCTCTTCCCGTCAAAGACATTGTGGAGGTAGATCTGGCCACAGGAGTTGTCGTGGGATTGTCTTGTAGATCCCTTAACTCAGCCCGGCTGTAGTTTAAGGGATGCCACCTGCTCATGTGTCGATGCATCGTATAGTTGCCCATACTGTATTTCTTCTCTGTGCCTCTCGACAATCTGTAATCACAGATGAGGCAGGTGGCATATTTAGCATTCACCTTCTTTGATCCAGGAGGGATGGAGAAAAACTGCCAGATGAAACTTGTTTTTCGCTTTGAAACCCGGGGCAACTCTTGGACAAATTGTTGTTCCTCTCTGTCCTCTTCTTCTTCTTCCTCCTCTTCCTCCTCTCTGTTAGTGATAAATTGACTAGGTGGTCCTCTCTTCTTATGAGGAGGTGGAGGTGGTGGTGGGGTTCCACCAGCTGCAGCAAGTACAGAAGCCATTGTTCAATTCTAGCTAAATGGTCTTTCTCTCACCAAGATGAAAGTCAGAGTGAGGAAATAAGGAGGGGTTTACATGATTTGGGGAAAGCAAAAGTTCTGAACCAATGAAAAGTGTTATTTTTAGGTCACATGACCTAGTCATACATCATTTGGAAACCAAAAGTGAAATGAACCAATGAAAAGTTTGATAAACAAGTCACATGACCTGTTCCGCTTACGTTACGCGGCGCGCGCCGCGTCCCAGATCGCTTCCGGTTCGCGGTCCGGAGCACTTCCGGGAGCGCTAACGCGGCGCGTCATTAGACGCATTACGCGATAACGTGATACGTCGCGCTTCCGCGACGCGTCACAGTTCCGCTAACGTAACGTTGACCGGTTCGCGGACTAGATCGCGGCATCAAGATGAGCTAACGGAAAGCTTCCCGGTTCGCGAACTAGAAGCGAAGAAAAAAAATATTAAAAAAAAAATCATCAATAAACATCTAAATATATTTTGGGATTTAAAGAAGAATACATTTTACAGCTACAGATGTTAGCTTTTAAAAAACCAATGAAATTCACAGAAAAAACCATAGGTTATAGACCATATATAGTTAGAAATTTGCATTTAAAAAACCATTGAAATTCAATGAAAAAACCATAGGTTATAGACCATATATAGTTAGGGATTTGCATTTACAAAACCTTATTTTACTCGCATAAAACCATTGAAATTCCATATATAGTTAGTTGCGCTAACTATATATCGCGCACCCGCAATCCACTGCTGATGATGTCACATATTACATCATTCATGACATGGTCAGTGACATCACTGATGACATCACTGATGACAACATCCAGTGACTGTATGTTTCTGTAAAGTTAAAATATGTCTTACATATTGAAGAATGAGTGGATGTATAAGTGTCTGGATGAAGGATTTAGTAGGTGCATGACTGACTGTATGAGTGAGTGATTAAATGTGTCTCACTGAGTGCATGGGTTAGTGACTAAACTGTCTTAATTTGTGCATCATTATGTCTGTTGTTCTGTAAACTGCTGCATGTGTTGATCAGTAGCTATATGAGTAACTATATGGATTATTGATTGGTTGCCCAAGTATTTGTATGGGAGACTGAGTGTGTGTGTGGGTGGCTGGGAGGTGTATGACTCTGTGCATAGATGTGTGAGCAGTTGATACACTAGATGTATGGGTTCAAAAGTGCATGTGGAAACAGCTGTATGGGCGGTTGACTGTGTGCATGAGTGTATTGGTGAGTGAATGGATATCTCAGTGCTACATGTCAAAGTAAGTACATATTTAAAACACAGTACATGTGAGAGTTGACATATATAAATAACTGTGCATAAGAGCCAGTGAATGTGTGAGTGGCTGTATTGATCATTGTGAACTTGTATCAGGGATTGTATAAGAGAGTAAATATGTGTTAGTATATGTTTGAATAAGTAAGGTGTGTATAACTGTATAGTTGAGGAATTGGAGGTGTGATTGATTCTTTGCATGACTGTCTAGGTGTATGAGTAACTCCATGGATGAGTGACAATCTGTGAGTGTCTGTTTTCACTGAGTGTATCTAAGGTTATATCAGAGTCTGTAGAGGTTCATCGTATTAACACATGAATGATGTCATCTGTGATGTTGTCAGGGATGTCATTTGAGTTGTCATCAGTGATGTCATCAGTGATGTCACTGACCATGTCATGAATGATGTAATATGTGACATCATCAGCAGTGGATTGCGGGTGCGCGATATATAGTTAGCGCAACTAACTATATATGGAATTTCAATGGTTTTATGCGAGTAAAATAAGGTTTTGTAAATGCAAATCCCTAACTATATATGGTCTATAACCTATGGTTTTTTCATTGAATATATATATATATATATATATATATATATATATATATATATATATATATATATATATATATATATATATATATATATATATATATATATATATATATATATATATATATATATATATATATATATATATATATTTTTTTTTGGCACATACTCACCTCTGATAAGATCCTTAAAAAGAATCTGCCACAAAAACCCTTGATCACGTATAAAAGCTGTCCATCGTTGTCTGACCATTTGGTCCGTAGTCATTTCAAAAATGCGACCCAACCCATCAAACTATCCAAGTCAATTGGCTTCTTCCCTTGTCTCAAATGCAAGGCATGCAGATTCAGTAGCAAGGTGTCAGAATATCCAAATCGCACAGGCGAAAGTAAACCCAACATAAAGATCAAACAGTTACTCAACTGCAATTCAGAGTATACTGTGTATTGTTTAACCTGCCCCTGCAAGCTGCGTTACATTGGCAGCACGATAAAACCTGCAAAACTCAGAATCCTAGAGCATATGCGGGCAATTACCAATAAGGACAAAACATACCCTATTGCCCGCCATTTTGCCGATTGCCATCAAAGTGACTGGGAGAAACTGAGTTTCTATTGTATTGACCAGGTACCTAAACTAGAACGGGGTGGTGATAGAGACAAATCCCTACGCATTTTGGAGTCAAAGCATATCATCAGTCTTAAAACCATGACTCCGTGGGGACTCAATAACAATGAAGAACTTTGGGTTCACCTCTGATATCGATGCAAAAACTGACTCTTATCATGTATGACTACATTTAAGAACATCTTAGAGAAACAGTCCATTCTAGTACTGATCTGCAAGTCACTATCTGTCTGTGTGTGCTGTATATGCAATTGCCCATTCAGGGCTAAATGACTAACATCATGCTGTAAAAGAAATTAGCTCTTTTACAACTCTGCATCATATAGGGAAAACAACTAATATTGACAATGGTAACATGAATCCCATATGAACTAAAGGAGTAGCATAATTGCTTATAATGACATAAAAGAATTGCTGTGTTTACAAATTATGAAATAATTGATTTACGTTACATGTTTTTAATTGGCACTATGCACTTTATCTTCAGTCACTGTTTTTAAGCCATGTATTATGATGAAATGTGCACATTATAAGATGGCGTCCATCTTTTCAAATGTTAATAGCCCTTTTTCTATTTCCTTGACATTGTTGATCTGGCTATTGGCTTAAAATGGTGACTGTCATTATGCACTAACGTAACACTGACGAAGCCTGTGAAGGCGAAACGCGTCTGTTGGGTTGAGGGGGGTTTGGTGTGAATAAATTTTGAATTGGGATACCAGCGTGCCAGCCGATTTTTTTCCTCAACTCGTGGATGCAAGGAAGAATGTGCAGCGATATATATATATATTACCTACTGGCGGTCGCCAGTAGGTATATATAGTTAGGATTTTTTCCCTATGGGATTTCTGAAAATTCTATGCCTAATAACTTTTGCGTTTGTGGACGGAATTGGCTGAAATTTTCAGGAAAATGGCACATTTTGTTTCTGAGCAGCCCCTGAAAATTTGTTGGGGTTTCGTCAAGGGGGGGCTGAGAAAAAAGGGGGGTCCCAAAACGCGTTTTTTGCATTGAGTTTTCCATAGGGCGGTTGGACTCACTTTTAGCCCGAACGGCTGAATGGATTTTCACGAAACTTGGCAAAATTGTAGGGACTGTTAGCCCGATGTGCCTTTGCTAGGTCTCAATATATGTGCTTCAGTGGATTTTGAGAAATTAACGTTTAAATCAAGATATATATCTGTAACAGCGCTCCGGGCAGCGATCCGGTTAGCGAACCTTTCGCGTATCGGAACTTTGCGATGCGAAGCTGATTGGCCCTCCGGTGTCTGTCAACATTCTAAACAGTCCGGAGCGGCCGCCATCTTGTCTCTCGGTAGGATCGAGAGACAAGAGGAGGCCAAAACAAAGGGGGAAATTACCATAAGGGGGCATAGTAGATCCTCGTTGACCCCCTAGGTTTTATGTGGAGGTTTTAAAAGGGCCTAGGAGGGTCCAAAAAAAAAAAAAAATTTTTTTTTTTTGCGTGGTAAGCGCCAAGTTCGCGAACCGGAAAGCGTTCTGGGCAGCGAACTTTATGGATAAAAGAATGAAAGACTTTTCTAATACTGTATGTTAATTATTTGTTGGTTTTGTTGATTATTTTTTAATTTTTTTATTTTTTAAGCAATTTTTTATTGTTGTGATTGTGTTTCAAAATTTAATAACATTTCTAACATTTAACTAGTTTATGAATTACATATAAAAATGATTAAAGACTCAAACAATTTTTTAATATTACATACAATTTTATTTTTCGGATTGTTTTTCGAAATTTAATACAACGTCTAGCATTTCACTGTCTGATATGTGTTCTTGTTCAGTGAACATAAGTTCAAACATTTGACCGTCATCATAATGAAGTAAATGATCCACTGATTCTACACATTGAACTAATTCATGGTCCCGTGATTCATCCATGAAATCTGAGTCATCATTGTCCGCAATAACTTTTTCTGTGTTGGTCTCCAGAACAATTTCGAAGGAAACATTCTGCTCACCTTCCATTTTATTGCTGTAATTTGCATAAAAAATAAATATATCAGTAGAGATAGGGCACTGTTGGGTTTAAGTTCAGACAGGCACTTGTGAGTTTATAACAGAGAAGTAATCTATGGGCACTGTATGGTTTCAGGCGTGAAGTAGTACTATTAAAAAGTGCCTGTGAAGAAGCCTAAGTAAATTTATAATTATACCACAGAAACCTAAATCAGTCCATAATTATAATAAAGAAGCCTTTCTCAATGTCTAACTCTTACAGAGGGATAGTATATAACTATCTGAAAAAGTTTACCATATTTACTTATAGTGCACAATATACTTCAGTTTTAAAAATAACAACTTACCTTTAGAAACAAGTTGATGTTATTAGTGATATTCTAAATGATATATACAACAACAAGTAGTAGTCAAAATGGCTGTGTTTCCTTCTCTCCCTTTATATATATACAGGTATATAACCAATCAAATGTCAGGTAATAAAAGTAGAAAAGGAAAGTAACATTTTCATTGGTTGTCAATTCCAACAATTCAGATGTGTTTTGTGAAGTAATTTACCTCACGGTATTTGGAGAGGTCTACAGGCTAAATGGCTAAATGGAATTTCAATGAAATTTGTGAGAATGGAAGGGATTGTTATGTAGTATGAGCTAATCTATATTTGGTGAGAGTGTCTCTAGTCGTTTTTCTGTAAATTACTTTCCCGCCTTTTTTTAGGACCGCTTTCCGGGAAGCGGCCCGGTTAGCGAACCTTAAGCGTCACGGGAGTCCACCATTTTGTGTTTCGGTCGCATTAAGATACAAGATGGAGGGCAAATAATGTTTAGAATGGGTAGAAGGGGTCATGGTAGACTTATCTTGACCCCCTAGGTTTTCTGAGCGTGGCTGAGGAGGCTTATATGTGCGGAAAAAAAACTTTTTTTTAAAAAATTCCGCGAGGTTAGCTTTCGGTTAGCGAACCGGGTAGCGCTCCGGGGAGCGAATTTTGTGGAAAATTAGTGAAAAAAGTTAGAGAAAAATAATAATTGTGAGTGATCAGATGAAGGGTAGCTCTGAGAAGAGCTTTTGGGTTTATGGTACATTTAGGTACTTATAAGTAGGTACCAATGCACAGTCTTAAATTCAGAATGAAAATTCTGTTGCCCTCATCTGAGAAGTGAACTCCATCTCCTCTGTAGATATCTTGCATGTAGTAACGCAAGTTATTGTTGTACAGAGAGCCCATTCCATGGTCTCTCATGAAAGCTGACACAGATTTCTTTACATGCTTCCTCGCTTTCTCAATTTGTGGACAAAATTGGTTGGACCACCTCCATTTCTGTCTTTGGCATATATTGGAATATACCAAGGCAGTTTGAGGAAAAAGTGCCATTAATTGCTCAAAGGTGTCCTTTAAAAGCATTTCCAGACCTACCCCTGTCAAAGTGCCCAAATCATTACCTCCACAGTGCACTATTAACAGGTCAGGTTTTGGCAAATGCATAAAGGTTTTCACCAATGGTATCAATTGGTGACATTTTAATCCTCTTTGGCCCAACCACTTAATTTCCACATCTTGTAAATTGAGGTTAGGTAAATTTCTGTTCTCAGCATACCTTTGAGCCCAGTGGATGTAACTATGTCCAACAATCTAGACGTTAAACATGGTGGGTGAAGGTTGTGCTGCAGTCAGATGAAGTGTGGTAATGAAAGGGCAGTTGAAACAGTGGGAGTTTGTAAAGAAAAAAAACTGTGGATTTCCAATGCTAATGAATCATTAGCAGTGATTGGTGCATTTCCATTTCTGAAAAGAGAAAGTTAGGGTGCATGGATGTGTTCTTTGAAAGATGTAATTTGAATGGTCAAGGAAGAAACATTTAATGAAAGATTGCACTGGATACGCAGGTGCACTGAGAGTTCAGAGTTCAATTGAAACATTGTTGTGTGAATTTGCAAACATGAGAGGTCTTCCAGGAGGTGGTTGCTATGGAAACAAGGCAGACAGGGCAGAGGGGGGAAGGGTTTTGATTTGAAAAAAGTGAGGGAAGAGGTATGATTGGCTAATATGAGAGATATGTGAAAAGAATATCTGTATTTCTGTGCTTTCAATAGCTGCAGCCTTTGGAGTGCATCCTTTTTCTTCTGCTGAAGACAATTTGGTGTATTTCTTAGACTGTTTTCAAAACTCAAAAAATATTTGCTAAGGTGAGAAAAGATTTATTTAATTTAGATAGAGAATAGTATGATTTAAGGAGAAAATGATGAAGAAAGCTGTGTTTTTAAAATGTGGTTTTGTCTCTAGTGATATACTAATAGAATTAGTTTCATAGAGAAATTGTAATTGCATATTTGGTGTAACATTCTGGCATGCAGTAACACAAGTTATTGTGGTACATGGAGCCCATTTTATGGTCTGTTATGTAAGCTGAAACAGAGATGTTGCTTTTAAAAACGATTTAAGAAATCAATTTCATTTCTGGATATGTACTGCTAGAGCTTCATAGGTTGTTTTGAGCCATATTTATAAGGTATTTGAGTGTCTAAGATGTTATGTTTTCCTTTTAAAATGTAAAGTGTTCCTCATGGGGCAAGTGTCTTGTAAATACGCTCCCACTTGTGCTTGGCAAATTTAGATTTTGATTATGGGAGTTACCTAGCCATGTTAATAGTGTCCCAAAAATGGTGCTAGTGAATTGCAGAAAACACTTTCATGTGTCTCAAGGACATTTTTAGTAATTTCTTCATGAATGCAGGTATACAATTGATTTATATGCTGTGTTTAAAAACGAATTTTGAAATCAATTACATTTCAGGATATGTACTGTTAGAGCTTCATAGGTTGTTTGGGGTCATATTTAGAAGGCATTTTAGTGTCTTTGATGTTATTTTTCCCTTTTTAAATGGAAAGCGTCCCTCATGGGGCCCTGAGCAGTTCTTAGCCATGTTATTTAATAGGAAGTGGATAACATGGCTAAGAGCATTTGCTGGAAAGTGCATGAATATTGCTGACTTTTCTGCGATGTTATTTTTCCCTTTTTAAATGGAAAGTGTTCCTCTTGGGGCAAGTGTCTTGTAAATACGCTCCCACTTGCGCTTGGCAAATTTAGATTTTGATTATGGGAGTTACGTAGCCATGTTAATAGTGTCCCAAAAATGGTGCTAGGGCATTCCAGAAAACACTTTCATGTGTCTCAAGGACATTTTTAGTCATTTCTCCATGAATGCAGGTATACAATTGATTTATATGCTGTGTTTAAAAACGAATTTTGAAATCAATTACATTTCAGGATATGTACTGTTAGAGCTTCATAGGTTGTTTGGGGTCATATTTAGAAGGCATTTTAGTGTCTTTGATGTTATTTTTCCCTTTTTAAATGGAAAGCGTTCCTCATGGGGCCCTGAGCAGTTCTTAGCCATGTTATTTAATAGGAAGTGGATAACATGGCTAAGAGCATGTGCTGGAAAATGCATGAATATCGCTGACTTTTCTGCGATATTCATGCATTGCGGCCATTTTTTTCACATTTGCGAGCAGTTCTTAGCTATGTTATCCAATGGGAGGTGGATAACATGGCTAAGAGCATTTGCTGGATAATGCATGAATATCGTTGACTTTTCAGCGATATTCATGCATTGCGGCTGTTTTTAATCGCATTTGTGATAAACAATTACATTTCTTGATATGTACTTTTAGAGCTTCATAGGTTGTTTGGGGCTATATTTAGAAGGCATTTTAGTGTCTTTGATGTTATGTTTACCTTTCTAAATGGAAAGCGTTCCTCTTGGGGCAAGTGTCTTGTAAATACGCTCCCACTTGCGCTTGGCAAATTTAAATTTTGATTATGGGAGTTACCTAGCCATGTTAATAGTGTCTCAAAAATGGTGCTAGGGCATTCCAGAAAACACAATCATGTGTCTCAAGGACATTTTTAGTCATTTCTTCATGAATGCAGGTATACAATTGATTTATATGCTGTGTTTAAAAACGAATTTTGAAATCAATTAAATTTCAGGATATGTACTGTTAGAGCTTCATAGGTTGTTTGGGGTCATATTTAGAAGGCATTTTAGTGTTTTTGATGTTATTTTTCCCTTTTTAAATGGAAAGCGTTCCTCATGAGGCCCAGAGCAGTTCTTAGCCATGTTATTTAATAGGAAGTGGATAACATGGCTAAGAGCATTTGCTGGAAAATGTATGAATATCGCTGATTTTTCTGCGATATTCATGCATTGCGGCCGTTTTTTTTCACATTTGCAAGCACTTCTTAGCCATGTTATCCAATGGGAGGTGGATAACATGGCTAAGAGCATTTGCTTCAAAGGTTGTTTGGGGTTATACACCATTTTTGGGAAATTAGTAACATGCCTATCTAACTCCCATAATCAAAATCTAAATTTGCCAACCGCAGGTGGGAGCATATTTACAATAAATTTGCACCAGGAAGAACGTAAAATAGCATACTAGATACTCAAATGCCTTATAAATATGACCCAAAACATCTTATGAAGCACTAGTAGTGCATATTTCCAGAAATGTATTGGTTTTCATTTAATGATTTACTTCATTGGTAGGCCTTCACATGTTTTTTTATTTTGATATTTTTCAGTGAAAATCTTATCTGCAACCATGTGTTGGCCTCACCTCAAATAAACAAAACAGGTGATGGACTGAATGTGGATCAATGACACACATTTACCCCAGTCTAAAGATCAGGGCCTAAACAAATCTTTAGATAGGCTACATCTTATCGTCATCCTGAATTAATGATTTAAAATATTAGGGAGTGATTTATGAGTGTTGTATGCCTTTTTTGTACCATTGAGTGTCATTTTTGTGATGCAGTGCTGGTGGAAAACATTTGCTATGTTAAATAATTAGTACGGCATTAAGTTTTAGATGACTGTTATTTATTTACTGTTTGGTAATAGTGGTTAATAACATTTTATATTATATTTTTCCACAGATTCAACTGCAGATTCTTTCATAGTTTGGAAAATGCCTTCCAAAAGTCGAATACGAAAGGCTAGAAAACGTCAAAGACAGCAGGATGATGTTTTATTGCAGCAGTCCTCTTCCCCAAATACTTGTCAAAACACAAAGAAAGGTCCGGGTAAGAGCACGAAATCATTCTTAAGAAATATTTGTAGTAAAAAAAGTTTTGCTCAAAAAAATGTTTCAGTTCACAAAAAGAAAAGTAATTTAAATGGAAAGGAGAGACCCATCACAAATGTTACTGGTAGAGGAAGAGATAACTCTGTGCATGATAGTAGAAGGAAACAACAGTTTAGGGACATTCGAAATCGAATGTTCCGTAATAGGATATTAGTTAATTTATTGAAAAGTATTAAAAAGAAAGGCCAACAGAAAGCGGCATTTTATAAGAAGAAGAAAAATGTAGAGAAAATTATTGATCATGCTTTTGAAATTAAGCGAAAGTTGTTTATTTTGGTAATCAATAGAATTAGGAAACTAAGCAAGGTAATTTCTGATTTCAAAACAAAAAGTAGATGGAAGAGAGTAGTAAATCGTACTAACTTTTGTGAAGTTTTCTCCGGAGAATGGATGCATAGTTCAAGTTCAGAGGCATTTTTTAATGAGGAGACTTATTTCCAGGATAATGATTTGGTGCATGCAGTTGACATCAGTGGTCGAGCTTATGAAGTGAAGGATGGTTGTCCAGTTGAAAAAGAACAACTTGTGACAACAGAGACAGAAGAGGCGCTAAGTGATGAGGTTTTAGGAAGACGTCCTAAGGGTCCTGTGTACATTTGGAAGTGTAGTTCTATTTGCAGTGTGCGACAGGTTTCCATCAATTTCCTTTGTGATTTTATACGGACATTTAATAAGAAAAGTTTGAAGCAGAAAATGAAGTTGTTGCAAGATTTAGATCCTTGCAGAGTGAGACAAATGACAGGTTTGCGTGGTCATTCACTGGCTTGTCTTTCCAGGAGAGTATGCCAGAGTGTTTTTCATCATTTCAGGATGCTAGCAGTGCATCATAATAAAGTGAGAAAATTAGTGAGAATGTTGTATTATGCTAAGAGTCCAGCAATTATGCTTAAACAATTATGTGCTGCTCTTTTGCATGGTTCTGAAATAGATGTGAAAAATATTTGTGAAGAAATTGAGTTTTGTTACTTTGGTAGTAAAGATGAGAATGTTCAAATTGACCCTGAAGTAGAGGGTAATGTGGAAGATAATGTACAGGTTTCCAGTACAGATAATTTTCAGAAGGAAATTGCCACGTTTCAGATGAAATCAAGTGAGAGGCCTAATTTCACTTGTGTATGTTGTCGACGCACTTATTATAAGAATCAGACTAAGGTAGTGGATTTATATGCAAAAAGTGAAAGGGAAAATAATAGTGAATGGAAGGATTTTGCCACATACTTGATGGTAGAAAATTATTTTGATTTGGGATCGGATCAACGTGTGTGTACTTATTGTTGTAATAAATTAAACCAAAACCAGATGCCTGCTAGGGCAGTTCAAAATAATCTGGAATTGGTTGAGATTCCTTCTGAATTGAAGGATTTAAATACTTATGAATCTATTTTGATTCAAAGTATCCATCCCTTTCAGGCTATTGTAAGAATGGAGCCAAAGACAGGGAAGTTGCCTCCAGCAGATTTACAGAGAGGATTAAAGGGAAGAGTTGTTTATTTGCCTCTAGATTTGAAGAAAAACATTAACACAATTGGAATAGAAAAAGTGGAAGAGGAACCTCTGGTTATCTTGGTTAATGGGGTTCCGACAAAGAATAAGAAAATATGGCAAGATTTAGTGGATGTTAGGAAAGTCAAAAAGGCAACAGTGTATTTGAAGAAAAATAATAAGTACTATAAGAATGTATATGTTGCAGAAGAGGAAGTAAGTGATGAAGAGGATAGCGATTTGTGTGCTGGCCAAATTGAGAAAGTAGAGGCCTCTAAAAGTGAAGAAATATATGAACATTATAGTGTTCATCCTTTGCATTCCAAGGAAGTCATGGGGAATGCTATTGAGTTGTTTCAAATGAAACAAGCCAAAGGGAGTCCCATTAGTGTTTGGGAGGAAAGTTTGGAAGCTCGGTGTTTCCCACAGCTATTTCCCACAGGTCAAGGAGGAAGATATGATGAGCGACCTCATCAAATTCCTGCGTCTGAATACCGGACTTTACGATTGTATGCAGCAGATCCTAGGTTTCGGCAATGCATTCCCTATTTGTTTCATCTCCTGTTTGAAAGCGATCTGTCTGGACTGTCATATGCAGTGAACCACATCTTAAAAAGTGGTATACAGATGCGAAACATCTCGGCAAGTGACTTTATGCATAAAGTCAATGTCCAAGACAGTATTTTGGATTCTCACTTAATTAATCTCATGGCGTGTCAGCGTGGTACTAATGAGTACTGGTACCGTCGTCATGGTGATTTAAAATGTATGCTGAGGAACTTAGGAACTCCAACATGGTTCCTCACTCTGAGCTGTGCCGAGTATGGCTGGGAAGACTTACTTGAATTTCTACGAGAGGCAAATGGAAATATTGAAAACATTGAATTCAAGACACCTGGAGAACTGTGTTCTTTGGATCCAGTGAATGTATGCAGGTACTTCAATCATAGATTTGAAGCTATGATGTCTTTCATCACAAATAAAAAGAATCCACCTCTTGGAGAGGTGTTGGATTTCTTCTGGAGAAAGGAGTACCAAGCAAGAGGTGCCCCTCATATACATATGTTGTTGTGGATCAAGGATGCACCTAAATTTGGAACAGATCCGGATGACTTAGTGATGAATTTCATCGAACAGTATTCTACGTGTGCTGTTCCAAACGCAACGGAGAAGAAAAGTCTAAGAGAACAAGTTCTACGTTTCCAAAGCCATCGTTGTGGAAAGTACTGTCGTCGTAAATTCAGAAACAAGGACAAGTTCTACACCAAATGTCGTTTCAACTTTCCACGACCGGTGATTTCTAAAGGAAGAGTGAACAGTTTGATGTCTTCGCTGCGACATAATGTGACGAGGAAATCACCCAAGAATACATACAATTTGAAAAGGAACGAAGAGTCCAAGTACATCAATGACTACAACCCAGTGATTTTGTCCATGTGGAATGCTAACATGGATATACAGTTTGTGGCTGACAACTGTATGGCTGTGGCTCGGTATGTGACATCTTACATCACCAAAAAAGAAAAGACCGAACTGAAGGATATGTGGGAGGACATTTCTCATGAAAAGAGCCTCAGCAAGAAGTTGTACAGTTTCAGTCTGAAGATGTTGTCGCATCGAGAAATCGGAGCTTACGAATGTTCTGACCGGTTGTCTTCAGCAAGTCTCTATGCCAAATCCAGGAGTCTCGTTTGGGCGAGTCTTGGTCTTGCTGCAACGCGAAATCGAGTTCTAAAACCTGTCCGGGAAATTGAGTATTTGGCAGAAAAGGAACCAAACAGTACCGACATTTTGAAGACCAACATGTTGGATACATATTATCCAAATCGAAGCAGTCACCTTGAGAATGTTTGTCTACATGAGGTTCTCCAAAATTATATATTCAAGAGGAACATCAAAGAAGATATTGAGAAAGGAGTGTATGCTGTAATTGGAAGTGAGGGATGCCTGGTCAAGCAAAGAAAATGCCAATTAGTAAACCATCGAAAATTGAGTGGTGAATCTCCAGAAAAAAAGGAGTTTTTTTATTTAGCACTTTTGCAACTTTTCAAGCCTTGGCGTGCAGAAGAGGAACTGCTTGGAGATTTCCTCTGTTACGAAGACTCTTTCAATGCAGCCAAGGAGTCCATAGAATGTCCTGCTTTTTCTAAATATCAAGAAATGCTAACTTTGGAAATTGAGCAGGAAGCAACGATTGCAGCCGAGATTGCCAGAGACAGTTCTCAGGACAGTCAGAGTTCTGTTTCATTGAGTCAAGATCCACTTGGAGGACCTATTATCGAAAATGAAGCTGCCACTGCTATGAATGAAGTGGAAAGAGCCATGGCACATGCTCAGGAGGATTCAGTTAACTTAGAAGACTTGGAAAAACAACTCAACGTTGAGCAGAGGAAAATATATGATGAAGTTACCACGGAAATTGAGCACGGATTAAGTCATGAGAAGAACAAGTGCTCATGTACATCGTTGAAGCCTGTCCGACTGTACGTGAGTGGAGAAGCGGGAACTGGAAAAAGTTTCCTCATTAAAGCAATCTCTTGTTATTTGCAGGAAAGGACTGAGTCATCGCTGTCTTGTGTTGTCACCGCTCCTACTGGACTGGCAGCACATAACATTAAAGGTATTACTTTGCATCGTCTACTGATGCTGCCGGTGGAGCATGACAACAAATTACAATACAACAAGTTATCTGGAGATGCTTGCTGTGAAGTTTCAAGAGTCTTGAGGAAAATGAAACTACTTATCATTGACGAAGTAAGCATGGTTTCCAATGTCATGCTTGCCTTTGTGCATTTGAGAATGCAAGAAGTACTTAAAACTGAATATGATGTGTTATTTGGTGGGAAACACATCATTGTTTTCGGAGATCTTCTGCAGCTGACACCAGTAAAAGGTCAACCTGTGTTCAAAATACTCACGCATGAAGATACCAGGAAGTGCCTAGGGAGCATTGGCAACGTCAATATATGGTTAAACTTCAATTATGCAGAACTGCATCAAAATATGCGTCAGGCAAAGGATGAAGATTACAAGAATATTCTACAAGATATTAGAATTGGAAAAGTGACCGAGCATGGGAAAGAAGCTTTAAATGCACGATTACTGTCAAATTTATATCCCAAACAAGAGATTGTGCCTGAGAATATTTTTCAGAAAATTACTGAGAAGAAATCCGGGATATGTCTCATGCCAACTCTTGCAGAATGTGCCATCTTCAACAACAAAATGTTGAATTTAGAAAAGCAAGAGATTGTGAAACTTGAAGCTATCGACAAATTAGAGCATATGGGATCAACAATTATTTTGTCAGACAATTTGAAATCAAAATTGGATTCATTAGAGAAGACTATATCTAAAACAGCGGGTTTTGAAAAGACTTTGAATGTGTGTTTAAATTGCCGAATTATTTTGAGAAGGAATTTACATGTAGAAAGAGGTCTGGTAAATGGATCAATGGGTAATGTTGTTGATTTTGAGAAATACAGAAATAGAGATGGAATAGAATTTTTAAGAATTAAATTTGATGGCATTGAGGAAGTACAGCAAATTGGTCGTTGTTCTGCTAGGTTTTTGCTTGTTAAAGATTTATATGTTCGCCGTAAACAGTTTCCTGTTTGCTTGGCATATGCGGTGACAATCCATAAATCGCAAGGTTTAAGTGTAGACTGTGCATTGGTGAATATTGGCAGTTCTGTGTTCAAGGAGGGTATGGCATATGTGGCATTGTCACGAGTTAGAACTTTATCGGGATTGTACTTGATTGACTGTGATGTCACAAACATTTGTGCGGATCTAGATTGTGTTAAGGAATACAATAGGTTAAGAAGAGAGTATGCGCCACATTTGCCTCAATATCCTTTGTTTGAGAAACGTGTGGTAGGCCGCAAACGTAGAAATAGCAGTAATAGTAGGGAGGTTGTTGCAAAAAGACTAAAAGTCAATGAACCGAAAATTGTTAGCAGAAAGAAAGTGGATTCTGTTGAAGATGTTGTCGGTTTTCAATTTGAAAACAGTTCTGGTGTCAACTGCTATGCAAATGTAGTGGTTAATGTTCTCTTTTCACTAGAGAGTTTAAAAGAACAGATTCTGTTGAATTCTGAACAAATTTTATGCTGTTTGTTGAATTCTGTTTTCGAGAAATGTAGCACTGATCGAACAAAAGTAGAAAGTGTGTCTGAAGTTCGTTATCTGTTAGATGAATGTTCAGGTCAAACAGACTTCTCTGAAAATAATCAGCAAGATTGTCAGGAGTTTTTAATGTATATGCTTGATATATTGCAAGTTGAGGGTGTAGATGTAGATCACCTGTTTGGGCTTTCTTATCAATGGCAGCATGACTGCGAGAACTGTATGGTATCAAGTACTACTAGTGTAGACTCAGAAAGATTTATATATTTAACTTTGCCAGACAGTAAATCAGTCTCCTTTAATAAGCTAGTAAATGCAGCGGATCACAACATGGAGTGTAGCCAATGTAAATGTGATATGATGTCAACATTATTTATACGTAGATATGGCCAGTATGTCATTTTAATGATCCAACGTTGTAGGCCTGATGGATCAAAATTGTCAACTTTAATAAAAAAATTTGTGGCTTCTCAGCTGTCAATATCAGGGAGGACTTTTGTTACTGTAGCAATTATCTATCACGATGGTCCATCAACAACATCAGGACATTATACAGCTTACTTAAAGTCTGGAAACGGCTGGTCATTCTGTAATGATTCCGTTGTAACGTTCAAAAAAAAATTGCCGTTTGACCTTAAAAATTCTTACCTGGTGTTTTTAAAACCAAAATTTTAAGTAGAGGGAATGTAAGTCTGCAATGCTGTCTAGATTAAAAATCCAACTATATAAACTTAATGCAAGTAAGTCTGCTTCATAGTAAGCAGTATCAGTGTCATAGGAAAAGGAGAACATGAGTGACAAAGAAGAGTAAGTTATTAGTAGTCCAGGATTGTGAAAATAATCTCAAATATTTTATTTTTGAAAGTTGCGAAAATAGAAAATGTCGGGATTTGATTGGAAGAATAACAAGACTTGCGAATCGCGGCAACATGATTTGGCCTAGTGGAAACATGTGATATAATGAGAGAAGTCTTTTTTTCTATGTAACATATTTTACGTATCGATGGAGGTTTTCTTTCAGAAAGTGGCGGGCTGAAAATATTTGTAGCACAACAGAGTGGATGCTGTTCATAGGAGATCGTTCGACGTCATTGAAAGTAAGTTAATTTTAAGGAGTTTTGAAATCAGATTTCGAAGGTTGTATGGGTTTTTTAAACACAGTCATTTTGATTGTGTTTTTTTTTCCCCGCTGTTACATGATGAATACCTTCAAGTCACTGATTTAAGTGAAATTTGATACATTCTGAGAACAGCAAAAAGAAACCATTTAACATGTATAATTAATGTTATGCTTTTTGTCCTTATGATATACATTTAGAAATGTGAGGTACATATGGGTAAGCTGAGTTCTGTAAATATCAATTTTAATGCTTTCAGTGCTGTACTTCTGGGTAGTGTTTTTTTTTAAAAAAGAAAAGAGGCCTCACCTCAAAGAAAGCTCTTGAAAGCACACATCTTATTTGCATCCTAAATCAAGCATTTACAATGTTAGACACAATTTTATGATGGCTTTACATCTTTTTTGCGCTGCTATTGCATCACTATTGTGAGACATTAGCAGTGCAAGAAAAACATCATGTTCCAAAATAGGGCTCAGTTCATCAACATCAAGATACAGTTTCTTTAGAATATATATCTTTAGGATTGTGTAGGGGACGTAGAGAAGCAGAGACTTCTGTAAATGTCAAAGTTGTTGAAAAACTGTTTGTTTTTGAACCTTTTCCCTTGTCTTTTCTAATTTTTAAATACATGTTTTAATATTTTTGGAAATGTTTGTTCTTTTTTTTACAGATTGAAAGTATGAAAAAATATTTAAAAAAAGGTAACAAGAATTATAAGGTAAATGTTTTCTACTCTTTTTACCCGCAATGCACTGCTGATGATGTCATTGACAGTATCTCTCATTTACTCTCTATAGCTGTCTTTCTTTTTACATTATTCTCTGTTTACTTCCCTTATACTAACTCTTCTTTTTTTTAAAAAAATATTTTTTTAGTTCGCTTAAAGTTCGCGAACCGGTCAGCGAACTTGAAGCGAACCAAAAGAAATAGAGCTTGCCAGAGTGATAAACATTCTAGCAATTTTGATTGAAAGGGGAGGTAGTTCTGAAAAGAACTGTTTTTTTTTGTTTTTGTTGTTTTATTTATTTATTTTTTTTTTGAACATTTTTTGATTTTTTTGTATTTTTAGAACTGTTTTATGGTTTTTTTGTGTTTTTTATGGAGGGGAGACAACAAAAAACAGGCATTGAAAACGGCTCAACTGGAGCAAAAAAAAAAATTATTTCTTGGGTGCATTAGGGCATTTATGATTTTCGAACGCCATGTTCATCAGGTTGACGCTCATGTTGCCATATGACAGCATAGCACCACAGTATATACAACTTAACTTCATATGCTGGAAGTTGGGTTGAATGTTTGGCACAGTTTCTTGTGCCTCTCTTCCCGTCAAAGACATTGTGGAGGTCGATCTGGCCACAGGAGTTGTCGTGGGATTGTCTTGAAGATCCCTTAACTCAGCCCGGCTGTAGTTTAAGGGATGCCACCTGCTCATGTGTCGATGCATCGTATAGTTGCCCATACTGTATTTCTTATCTGTGCCTCTCGACAATCTGTAATCACAGATGAGGCAGGTGGCATATTTAGCATTCACCTTCTTTGATCCAGGAGGGATGGAGAAAAACTGCCAGATGAAACTTGTTTTTCGCTTTGAAACCCGGGGCAACTCTTCGACAAATTGTTGTTCCTCTCTGTCCTCTTCTTCTTCTTCCTCCTCTTCCTCCTCTCTGTTAGTGATAAATTGACTAGGTGGTCCTCTCTTCTTATGAGGAGGTGGAGGTGGTGGTGGGGTTCCACCAGCTGCAGCAAGTACAGAAGCCATTGTTCAATTCTAGCTAAATGGTCTTTCTCTCACCAAGATGAAAGTCAGAGTGAGGAAATAAGGAGGGGTTTACATGATTTGGGGAAAGCAAAAGTTCTGAACCAATGAAAAGTGTTATTTTTAGGTCACATGACCTAGTCATACATCATTTGGAAACCAAAAGTGAAATGAACCAATGAAAAGTTTGATAAACAAGTCACATGACCTGTTCTGCTTACTTTACGCGGCGCGCGCCGCGTCCCAGATCGCTTCCGGTTCGCGGTCCGGAGCACTTCCGGGAGCGCTAACGCGGCGCGTCATTAGACGCATTACGCGATAACGTGATACGTCGCGCTTCCGCGACGCGTCACAGTTCCGCTAACGTAACGTTGACCGGTTCGCGGACTAGATCGCGGCATCGAGATGAGCTAACGGAAAGCTTCCCGGTTCGCGAACTAGAAGCGAAGAAAAAAAAAATTTAAAAAAAAATTATCAATAAACATCTAAATATATTTTGGGATTTAAAGAAGAATACATTTTACAGCTACAGATGTTAGCTTTTAAAAAACCAATGAAATTCACAGAAAAAACCATAGGTTATAGACCATATATAGTTAGAAATTTGCATTTAAAAAACCATTGAAATTCAATAAAAAAACCATAGGTTATAGACCATATATAGTTAGGGATTTGCATTTACAAAACCTTATTTTACTCGCATAAAACCATTGAAATTCCATATATAGTTAGTTGCGCTAACTATATATCGCGCACCCGCAATCCACTGCTGATGATGTCACATATTACATCATTCATGACATGGTCAGTGACATCACTGATGACATCACTGATGACATCATCCAGTGTTTGTATGTTTCTGTAAAGTTAAAATATGTCTTACATATTGAAGAATGAGTGGATGTATAAGTGTCTGGATGAAGGATTTAGTAGGTGCATGACTGACTGTATGAGTGAGTGATTAAATGTGTCTCACTGAGTGCATGGGTTAGTGACTAAACTGTCTTAATTTGTGCATCATTATGTCTGTTGTTCTGTAAACTGCTGCATGTGTTGATCAGTAGCTATATGAGTAACTATATGGATTATTGATTGGTTGCCCAAGTATTTGTATGGGAGACTGAGTGTGTGTGTGGGTGGCTGGGAGGTGTATGACTCTGTGCATAGATGTGTGAGCAGTTGATACACTAGATGTATGGGTTCAAAAGTGCATGTGGAAACAGCTGTATGGGCGGTTGACTGTGTGCATGAGTGTATTGGTGAGTGAATGGATATCTCAGTGCTACATGTCAAAGTAAGTACATATGTAAAACACAGTACATGTGAGAGTTGACATATATAAATAACTGTGCATAAGAGCCAGTGAATGTGTGAGTGGCTGTATTGATCATTGTGAACTTGTATCAGGGATTGTATAAGAGAGTAAATATGTGTTAGTATATGTTTGAATAAGTAAGGTGTGTATAACTGTATAGTTGAGGAATTGGAGGTGTGATTGATTCTTTGCATGACTGTCTAGGTGTATGAGTAACTCCATGGATGAGTGACAATCTGTGAGTGTCTGTTTTCACTGAGTGTATCTAAGGTTATATCAGAGTCTGTAGAGGTTCATCGTATTATCACATGAATGATATCATCAGTGATGTGATCAGTAATGTCAAATGAGATGTCATCAGTGATGTCATCAGTGGTGTCATTTGAGATGTCATCAGTGATGTCATTTGAGATGTCATCAGTGATGTCATCAGTGATGTCACTGACCATGTCATGAATGATGTAATATGTGACATCATCAGCAGTGGATTGCGGGTGCGCGATATATAGTTAGCGCTTATAACTATATATGGAATTTCAATGGTTTTATGCGAGTAAAATAAGGTTTTGTAAATGCAAATCCCTAACTATATATGGTCTATAACCTATGGTTTTTTCATTGAATATATATATATATATATATATATATATATATATATTACCTACTGGCGGTCGCCAGTAGGTAGTTATAGTTAGGATAATTTTCAATGTTAAATCTCAACATTCTATTTTGAATAACTTTGGCGCCGGTTGACGAATCTGCCTGAAATTTTCAGGAAAATGGTCTCATGGCGGTCCGGTCCTTCCCTGAAAGTTTGGGGGGGATTCGTCAAGCGGGGGCCGAGATAAAAGGGGGGTCCCAAAACGCGTTTTCCCCATGTTAATTTCCATAGGGCGGTCGATTTCACTTTTAGCCCGAACGGCTGAATGGATTTCCACCAAACTTGGCAAAATTGTAGGGACTGGTAGCCCGATGTGCCTTTGCTATGTCTCAAGATATGTGCTCCAGTGGATTTTAAGTAATTAAGGTTCAAAAAAATATATATATCTATAGCCGCGCTCCCGTGCGCGCACGGGAGTGCGCTCCAGGCGCGACACGCGACTTGCGCGCAGGAAGCTGATTGGATCTCAGTTGTCTGTAAACATTCTAAACAGTGCGGAGCGGCCGCCATCTTGTGTCTCGGTAAAATCGAGACAGAAGGGGTTTGAAAAAAAAAGGGGCAAATGACCATAAGGGGGAAGAGTAGACCCCCTCTGACCCCCTAGGTTTGATGTAGGGACTAAAATAGGGTCCTGCAGGGCATTAAAAAATTTTTTTCGTTTTGCGCGGGAATATGCGCTCTCCCGTGCGCGCACGGGAGAGCGCTCCAGGCGCGACGAGCGACTTGCGCGCAGGAAGCTGATTGGATCATAAGGGGGAAGAGTAGACCCCCTCTGACCCCCTAAATCCAGGACTATATTTATGAAGGCCTTGCGCTGTTAGTTTTGCGCTTCCTGTGCGTCAATTTTTGTGACGCACCAGCGGTGTAAAAAAATGCGCATTGTTATGCAATATTCAAAAAGTGACGCATCTATCTAGATGCGTCACTTTTTAAATATAGTGCAACGAGGTACATTTTATTACACTGCTGGTGTTATGCGTCACTTTTCTGTGCGCACTCCTTATGACGTTCCAGATGTGTCATATTTAATGTATGACGAATCATGTTGCAGATACAATATGGCGCAGAGTTTTAAAAAGTGACCCATGTACCTAGATGCGTCACTTTTTAAAAATAGCGTCAGGTATAATGTATGCAGAGGGGGTGTTCCCCCACAAAAAGCTTTGTAATAGCGACGCAGTGAAATGTTTGAGATTTCACTGCGTCACTTTTAGGATGCTGTTGCATCCTTTAAATATAGTGCAACGAGGCACATTTTATTACACTGTTGGTGTGATGCGTCACTTTTCTGTACACAGTCCTTATGACATTCCAGATGTGTCATATTTAATGTATGACGAATCATGTTGCAAGGAGTTACAGATACGTCAGTATTTCTGACATATGTGTAAACATAAAAGTGATGCGAGGCCGGCGCAAAATTTTGACGCAATAGCATCCAAAAAATGACGCAGGGAAATCTCATAGATTTCAGTACGTTGTTATTACCAAGCTTTTTGCGAGGGATTGCCCCCTCTGCATACATTATACCTGATGCAGATACAATATGGCGCAGAGTTTTAAAAAGTGACCCATGTACCTAGATGCGTCACTTTTTAAAAAATAGTGTCAGGTATAATGCATGCAGAGGGGGTGTTCCTTGCAAAAAGCTTGGTAATAATGACGCAGTGCGTCACTTTTAGGATGCAGTTGCGCCAAAATCTTGCGCCTGCTTCTCAGCAAACCTTTCACATGGTGCTTTTTCCATGTGAAAGGACACATTACTGGAGTTGCGTCACTTTTGTGACGCACTCCTGCAATGCGTTACTTTTGTGTTTAGAGATATGTCAGAAATACTGACATATCTGTAACTCCTTGCGAATTGATTAGTCATATATTAAATATGACATATGTGGAATGTCATAAGGAGTGCGTCCAGATAAGTGACGCATCGCTATTTTCACGTAGCGATGCGTCACTTTTCAGAAATGAGGCCTCCAGTTTATTCACTGTGTCATAAATTTCTTTTCTAACACTCACCTTCTTTCAGTCCTCCTACTTCACTTCCTTTCACCTCTCATACCTTTCTGTTCTTTCTTACTCATTCTCCTTTCAATTATCAATGCACTATATTTCACTTACTCTTCATTTTTTAAGATTATAGCTCTTTGATGAGAATTGGAGGTAGTTCTGAAAAGAACTTTTGGTTTTCTTCTTTTAACTGAAGAGGAACAAAAACAGGGAATAGAAACTGCTCAACAGGAGCAAAAAGAAAAGAAAAAAATTAGGGGTGGGAAGGGCAGTGATGGTTCTCTAATGCCCGAACCATGAGCAGGACACTTTGCTCCCCATAGGTGAGGAGTTGATTGCAGTATCTGCATCTGACGACCCCATGGTTGAATGCAGGTTGGATGTTTGCTACCTGCCCCTGAGATTGGTCTCTTCCAGAAGAAGTTGCTCCTCCTGTTGATGTAGAGGGAACCTCCTGTGCCAGAGCCCTGACACTTTCTCGGGCAAAATTCTGGGGGTGCCTGGTCTCCACATGGCGAATCATCGTGAAGTTGCCAAAAGAGTATTTTTTTAGGGGGTTACCCCGTGACAGGACCTTTTTGCAGATCCTGCACTCTACTTTTGGTGCATTCACCTTCTTCTGGCCTTCTGGAAACTTAAAAAATTTCCAAATGAAATGTCCCTTCACCTTTGGGGTAGGTGGCTCTTCATCAATGAAGTCATCTTCACTGCTGGATGATCTGGCAGCCATGATGAACCAAGAAAAAAGGAGCAGCAAAAAAGCAGGTCTTTCAGTCACAAAAGTGAAAGAAGAAGTGAAGGAAATGGGTGGGGATTTCATTCATTGTAAAAAAAAACTGTTAGCAACCAATGAAAAGTGTTATTTTAGGGTCACATGACCCGACGCGCTTACGCTGCGCGCTCGGGTGCACTTCCGGGTGCGTTTACGCTGCGCGATCGTAGGCGCTTCCGGGGCGCACACGTGGCGCGATCGTAGGCGCTTCCGGGGCGCACACGTGGCGCGATCGTAGGCGCTTTTGCGTGCGTTTAGGAGCCGCGCACGTAGGCGCTTCCGAGGGCACGTACGTTGTGCGCTGAAGTGACGTCATCAATCTTTAATAGAAATGCATAATCATTTTCAATATTAAAAAAAACAAATTTTATTTGTATGGTACGAAATGTTTTGCATTATTATTAACTTTTCATTCATATTTTTTTTTCACGAACGACAGTTGCGCTCTGGGTGCGCTTTCAGATGAGCTCTCGGAGAAGCTTACAGGAGAGCTTAGCTGAAAGCTTCCAGGAGCGCGCACCCAGAGCGCAAAAGAAAAAAATTATAAAAAAAATGAATACTTAAAAAAAACAGCAAATTGTAAAAAAAAAAAAGGTTAGAAACTCGATATACAAAGGAATTAGCATTAAAAAAACCTATGAAATTCACTGAAAAAACCATAGGTTTCACACCAGTTATAGTTAGGAATTAGCATTTAAAAAACCTATGAAATTCACTGAAAAAACCATAGGTTTCACACCAGTTATAGTTAGCTGGAAATTTTACTGATATAAAACCATTGAAATTCCCACGTTATAGTTAGTCGGACTCACTATAACTTGCGCGTACAATGCACTGCTGATGACATCACTCATGACATCACTGATGACACCATCCTTGTGACAGAGTGACAGACCTAATTTCAGTGTAATGTAACGCTTGAAACACATATTCAAAAATAGAAACAAACATTTTCTAAAAAATGGAGATACCCAAACCAGTAACAACAACCAATTCAGTAATTCCACCATCTATATACACATCCACTCATTCACCAACAGTTCTATATAGTCACTCATACATATACTCACTCATCATATGTAGTGATACACCTACACATCCTGTTACACATCAGCAATCATCCAAAAGTTACTCACACACATACTCACACATGCAAATAAACTATTAAACATCCATTTCTTTGCATATACATTTATACACACACTGCCACCTTACTTCTAAGGAAACTTACCCATACTTACTCTCTTAAACAATCACTTATAGAAACACATACTTATTTACACAGGAACTCCTACAATCTCTCACTATATATACTATACTCACTTATATACATCAATACTCACATATACTAGATTAAAACATATGTCGTTACTAATGAAGACACTAGTGAGACAGTCATTCACTCACTAACACACACATATATACACTCATCCACCCATACAGTCCTGCACATATGCTGTCTTCAAAACACATACAAACAGTGAGTCAGTCACCAACCCCATGCAGCCACTTATACACAAAGAGAAACACTGATACAAACATTTAAATATTTAAACAATACTCGCTAATATATGTATTCACTAAGATACACATAATATGCCAGTTACCCAACCAATTTTTTTTAAAAAAACATCCATTTACACACTTATTTAAACATTTATTCTTCCATCGACCTTTACAAATACATATATAAAACAAATTTATTTTTCAGAAAGACACACATTCACTGGATGGTCTCATCAGTGATGTCATGAGTGATGTCATCAGCAGTGCATTGTACGCGCAAGTTATAGTGAGTCCGACTAACTATAACGTGGGAATTTCAATGGTTTTATATCAGTAAAATTTCCAGCTAACTATAACTGGTGTGAAACCTATGGTTTTTTCAGTGAATATATATATATATATATATATATATATATACTTTACTATCTCATTTGTGATATCAGTTGCTGATTAGTTTGCTTAAATAATAGATACTTTTTAAATATTATGTTTATTAGTACTTGCAATTATTTCAAGTATATATTTTTATTGTAAGTTTGTAAGTTTTACATGTTCTATATATTTTTTATATAATAATATTTGTTCAGAAATGTAATAATATTTATAAAGTTAATATAGTGTATAACATTAAAATTGTATATACCTACCCATTTTTTACAGTGTTGTGTTCTTCTATATTTTTGTTGTCAATATTTTTGATTTTACACAAAATTATATAAAGTCGAAATTTCTGTTCCCCGTATTTTATTGGTGATTATTTTTTTTGTCAGACAACCTTTTATAATATTCAACCCCCAGGTTTGTGCAGACTAAATGCTGCCTGCAAACCATCCTCAGTTACCAATCTGAAACCATTGATAATGTCTCTGAATGACAAGGGCAAGGACCCACTCTGCCATCCAGAGGCCTCCACCTTCACCTGCCCTAAAATTACCAAAAGAGTTGGTGCTGCAGACTCCAACATGTGACTGTCTCAGTCTGCTAGGACAGAGAAAATGTTGTCTTTTATGAGTAATGTGCCATATCTGCCTACTCTGCTGAGGTACTGTAGCTGCACAGTCTAGAAGACACACAGCCACCTTTGAGAATTACTTTGCTCTCTGTCACTGGCACTGGCTGATAAATGGCAAGGAGGTTGCTGACCAGTCCAGAGAAGAGATCTCTAAAGAATGGTCTATTCCAGCTGGTAGCAGATTGTGATCAGTGAAATTAATAAGACTCCAGTCCAGAAGAATTCCTGCTCAAAGTATAATTGAGATGTAGAGCAATTCTTTGTTTTTGCTAGGACAACTTTAGCTGCTCCTTTGAGAACCCTTAATCACAAAAAATATTTTAAGAGCAGGATAGAGATTAAGGCTTTGGCGCTGCAAATTGGTCGATATTTGTTTGGTCAACAATTGTGTTAGCCCACCTATCAAGTAATTTTATTGTTCATAACTGATAGAGTTGTTGTTAATGCAGACCCTATGGCAATGCAGGAGGAAGGGGCTTTACATTGTGGGCTCTGGCAAATACATTAGGAAGGGGTTTTAAATTGTGCACACTGACTTGCAAAAGAAAATGATTTTGCATTGTAAACTCAACAAACACATTTGGAAGAGGTTTTATATTAAAAACGTGTTGACATACTCAACTAGAAGATGCCTTATATGGGTTAACTATGAGAAATCTTCTTACACAGATCTCTATTTCTGTATGGCCGAAGAACTTGTTTTCATTGTGTAAATTTGTAATTGTAATTTTCGTCTTTAGTTATTTGAGAATTAAAGTGATTTTTTTTAAGTAAAGGCTCTGACTGGACATTGATGTATTAAGTGTAATTGTGTGATTTATGGAGTTATGAGTTTCTAGCTAACACAACCTCTCTGGATTGCTTTGCTTTGATGCCCTTACGGTCAGGTGCTAGTGGGGTGTTTTTGTTGCTCACTTTGGATTCAGTAATAAAGTGGTTCTACTGCTTTGACATCACCATTTATTTTATTTTCTACTTTGTGGACACTTGATTGGGCAGCAGTTGCGATAGCTGGCCTAAAAAGCTATTCTAATGCTCATATCTGATAAGAGATCTTTTTAACGCTAAGGGCCTGATTATGAGTCAGGCGGTCTTGCGACCTCCAGACTCGGTGAAGCAGGAGTGGTGGTCCCCTGTTTTGCCAATTCCGACAGTGTAAATCGTATCGCCGGTGGATGGATGGATGCGCCAGGGAACAGTCGTTCCCTGCTGGTGGTGCCGGAGCACTGCAACGCATTATGCTGAGGAGGGACTGGTGCAGACCTGCTCAGCTTATTTTGAGTTCCTCAACCGCTAACCTTTCCATGGCCATGAAAAGGCTGATGGTGCAGGAACAATTGGCTCTACAGGGCCCCCATGCCCTCCCCCATGCACCCCCTGTCTGTATTCCCTCCACTTCCTGTACGGCATGGACGTCACCGCCAATGTCATGATGGAACTTTTTGGCCGTTCCCATTGCAGTGCCTGATTTCAAGCTACTGACATGTGAAAGACCAAAGGACCGCTGACCGTATTACGAGTTGTACCCATGTTTGGCACAGCGGAGCCGGCGTAGAGCCGGTCCCGCCACGCCAAACTCGTGAACTGGCACTAACTGTCTGTCAAATGTAGTAGATGGGGCTTCGCCTAGTCTAAACCTTTGGCAAATACAATTGGGAAGGGGTTTTACATCACAAACACTCTGATAAACACAAAAGGACGTGGTTTCACTTTGGGAAATCTTTGACCAGTACAATAAGTAGACATGTTACATTGTGAACCTGTAAGATCTGCTTTTCATTGCGTACATTTGTAATATTATGTTCAGTATTTAGTTGTGCATGAATTGAAATACTTTCCTTTTGACTTTGGTCTGCTTTCTTAAGTTTTATTGTCGGCTTGAGTGAGTTATGAGTTTCTAGCTCAAATAATATTTCTGATAAGCTGTAGCTCTGCCTTGCTTGTTAAGTACTTAAGTGGCGTTAATTAGTGCTCATCCTAGATCCTGTAGAAGGGTGACCTCAGGATACCAGAGGTAAAAGATGCACAATGTCACAATTGGAAACAAGTAATCCCTGATTGCCCTATTGCCCTTGGATCCACTCCTCTACCAAAACCATTTTTTACATTCCTACATGAACTGTGACAGAGTTGCATTGTTAATTCTCAATGTCCCAGAAGAATCCAACCCTGATTCTGTTATCTCCTTTAGCACCCCTCCTGTGGCACTGCAGGTTCCAACCCCTACAGGTTTGGTCACTGCTGAAAAAATAGCAGTAGTGTGTCATGCTGCCTGAAACAAAATGATACCCACATTTATGGAGGCATCTCACCCTAGCCATGGTGACGCTCAATTTTTCCAACATGTAAGGTTCATTAAAACATGTATAAAAACACTGTTTTGCATGAAATTGTTTTGTTTATGCTTAGGTCTTTATTCACTTATTTTGCCCAGTTTGCATCGGTCCAACTTTGTAACTGCTTCTTGTTGGCATGATCTAGGGCTCTGCTAAGAATCTTGGTCTTGGAAAAGCTTACTAAAACTAAAATCCTGTATGTGATTAAAAGTACATGGCTAATGTGATCCTGAGGCAGACTGAACGATCCCAGACGTGGGCCTGGAAATCTCTGAGGGCAACCCAAGTGACAGACTACTGACTTTCTACCAATCTTGCCAGTAACACCTGATCCTGGAGACAACAGGCCTGAGCTGGGTAGTGTCTGGGCACTCGTCGCCTTGGTTGAACCACTTGTTTGGGATTATGTTAAAGTTTGTGGCGGCAGATGCTTCTGGGGTGTAGAAGTATGGGGCGGAAGGAGTTGTGGAAATCAACGGGGAGAGTTCAGCCCTGTTGGGCACAGGTTGCAATTTGAAGAGTACTACACACACAGTACATACCGTGTAAACCTCAGCTGCTAATACTGTGGAAAGACCGCCAAAATAATGCCCATCCTCTACAGGGTCTCAACATCATGATGTGACTGGCTGCTCACCCCCATCAAAGGAAGTTCAGATCTTGGGTTCGTAAGGAGGCAGGACCCCGAAGTCCTTCTGGTACCGGAGACCTATCTACTAGGTACTCAATGCTCCTTTCTAGTGAGATACGCTTATGACAGAGTGTTCCATGCGCAGTCTGTGCGGGTTTCTCGTGGGTGGCTGTTCTACTCCACAAGAGATTGTTGCTAATGCTTCACCGGACAGTGACTGATCCTGGGAGAAGGTATGTCACGGTGGAGGGGATATTAGCTGGGCAGGTCCTCAATCTCATTAGTGTATATACTCCCATGAAACTTCCAGGCGAAACTCTGGACACACTTGTAGCTATCTTCAACAACTCCCACAGGGAAGTATGGTCATGGCGGGGTACTTTAATATGATGATGGACCAACACATTGACTGCTCAAAGGTGCCACAGGCTAACCCAGGGAGGGAGACTTGTCTGGCAGCATGGACATCGAGCCCAGGGCTTTGTGACACTTGCTACATTTGGCATCCGCAGGAAGCAGAGTACACACATACCTTGGTGGCCCAAAAAACGCTGTCACTTTTTTTATAAAGATCTTTTTATTGATCTTAAATCAGAAAGAATGGTAAAATACAACAATATGACACATTGAAATCTTTTCATGGGAGATGTTACAGCAGCATGTAAATCAACAACACTTAAATGATACAGTACAATGATAAAAGCAATAGTCAGTCAGTCATAAGCTTTTATTCGATATGCAAGATATCTTATAAGCACATTAAAAATACAATCATTACAGTGTTCAAAAAAACATTGCTACAAGAAGCCAGTATAAAACTCATTAGAAAAGATAAAAGGACATGAACTGCCCGATTAATAAATTAGCTAAAAAATGAATTAAACAGCTACTGACAATCTCTTACAACGAATAAGCCAAGACTGCTTTAAAAATTTTGCTGTTCCGCATACTATAAGGGGGAAGTGTCCGTGGTTAGGATACGCAAGGCTACTAGGTGGCTACGTGTGCCCATATTTCGACAAAGAGGTTTCAACCAAGAACTCCTAGGCCTTGCATAATCCGGGCATTCAAATAGGACATGCGCAATGGACTCAACCCTACTCGGGCAACATGCACAGTTGGGAGATGTACGGGCCGCTGATGTCCAATTCAATACCACAGCACCTAGCGGAAGGGATCCAACTCTAAATTTAAAATAAAGGGCTCGATCAAAGGGGAGGGTGATCAAGTCCAGGTAGGGTTCAAAGGCCACAGTATCTTTGATTTGTAAAAAGGCGACAGTGGACTTGCAGTGGTTAGAGTTTGTAATTAGACGCTCCGCAGTCCATTTCCAGTAAAGCGCCTTGACAACTTCTTTTGGAGGGGCTGAACGTGATGACCAACAGTCTCCTAGTCCGATCTTCTCCAGGAGCTTTTTAGTTTCTCTTAGCCATCTTATCTTAGCCCAACCCCCCAGACTCATTATTTCCCTCAGTGCATCAGCATAGGATTTTAGTTCTTCACCCCTCCAGATTTGTGTCCATAGCAGGAGCGGGCGAAGCTGGGCCTGATCTTTGATGTTTTTACAGCCCGTGTCCAACCACACTGGAACAGATGGTGTGCTCAGTGGAATGGAGATAATGGATTTCAGTCGCTTGCTCTCCGCTGACACTAGGGCGTCCATTCGGCAGTGGCCCCACAGTTCTGCCCCATACAAGGCTGATGTCACTACTTTGGCCTTGTAGATATCAATTACTGGGGTAAGTGTTCTCCTAGGTGAGGCCCTGAACTCCCTCATGAGAGCTCCTCCTACTCTCCTATGGTTGAGGACCATTTTGTCCATATGATTTGCCCAAGACATCCTATCCGTAATCCGAATACCGAGGTAATCGAATTCGGCTACTTTCTCTAAGGGAATCGAGTTAAGTGTAGGTGGGCGGCCCAGTTTCTTAGGAGGATTTAGGACTAGGTATTTTGTTTTGTCCACATTTATTGTTAAGCCTTTTGCAGCACAGAACTCCTGGAATCGCGTTAGCAATTTCTGCAGGCCTTGTGGGGTCTTCGAGATGAGGAGGGTGTCGTCCGCAAAAAGTAGGGTGGGGATGCGGACTCCTCCGAGACAGGGGGCGTCGGCTGGTTCTTGTTGAAGATGTTTTACCACCCCGTTCACATATAGAGAGAATAGGGTGGGAGCCAAGACACAGCCCCGTCTTACGCCCCTGGACACTGGTATCTTCTCAGTGAGCTCTCCGTTTTTACCCCAACGGACCTGTGCAAAGGTATGGGCATGAAGGCTAATGAGAAGGGACAAGATGTAAGGGGGTAATCCCAACTCATAGAGCACCCTCCAAAGCTCTTCCCGGGGGACCAGGTCAAAGGCAGTCTTCAGGTCTATAAAGGCCAAATAAAGACTACCCTTGCCTAGTTCCACCACCTTCCACCCCAGTAGTGCCAGCCTAAACACCTGCTCTATTGTCCCCATACCAGCCCGAAAACCTGCCTGAAAGTCTGATAAGATTTTATTCTCCTCCACCCAATGGAAAGGATAGCTTTACCAGCTAACTTTTGGGTGGAGTCTATCAGACTTATAGGGCGGTAGTTCCCCGGTGTTTCCCTGCACCCTTTTTTGTAAATCGGGACCACCACCGCCCCTTTCCAGGATTCTGGCACTGCCCCTCCCATCATGATATCGTTTAGGAGAGCTGCTATGACCCTTGCCCATTCCGCTGGGAATGCCCTCATAAGGTCCCCCGAAGGCCGTCTGGGCCCGCTGCCTTGCGAGGCGCTACCCACCCTATAACCCCCTCAATCTCTAAGGGAGTGAAGAGATCATAGGCATGAGGTTCAATTTCTCATGTAAGGTCCATCCCCACGTTCAGTTCCCCAACTGGAGGGAGGTATAGGGTCCCAAAGTGTTTTACCCAGATTTGAGGCGGAATGTTGCAGGGTCTCACAGATGCATCAGGTTTATTCCGTGTGCTTATGAGATTCCAAAAGGCCCTTGAATCCCTAATCTTGCTAGCCTGGAGCAGGTCTTCCCAGAATTTGTCTTCCCACTCCCTCCTAGCAAGTTTAAGGGACTTATTATAGGCCTTCCTTGCTTCCTGTATCACACTTTGGGACTTGAGTTTAACCGCCTCAACTAACTTTGCCTTGTGGGCCCTACATGTTGGGGTATACCAACCATCGACTGGTTTTTTAAATTCTTTGTTGCCCGACTTGTTTGGGTATAAGGTAAACACGTTAGTTAAGGCTTCTACCAGGGAGAGAAAAAGCCCACTCGCTGTACCCACCCCTTCTAAGGAGGTTCCAAGGGTTGTTACCGCTTGGTTTAAAAGGGATTGTATTTCCCCTACCTTAGCCTCGGATAAAACCAGTTTCGCCCATTTTATCCGTCTACCACAAGGGGAGACTTCAGTCTCATCCGGGGGTGCGGCTACCAGGTTAATATTGTCCTTCTTTAAGCATACTTAAGGAGAGTGAATTGTGGTCACTTTCAGTCGAGGGGACCACCTGCATGTCCCTTACATAAGACCATAAGAATACATCTATTAGGAAATAATCTAGCCTAGAGGTGTGTCCTGGTCTATTGTACGTGTGGGCACCCCCCCTATCCGAGGGTGTCCTCCCATTAGCTGGCCTTAAGTTGAATTCGAGGCTCAGGGAGTATATCTGGAGCGCCACTTCTGTCCACCTTCTGATCGGTGGGATTTCCAGTACCGGGATCCCCAACCTGGAATCCTCCTCGTCTTGGTCGAGGGAGACGTCCGAGCCCAAGGGCTCGAACGTACAGTTCATATCACCTGCAACCAATGTACGTGTCTTATATGGGGTATTATTTAGCAAGGTCTCGAGGAGAGATATTACGGGAGACTTTCTCCCACCCTTGGTTCCCCGGGCATAAACATTATAAACATTTAAGACAATTTTTCCCCTTTGATCTATTAGGGTGATGTTTTGTATGTCCGGGGAACCTGTGGGAAACTCCACTACTCTGCAGTCTAAAGAGGCCGTGACCCAGATGAGAAGGCCACCCGAAGGTCGCCCTCTCCCTGTTTCCGAGACTTGCGCAGGGAAGGAATAAGAAGAAAATCCCACCCTGTGGACCGGCACCAAGCTCCATGTCTCTTGGAAAAGACACAGGGAGTGCTCATCAACCCAGGCAGTAAAATCCGGTAGAGCCAGTTTTCTTGCAATCCCTGCGACATTCCAGCTGAAAACCTTAAAAACTAGGTCCGTCACAGCTGAAGTGTCGTTGGGCGCTAGAATGCCCCTATCAGTGGACCTCCTCGGAGGCATCTGAGGGGAACAGGGATCTTGTGGGGTGGCTATAGAGACTCCTATTCCACTTGCGGGGTTTGTTTGGGTGGGTGATGCTCCTGCTGGCTCTACTCTGCTCCCAGTTTCCAGTCAGTAAGGCCCTGGTGCCCACAATTGGTTCTCCCAAGTACCCCCCGAGACCCCAGCCCAGTTTTGGCCAAAAATAGGGGAACTTAAACTTCCTCCAGTTGGGCTAACAATTTGCCTGGGGTAGAAATAAGAAAGATCTATCACTTTAACCCCCGGAGCCCCCATACTTTTAATAGGAGTACAAATCGATGGTACTACTCTTGGGTCTTGGAAATTTATAATTATACAATCCCCCTCCTGCGTTTTTTTCCCCTGCCCTACCCAACCCACTCTGCGGACACTTAGAATAATACCATCCACACCCATCGGGATTGGCTTGTTTGCCTTCAGCCAGTGGATACACTTATTCTTAAGTGATTGGTGGTTTTCCAACTGGCCTTCCTTTAAAGGGGGCACGTTAACCATGACAGCAACAAAGGGTTGACAGTCTGGTGGGAGGTTTACTTGGGGGATCCGTCGTACTGGAATACTGGGGACCGGTGAGGGGATAGAAGGGACAGTAGGTTGGGATACAGACCTAGCGGCTTTCCCCGACGCTAACCCGTTGGGTTTGCTGCGTGCCCCTGGTTTTTGGGAGTCTTCCGTTTTGCCACTAGCTATCCGTGGCTGTTTTTGTGAAAGAGGCTTAGGCTTATTTTTCTCAGGCTCTAAGTCTGTTGATGGCCCCTTGTGTTTTGGCCCTGCTTTGGGACGGGGAGGAGATTTAAGAGCTGGAATTAATGGGCTATTAGGAACAACTTTGTTTAGACATGTTAGGGGCTTAGGGTCTCTATGGGATGGAGGTTCGTTCCCCTTTGTGCCCAAGCCCTTATTTTCAGTCACTCTGGTTATTTGTTTAAATGTTGTTTTGAGTGAGTGAAACCCATCAAGGGTTGATTGCTCTAATTTGTCTATCCTCTCCCCTAAACCCTTGACTTGTGATAGTAACGGTTTCAAGAGGCTGTATACCTTTTCAAAGATATTTTCAACTGTTACTGGGTCAGAGAGCTTCGAGACCTTGGCAGTGTTAGCGTCTGGGTGTAGCCCCTTGGGAGAGATCGAAACATCCCCTTCTATGTCAATTTCATTCACTTTAGGCATACCCCTTATGGTTCTCGTACCAGATCCAGAAGGATTTCTTACTCTTTGGTAAAGAGCGGCCTGTCTCACTAGCCTACCCTTTTTGCGATTTCGTGGCTTTTTGCTTAAGGGCCTGTTCTCCTGCCTAGTTACGGGAGTTTGAGTGTTGGGGGAAGCCCTAACTGACTCCCCTTCTGATATAACTATGGAGGGAGTGAGCGGGTTTGGGGGCGCAGGATCACTGATGGCTTCGCTTGGGAGATTGGGTGATAATGGTGTGGACAGCTTACTAAGGCCACCGTCTTCCACTGTAGCTATAGGGAGAAGAGCGGCCAGGTTTTCCAGCCTATCTATATTTTGCTCTATACCAGCCAACTGGGGGGCCTCTGTGAAAACACCAGGCACACTAGGTGGGGAAACAGATTGAACCCGGACACTGGCCGGTGTAAGCGACTGAGCGGCAGCCCCCAGGGATTAACGTCTTGAGGGTAGGTAAACCTCAGATAAACGCCGCTCAGACATAGCAATCTCCTTTTCAATCACCGCCGCCACCCTGGTGATGAACCGGTCCATAGTTCCTATAACAGGGCTCGCGGCATTTGACCCCCTTTCGGCTTCGCTCCTAAGAAGCTTCCCAGAACGAGTAGACATGGTTTCGTGAAACGGAACGGGGAGACACACCAGGCGTATGTACTCACTGTTGATAGAAAGGAAAGGGACGTGGCCCAGCCCAGCCTTGACAGCCCCTGACTGCCACAGACTGCCCGCCCTTTGCTCGGGCTTCGCTCGGCGTCCCGCTCGCGTCCCGCGGAGCGCCTGACAGAGCGTTAATCAGAGAGCGTTGCAGGCGGGGGGCATGGCTGGTGGTGGGCGCGTCCGCTCGCGCACCTGTGAGAGCAGGGACTCCTGGATCTTCGAGTCCCTGCTACAACGCCAACGCCAGTTCGATGTTGCCCCCAGCGCCTCCTGGAGCCCAGCGCCTAGAAGCTGCTTTCACCTTCCTGAATCTGCGAAGCGGCACCCGCGGAGCGGGTGCGGCGAGGGGCAGCGGCTGGAACAAGAAGACAGTCCCTGGGTCAACGGGACGTGCAAAGGCTCCCCAACACACCGCAACTCCACTGCAGCTCACAGGTAGGGATAAAAGCAATATCCACATTACCGTATTAGTTTTAATCTGAGCTAAATTGGCCCAACCATTTCCCCTAAACTCTCACATATTTACGGAAACAGCCCCTTCCTCATAGACTGGTCTTTTCTGTTGCGCACACGAGTCCACACCTGGGTACCATAATGAAAAAATAGGACTGGAAGAGGCCCAACGGGCCGTAATATCTTGCTTGGGGGCCAGAAAGGCCATACCTAAAAATGACCTCTAAGTTCTTGTGCCCCCAGCTCCCTCAAAAGACACCCAGCAGTATCAATAAGGGAGAAAGGGGGACTTCCCATCCTAGGACTTTTGCTAGATCCTGGACTGATGATTAAAGAACATGTCCAAACCATGTGGTAAACATGGGCAGAATTCATCCTGCAACAGGAACAAGGGTATCCGGACACAGTTTCGCCCTATGCATACGTACTGGAGAGAGATAAGCATAATAAAGGGAGTACATTTGGATGAGTCGAAGTCTAATAGAAATAGTAGGCACCCTAGGGGCCATCAATGCATCCCTCTAGTACTTATCCTCGATAATGCCCATCCATCCCTCCCATCGGGTTCTGAGATGGTCCAACGTACCAGGGAAGTTAATTATCAAGGTATGATAAATTCAGGAAATTCGACCACGACCCAGATTGACCATTAGGAGCTTAGCCTTCAACGGACTAACTTCTATCAGGGCAACAATGTTTTGAACATGAGTTTGAAGTGCATGTCAGAGTTGGAGGTACTTATAGAATTGGGTATGGGCAAGGGTGTAAGTGATTTGAAGAGTTTGAAAGGAGCGTATATGTGATCCTGACCATATGTCACCCAAATGGGTGATACCAATTAGGTCCCAAGTCTTAAAGCCCTGTAATGCCGCCACCTCCCTCAGCCACGTGTCATGCCAGAGGATTGTTTGCAGTGTGAGTTTGGTGTCCCACAGTCCTTGTCAGAGAGCGGCCCTCCAGGCTAGGAAAATTGTTCTGGTCCCCTGGTGCATAGAAGTGGGGATTGGAGAGCCATAAAGAAGGGACTGTAGTTGAGGAAAGCCCAGCAAGGATAGTTGTAGCCAAAATGCAGGATCTGACCGGCCTCCCTTAAAGCAGTCATGAATGATCAGGAGATGGGAGGCCAGGTAATAAAGGTAAAGGTTAGTCATACCTAAGCCACCATCGTAAGGGCTCCGTTGACAGTGGGGAAGGCAAGACGGGGTCGAGACCCATGCCATAAGAAAGATGGGCCACTCCCTCCAAGGGCCAGAACCAAGTCTGTGGCGAATGAAGTGGAAGATTTTGAAAAATGTATAAAAAGTGCAGTAAAACCATTCTTTTATATAAGGCAATATGGCTCATTACATTCAAGGGGAGAGATTACCATCTGACAAGATCATCCCTGGTTTTGGGAACCAGGGGTAGGAGATTGAGGGCCCAGGTGAGTCTGGTATGTTGGGCAACCCATATGCTTATATATTTAAAGCTAAGGTGGTGGGGGGAAATGTTTGTTTGTCAGTGAAAGCAGTCTCTTGATGGTGCAAGGGGTACCAGGACTGACTTGGAGGGGTTCATTTTAGGACCCAATGCCTTCTGAAAGTGACACAGAAGATAGAGACATCGGGGACCACTCCTGGTGGGGTCCGCTAGGTAAAGAACAACATCATCTGCATATAAAACAATACAGTTTTCTTGACTGCTGCACCATTTCCATCCATTGAATTGGTCATGTGTACGAAAAAGTTGGGCTAAGGGCTTAATTTCAAGTGCTAAAAGGAGTGGAGAGAGGGAACAGCCCTGTCTGGTCCCCAGTTCTATAGGGAAGGTGCAGGAGGGATGCCGGTAATTTGGACCCAGACAATAAGGTTGGAATAAGGTGCTCAAACTATACCACAGAAACGGGGCCCAAATCCGGCCCAGGTACGCACCAAGTGGAGATACTCCAGTCTACTATGTCAAAGGCCTTTTCAAAATCAATAAAAAGTAGTGCTAAATCCTGTGGCAAAAGATGACGGTGGGCGAGGGCCACATAGGGCAGGCACAGGCAATGTCTTGTGCTGCGTGTCGGCATAAAGCCATATTGATCCAGGTTGATCAGCGTAGAGAGAATTTATTTAAGGCAGACAGCCAGCATGAGAGAGATTGGATGATAGTCAGTGCAGGACGTAGACAGGGGTTGTGTTTCAGGGATTACCATGATGGTGGCAGAGTCCAACTCTGGGGGAAAGGTGCCAGTTTGACACACCTCTTTAAAAAAAAAGGACAGAAGATGATAGATATGTATCCCACTAAATGTTGTATGTATTCTGTAGGAAATCTATCCGGTCCGGGAGTTTTCCCTAGAGCCATAGCTGAAAGAACCTCTTCAACTTCCTCAGCTGTAAAGGGTTTGTCCAATATGGGGACTTCAGCCAGGGATAGGCGTGGAAGCAGAACGGCATCCAGGAACCAGGCAGGGAGGCCAAGGCCCCTCCTTGCGGGTGCCATGTATTAACCTTGGTAGTAGTGGGCAAAAGCTTGCACTATCTTTTTCTCTCCCCATCCGTAGATGTTAGCTGTTATAGCCTGCCAGAGATGCTTGGTGGCATTTAAGGAATGGGTGCGTATTTTTGTCCTGCAGGGCATGTAACTGGCGAGAGGTATCTTCCTGGAGGCCAGACGTGAGGTGTCGATCCAGGCATTGATCGTGTGCTTCTAATTGAGTGATATGACAGGAATGGGCATGTTCCTATGCTCTGATCTGTCGCCTGGCAAATCCATGCATTGTTGCCTTGCTTGCTGCCCAAAGGGTACTAAGCCCTCATTGCAGCGACAATAGGCTTGGAGTTTAGCACTGAGTGTTTGGACAAAAGTTTTTTCCTGTAGATACCAGGCGTTAAGACTCCACATGGGGCGTTGGCTGATGTTAGGTGTGCCAAAGTGCCAAGGTAAAGGACAAGGGGGGAGTGGTCCGAAATTGCATAGAGAAGAATTGGAATTTGTGAGAGAGTTCGACAATCCGGAGTAGGCAAGAAAATCCGATGTATTCATGATAGGGTGTAGTGAGTTACTGAGGTGTGTGTAAATTGGCAGAGCCGCGGATGCCATGTCCGCCAGACATCACAGAGACCGAGTGTCATGGTCCAATCCGAGAGAAGAGGATCCTCAGAGTGTCTAAAGATGCTGGGTGACCCAGTTGTGTCGAGCTCCGGATCAAGTATCACATTAAAGTCCCCTCTTATCAGTTTCAAACCCTGTGGGAGGCCTAATAGGAGTTTGGAGAGATTTCGGAGACAGGCATTGAGGGACACAGGTGATACAAATAATGCCCACTAGATTAAGAGCTTGACCCTCCAGAGTTCCCGGAAGTGCAAGAAAACGACCCTGGGGGTTGTGCGTCTTATACAAAACAGAGAAGAGAAAGGAGCGTCTGAGGGCACTCAGATTGCTTAATATCAACCTTTTGTTTTCCAGCAACCCATCTGCCTGGATGTAGATTCAGAAAGTAAATAAAAGGAAAGAGTTACAGGACATTTGACGCACAAATCCAGTGGCTGTCCCAATGCCAAGTAATCTGGAATGGGCGTTTCCTGTACAGTAATCCACTGTGGAGAAGTGTGGCACACTGGTAAGAGGAGGCATACCCTGAAGCAGAGGTCAGACCCGGGACCAGAGTTCAATTCCCGACGCGGCAGGGTCTTGAGCCCAATTGTCCACGGACTCGATAATTCTCGCCTCTGTGCCCACGCTATTCACGGGTTCACACTCTGCAACTCTGGGCATTAGCTTGTTTAATTTCCACAACGGCCCCCCCCACCCCCCGCGGCGGGATGCCTGGCTTTTACCTTGGGGATGCCCAGTACGGGTTATCTCACAGGGGAAAAGCCAGGACGGGTTCCCAAGGCAAGCGCTGAGATGCCCTAGGGTAAGTCGAGCACTATATAAGAACACACATACATAGATACTATTTTTTGCTGGCTGTGATATTACACAACACACACTCACACATAGTACATTCATGGAGAAGTGATGGGTCCCTCTTATTGAACTCTGAAAACATTTATTGATTGCACCAGAGGTCCTTTTTAAAGTGCTTTTCTCCCTGTATATCAATCAGTTTCCACCAACTCTCAATCTTTCCACAATCTGGTGAAGGGGCAGTAGAACAGTCATTGACTATGGTGGTGGCACGTTGTGTGATTAGCCCGAGTTTTGAGGAGTCTAGCGCTCAGCTGGGGGGATCAATTAAGTCATCATGGAGCATTCGCCAGTGGTCTGCGATTCAAGTCTAATTTGCAGAATTGAAACAAGGAAGGGCACAATGCACAAATTCAAGGTAGTTTAACACAGTCAGATATCCATGCTAGACTTTCAGCTAAACACTTATGGAATGTAGCATTAGAAAGAAAAAATCCCAAGAGAGAAAGAAAAGACAATGACGAGCCATTCTTTCTTTAATGTTTGGCAGGCACTGTTGATACATTAACCTGGGTCCCTCATTTTAATTTGAAAGAATACTTTTCCTAAGACACCATACCTGAAAGAAACACTGAACTGTACAAAAGTAAGGAAACCAAGCTTGAATAGGCCTGACATTGCTGCAGGGTAAAGAGATGTACCTATTTAGGGTGGGCATTTTGACGTGTTTTCAAGTTAACAATTACCATTCAAGGCACGGCAGTTGCACAAAGCAATAACAATGTCCTCCTACACCCATTTGGACTGAGACGCGTTATGGCCAACTGAAATTAAAAAAAAACTGACCACCTACATTGTGGTCCATGCCTGCTTTTTCCCCGATAGAAGGGGCTTCGAGGAGGCAGGTTCTGTGGATATATATATATATGGGTTATTAAAAAAGCAATAACAAAAGTAAGACAGACTGAACGTAATGTAATACTTGAAAACAGAGATTAAACGGAGAGAGGAGATCAAGAGAATGAAGTTGTCAGAGTAATTCTTAATTACAATGGAAATTCAAATCAGGTCAGAAAAAGTATAGTGAAGAACTGGCACAACCTCAAAAGTGATCCTGTGATAGGAAATACTCTTCCGGATCAACCGAGTATCACTTACAAGAGAGGCAGAACTTTAAGAGATATGCTGGCACACAATGATATTAGCACCAACACCATCCCCAGGGGTATTGACCTTCATGGTTTTTACCCGTGAGGACACTGTAAAGCCTGTGCTAATAGCTACACGGTGAAAGAATACTGGAATAGCAGTACTAACAAGATGTAACAAATTAAACAATTTCTTACTTGTACTACCATGTTTGTAATTTACAGTCTAGTTTGTCCATGTGATCTTAAATATGTGGGCAGCACAACACACATGGCAAATAATTGCATACTAGAACATACTCGGGCCATAAACAAACAGGACAAACAGTACCCCATAGCATGCCATTTTGAATCCAAACATTTTTCAGACCCCAGTAAACTTTCAGATTTTATAGTTGAACAGGTAAACCTTAGTCAAAGAGGAGGAAATCGCATCTTGAAACTAAGGCAGAAGGAATCAAGATATATAATAGGGCTGGGTACACGCTATCCGAATGGACATAATATGGATGAGGAATTGGAAATACATTTACATTAGCAGGAAATTGTACTGTATATTGCATGAACATGATCTATAATCGTATTGACCAGTTTTTCCTTGTAGACATGAAACTTCTATCTATCATGAATGACTAAGGCTTTACCTCTGTTTTCTCTTTTTTTCTCTCTCTCTTTCTCTCTGTTTTTTCTTGTTTTTTCTTTTTTTCTCTTTTCTCACAGGAGGAAAGGGGGGGAAGAGGCTTTCGAGCGGCAGCGTCTGCATCCTATCCTTTCTCTGTGGTTATCTTCTACCCATTAAATCATCCATGAAAGTATTTGGATTTTTAACGCACTTAAGATTTGTTTTGCTTAAGCACTGAGGTTCTTATATGCAAGCAATTTAAGTAAAAATTTGCTGGTGATGATTCATATATGGAAAACCCCAGTTTCGTTACAAATGCTTATGCTCGTGAAGGGTTAGAACTGTTGGAGAGGTAAGCAGGAGGACATCACATTATTCCTGGAGTAGAGACTAAAATTATTCTTGGAAGACATGTTATATTAACATCACTGTCTTAGCTAACAATTCCACTAACCAGGAAACACTACATCACAAGCTAAGACATTGCTAAGAATGATATTTTATTTATTTTCTACATATCTAACTGACAGTTCAGGATGTCAGGGTCTTAGCTAACAATTCCACTAACCAGGAAACACTATTTCATAAGCTAAGTCATGTCTAAGAGCGATGTTTTATTTTATGTTCCACATATCTAAACTGACAGTTTGCTATGACCATAACTTCTATGATAGTTATCGTTTCCACTAATTAGGAAATTCTACATTGCGGTTATCACAGGCTTCTACACATAAATAACAGACTCTGCAAGTAAGCCTGGTTGCCAAAGCACAATGTTATTTACGAGTGGTCACTGCCTTATTACAACAAATGCATCGAATGTAGCAGAAATTCCAACATGAAATTTTATTTAAGAAATTTTATTTAAGGAATATTCATTCAAATAAAAATGTATAACGAGTACATGTATGGACCACGTATTCAATGTTACAGTAATTGCACTATGTATGTTTGTAAATACTGATGTAATTCTCTATCACGTTATACACCAGTCCAAGATGGCGCTCATGTATAGTCCTCTCTCCATTGTTACCTCTCTGTGTAAAACGTTTAAATTAAGGAAACTTTATGAAGAATGTGTGTGAACAAGCGCTCAGGGGAGCGCAAAACGCGTCACGTTGGGTTTATGGTGTGAATAAACCTTACACTTTTTACGGACTAACCCTGTGATTTGTGGTTCTTCGTGTGCCCGAGTGCTGGTTTGGAACGCCGTTTTTTGGATATATATATAAACACAAGATGGGAAGAACTAGCGAACTGAGGCATTTGAAAAAGGCTCCATGCCGAAACCGGTCATGCCGTTTGCTTTTCTAAATAAAGGTCTTCACGAGCCCAGCTGAGTCCCTCGCTTCACTTTGAATGAAGGAAGATTTGTGGCATAATAGGCGTGCATCCTGTAGCGCGCATAGGGGGACCCTTCCTACAAGTGGCTGTGTTGTTTGCAGGAAAAACGTCAGGAAACTGACACAAACTTTCACCGAGGTATCGGATCTACACAGCCTGCCTCCTTGCGTGTGATCTTCAATTAATGCTGCCATCTGATGGTCCGAGACTTCTCGGGGGGTGAACGTGCACTGTCCCTGTACCCCCGGCAATGAGGACGCAAGCACAAGGAGACTGGGAAGTTGGGGACTTGAGGACATTTGTTGCCCAAGAATTTTGCAAAGATCTTTCCCACTGCAGCTCACGGAACGCCAGCAAGTTGCATGATGGGATGGGCAGTCCGTGGCAGAGGCTGTGGAGGCATCAGCACGTAATGAGCTGCCACTGGGCCCTCCTTCACTGAGTAGGAGGAGTCCTATAAACACAAGATGGGAAGAACTAGCGAACTGAGCCATTTGAAAAAGGCTCCATGCCGAAACCGGTCATGCCGCTTGCTTTTCTAAATAAAGGTCTTCACGAGCCCCGCTGAGTCCCTCGCTTCACTTTGAATGAAGGAAGATTTGTGGCATATATATATATATATATACATATATATATATATATATATATATATATATATATATATATATATATATATATATATATATATATATTCACTGAAAAAAACATAGGTTATAGACCATATATAGTTAGGAATTCGCATTTACAAAACCTTATTTTACTCACACAAAACCATTGAAATTCCATATATAGTTAGTTGCACTAACTATATATCGCGCACCCGCAATCCACTGCTGATGATGTCACATATTACATCATTCATGACATGGTCAGTGACATCACTGATGACATCACTGATGACATCTCAAATGACATCACTGATGACATCTCAAATGACATCACTGATGACATCACTGATGACATCTCATTTGACATTACTGATCACATCACTGATGATATCATTCATGTGATAATACGATGAACCTCTTCAGACTCTAATATAACCTTAGATACAATCAGTGTAAACAGACACTCACAGACTGTCACTCATCCATGGAGTTACTCACACACCTAGTCAGTCATGCAAAGAATCAATCACACCTCCATTTCCTCAACTATACAGTTATACAAACTTTACTTATTCAAACATATACTAACACATATTTACTCTCTTATACAATCCCTGATACAAGTTCACAATGATCCATACAGCCACTCACACATTCACTGGCTCTTATGCACAGTTATTTATATATGTCAACTCTCACATGTACTGTGTTTTACATATGTACTTACTTTGACATGTAGCACTGAGATATCCATTCACTCACCAATACACTCATGCACACAGTCAACCGCCCATACAGCTGTTTCCACATGCACTTTTGAAACCATACATCTAGTGAATCAACTGCTCACACATCTATGCACAGAGTCATACACCTCCCAGCCACCCACACACACACTCAGTCTCCCATACAAATACTTGGGCAACCAATCAATAACCCATATAGTTACTCATATAGCTACTTATCAACACATGCAACAGTTTACAGAACAACAGACATAATGATGCACAAATTAAGACAGTTTAGTCACTAACCCATGCACTCAGTGAGACACATTTAATCACTCACTCATACAGTCAGTCATGCACCTACTAAATCCTTCATCCAGACACTTATACATCCACTCATTCTTCAATATGTAAGACATATTTTAACTTTACAGAAACATACAGTCACTGGATGTTGTCATCAGTGATGTCATCAGTGATGTCATTTGAGATGTCATCAGTGATGTCATCAGTGATGTCACTCACCATGTCATGAATGATGTAATATGTGACATCATCAGCAGTGGATTGCGGGTGCGCGATATATAGTTAGTGCAACTAACTATATATGGAATTTCAATGGTTTTGTGTGAGTAAAATAAGGTTTTGTAAATGCAAATTCCTAACTATATATGGTCTATAACCTATGGTCTTTTCAGTGAATTTTCAAGGTTTTGTAAATGCTAATTCCTAACTATATATGGTCTATAACCTATGGTTTTTCCAGTGAATTTTCAAGGTTTTGTAAATGCTAATTCCTAACTATATATGGTCTATAACCTATGGTTTTTTCAGTGAATATATATATACATACATATATAAACATATATCATCTGTATATCTATATAAATACAAACATAAATGCATGCATACATATACTTATATGCATACAGATGCATGTTATTTACATGAAAGTTGAAAAAACACTAATAAAAGCAAAGCTAAAAAGCCACCTCATTACAAACAGAATGGCTTTAACTTAAACGAGGGCGAGATCTATTGCATTTTCAATGCTTGTTTACTTTGGTTCACACATTTGCCATAAATTCTGAATGTTAGCACTCTAGTTGCACATTAGATCACTGTAGTAAAGCTACTGCTCACCAGGGACGTCTGCTGCTGGTATTCAAAGTGCATGTTTCAGTCTGCATGTCAGAATTTTTTTAATGAAATAGAAGAGGATTTGAGAAGTCACTCAAAATGATCCCTAATTTTTCTTTCTGAAGCACTAATCATACTTTCTATGGCAAAATTAACCCCCTCATGTTGTTCCTTTTTAAATTGAGTGTTTTCAGACTTACCACTTCATTCCAATCAAGATGGCTTCTGGTGTGCCATACTTTTGTCATAAGTAAGACTGTTAGCGCTCTAGTTGTTCTTTAGAACACTCTGGGACATTCTGTCATTGGGCTATACTTGGGGTACATCTGGGTGATATTTGGGCTACATTTAGGCTCTTTTGTCTCTGGTGGCCATCTTGGGAGACTGTATGTCAGAATTTTTTAATGAAATTGAAGAGGGTTTGAGAAGTCACTGAAAATGTGCCCTAATTTTTCTTTCTGCAGCACTAATCATAATTCATATGGCAAAATATACCCCCTCATTTTGTTCCTTTTTAAATTAAATGTTTTAAGAGTTACCACTTTATTCCAATCAAGATGGCTTCAGGTGTGCCATACCTTTGTAATAAGTAGGACTGTTAGCGCTCTAGTTGTTCTTTAGAACACTCTGGGACATTCTGTCATTGGGCTATACTTGGGCTACATCTGGGTGATATTTGGGCTACATTTGGGCTCTTTTGTCTCTGGTGGCCATTTTGGGAGACTGCATGTCAGAATTTTTTTATGAAATAGAAGAGGATTTGAAAAGTTACTCAAAATGTGCCCTAATTTTTCTTTCTGCAGCACTAATAATACCTTCTATTGCATAATATACCCCCTCATTTTGTTCCTTTTTAAATTAAATGTTTTAAGAGTTACCACTTTATTCCCATCACGATGGCTCCAGGTGTGCTATACCTTTGTAATACGTAGGACTGTTAGCGCTCTAGTTGTTCTTTAGAACACTTTAGGAGGCTGCAGTAGAGCACAAAGGAATCAACTGACAGTCTCTGTCCTTGTTGGATGTACATGTTTTACTGAGAATGTCAGACTTCATTTTCACATGACTGAGAAAGATAATGTGAATTTACAGAAAATATGCTTTCAGTTTAGCTTATAGATCCCCTTCCAAACCACTGTGGGAAAATCATGAGATATTAGTTTTCTTTCAAACAATATTCATGATATCACAGCAGAAGGTTTTTTCACATGGTAAAATCACCTTAGAACCCACCACAATTCCTAAAACGAGTATGGTACCATCAACAAATGATTTATAATGTAACTAAAGTCCTAAAACCCTCTATTAACTACAATGCTTTTTAATGAGGTGCTATCATGTATATTGGTCCCAAGATGGCTGCCAACACTTCTTGGATGAAGTGCTGACAGCCAATCAGATCAGATGTGTGGTTAGGCTCCGCCCAGATATATATCTTTTTTTGAACCTAAATTACTCAAAATCCACTGGAGCACATATATTGAGACCTAGCAAAGGCACATCGGGCTAACAGTCCCTACAATTTTGCCAAGTTTCGTGCAAATCCATTCAGCCGTTCGAGCTAAAAGTGAGGCCAACCGCCCTATGGAAATTAACATGGGAAAAACGCGTTTTGGGACCCCCCTTTTTTCTCGGCCCCCCCTTGATGAAACCCCCCCAAATTGTGAGGGGCTGCTCAGAAACAAAATGTTCCATTTTACTGAAAATTTCAGCCAATTCCGTCCACAAACGCCAAAGTTATTAGACATAGAATTTTCAAAAATCCCATAGAGAAAAAATCCTAACTATATATACCTACTGGCGACCGCCAGTAGGTAATATGTATTTATATATATATATATATATATATATATATATATATATATATATATATATTTTCTTCACCAAGTTAATCCCGTTACCGAAGGCACTCCTTTAAACAGCCGGTGCGAGTTCCAAGGACGGGCTTTGCCTGCTGATTAATTTTTCACCAAGGAACCAATTATACTCGCACTCCACCAGGAAAATAGTTTATAGCAGGTTTATTTCTGTGCCATTACAGCACACAGCTTTACCGACGCGTTTCGCAGCTTCTGCTGCTTGTTCACGGTTACAAACATTTGTCCCTCGTTTGTTTCTCTCTTTTATACCAGTAATTCACAATTGCCCTATTATGAAGCATTGTGGTACTGGTAGTTACTCTTTACCTTTTATGCTTATTATCATTTACAAAAAAATGGCGTACTTCGTTTGCTTATATCCAATATATAAGTGAGTCTAATTTATACACCACGTTGCCTGCAATTTACAGACCAATTCTGTTTTCAAGTATTGCATTATTTTGATATAACATTGTTATTGATAGCATATATATATATTTTTTTTTTTTCTCGGGACTTAGTGCCCATCTTTCATCATAGAATGCTTCCATAACAGTTGATTCTTTTCATTTGTATTGTGTTATATATATATATATATATATATATATCAGAAGAAAATAAGGAGTTAATTGAAAAATGGAGAAAAAACAAAAAAAACATGAAACGAGGTAGAAAAACGAAAAGCAAATAAATTCACAAGAGACAGGATGGATTATGCGAATGGGCACATATATACATTTGCCCGCAAATATGACACACTAAGAAGTAGAGTTGTGATGGACAAGTGTGCAGGAACAGCAAATACTGACACAATAGACAGCTCAGAAATCAGTTCAGCTGATGAGGATGCTGCAACAACTCCACTGGATTTTCAGGGGAGATGCAATTGGTGCAAATGATAATGCGACAAAGAGGAAGAGGCAGAATCAACACGTGGGGGAGAGGACAATCAAAACCACAAGCAGAAGGGGCAGAAGAAGGAGTAAAATCAAAGAGAGGAAAAGGAAAGCAGGAGTAATTCTCAAAAAGAACAGAACAAAACAAGATGAAAATTTGGTCATAAACATATCTGACAAACAATTAACGGAAGTTCAGCTCAAACTAATAAATCAAGGATTATCTTACTGCCCCAATAAAGATATGGACATCCCCAATGCATGCATAGATCTCTACTAGTTTTGTAGGAAGATTAAACTCAAAAAATACTTTGCAGAGAAGAAACCTCAACTGAATGTTTGCCAATCTGAAGAAACAAATCCATCCCAAATTGCTCAAAAAGATCTACCAACAGTCAGACCAATAACATCATTGGAAGATGGTGTATCATCAAATATGGAGAATAGTCAAAATTCTTTTACATCAGACATTGATTTTTGTACTACTATGGGACTGACCACAAATAAAGGAGGTGAAAGGGGACTTAGAAAACAGTCCAGGTTCTGTTCACAGTTGCCACCTGGGAATAAAATCGACTTGTTCCATGAAGTAATGGTGGAAGAAAGTACGAAAATGTCAGAACGATCTATCCTGAACAAGAATAAGAATTGGAACAAGAACACGTGGAACCTCTCGCCAAAAGAATATCAGGCAATATCAGAACTCAAGAATGACCCTACAATAATAATCAAAACCTAGGATAAAGGAGGTAATATTGTGGTCCAAAATGTTACTGACTATATATAAATGAGGCGAAGCGACAATTGGAGAATCAAGATCATTATGAGCCATTGAACAGCAATCCAATTGAGAAATGGACGAATGAATACCATATACTCCTGTTGGGATGGAAGGAAAGAGGTCTCATTGATTTTGATAAATATTCTTATCTGAAAACAGACAATCCGATCACAGCTACTATCTACTTTCTGCCGAAAGTTCATAAAGCGACTGAGAGTCCACCCGGCAGACCGATAGTAAGCTATATAGGATCGCTATTAGAAACAACCTCAAGATTTATTGACATCTTCTTAATGAACTATGTGACAATGCTCCCTTCGTATCTAAGAGATACCATGGATTTTATAAATAAAATATCTAAAATTGAGTGGAACACAGGATACCTGATGACAACAATAGACGTATCATCACTCTACACCTCGATACGTCATGAGGTTTCATTCACAGTAAGTCCTCAACCCTTTGAAGAAGTGCTGCCGAGAGCACGAAAGGCGTCAGGGCTGGACATTATTCTTGTGAGCCAGCAAGCTGTTCCTTCGCTGTTTGCATCATCATTAAAATGGCAAAATCGAATTTTCCTGTTTGTGGCTCCCTCATTCCAGGCAAGCCTTGTGTGATGGATATATATATATATGCTTTACTGAAATATGAATGGCATTTACTGGGAACAGCATTGCAACTTTGAAAAAACGCTATCAAGCAGTATTTGAAATAACGTGCACATCCCTTAAGACTATGTTGATGCATTCTGGGGCCTGAAGGAATACGAACAGGCACGTGACCATTGGGGTTTTAATTAACAGCTCACCTGTGATCAAGACGTCAGGGACGTCGAAACGCGTTAGGTAATGAGCCTTTGTGTACAGGATGTGACGAATAAAGGTCAGCTGCACCATGAGACGCTGTGGAGCTCTGTTCTTTTGTGGCGGAACGCGCAGTTTTCCAGGATCTCCGTTCCTGGCCGGAGCTCGCCCTGCAGGACCGGCGGCCCCCAGCAAAGCGGAGCTGTCTCTCACGATATATATATATATTCACAGAAAAAACCATAGGTTATAGACCATATATAGTTAGGAATTTGCATTTACAAAACCTTGAAAATTCACTGAAAAAACCATAGGTTATAGACCATATATAGTTAGGGATTAGCATTTAAAAAACCTTATTTTATTTGCACAAAACCATTGAAATTCCATATATAGTTAGTTGCACTAACTATATATCGCGGACCCGCAATCCACTGCTAATGATGTCACATATTACATCATTCATGACATGGTCAGTGACATCACTGATGACATCACTGATGACATCTCAAATGACATCACTGATGACATCACTGATGACATCTCAAATGACATCACTGATGACATCACTGATGACAACACCCAGTGACTGTATGTTTCTGTAAAGTTAAAATATGTCTTACATATTGAAGAATGAGTGGATGTATAAGTGTCTGGATGAAGGATTTAGTAGGTGCATGACTGACTGTATGAGAGAATGATTAAATGTGTCTCACTGAGTGCATGGGTTAGTGATTAAAGTGTCTTAATTTGGCAATCATTATTTATGTTCTTCTGTAAACTGCTGCATGTTTAAATCAGTAGCTATATCAGTAACTATATGGGTTATTGAATGGTTGCCCAAGTATTTGTATGGGAGACTGAGTATGTGTGTGGGTGGCTGGGAGGTGTATAACTCTGTGCATAGATGTGTGAGCAGTTGATTCCCTAGGTGTATGGCTTCAAAAGTGGATGTAGAAACAGCTGTATGGACAGTTGACTGTGTGCATGAGTATATTGGTGAGTGAATGGATATCTCAGTTCTACATGTCAAAGTAAGTACATATGTAAAACACACTCCATGTGAGAGTTGACATATATAAATAACTGAACATAAGAGCCAGTGAATGTGAGAGTGGCTGTATGAATCATTGTGAACTTGTATCAAGGATTGTATAAGAGAGTAAATATGTGTTAGTATATGTTTGAATAAGTAAGGTGTGTATAACTGTATAGTTGAGGAAATGGAGGTGTGATTGATTCTTTGCATGACTGACTAGGTGTGTGAGTAACTCCATGGATGTGTGACAGTCTGTGAGTACCTGTTTACACTGAGTGTATCTAAGGTTATATTAGAGTCTGAAGATGTATTATCACATAAATGATATCATCAGTGATGTAATCAGTAATGTCAAATGAGATGTCAGTGATGTCATCAGTGATGTCATTTGAGATGTCATCAGTGATGTCATCAGTGATGTCATTTGAGATGTCATCAGTGATGTCATCAGTGATGTCACTGACCATGTCATGAATGATGTAATATGTGACATCATTAGCAGTGGATTGCGGGTCCGCGATATATAGTTAGTGCAACTAACTATATATGGAATTTCAATGGTTTTGTGCAAATAAAATAAGGTTTTTTAAATGCTAATCCCTAACTATATATGGTCTATAACCTATG